>NC_061114.1:203278798-203293270 GCF_002878395.1 Capsicum annuum
ATAATAATAATAATAATAATAATAATAATAATAATAATAATAATAATTTTCCACCACATACCCTTCTTTTTTTACATTTTGAATTTTCCAATATTGGAGGAACAAAATTCATATTGGGGTTTACATTATTTTCTATAACAATAACAAATGATATTTATAATAGACTGAATGAAAAGTAAAAAATAAATAAAATAAACACATACTAAAAGAAAAGACTAGAAAATGCAGGCCAAAGTAATATACATTCAAAGAAATTTATGAGCCTGAGGTAAATTCATGGTTACGATCTTCAATGCACGCGTATCTAATTAAAAATATCTAATCAGCTTGTACCAAGACATATTTGAGAAAAAAAGTAAAATTTCTTTTATTAATAATAATTTAAACTATAAAGGTACCACATAGATTGAATAAAAAACTATATTTATTTCTAGATTTTCGAGCAAAATTTTCATTTGATGATGTTCATACGATTGACAACATACAAAAGATATAAATAGATTATATATATAAGTATGTGTGTGTGTGTGTATTTTTATGTGTGCGAGTGCGTGCGTGCATGCGTGTGTGTGTGTGTGAATAGGCCATAACATAAAATATATGAACATAAACTTGATAACATTCGCTTAAAATAATATTTATTTCACAAAGAAGCAAACCTACTCAGTATAGAACTTTACTCTGACATAGTTATAAAGGTTCTTGTCTTACAAATGACTACAAGACTAAGCAGTCTTATGTTTCTTATTTTAATATTCAATATTTAATTTCACTTTATTTGTAGATTTATTTCTCGAGATTTTATTACCTTAATAAATTGAAGATAAATTATATATTAAGCGAAATTAAGTGATCAAACTTTTTATTGGTTAGAAAATTTAATTTATAATAATGTTATTGCGTCTACATAATAAATATTTTTTTACCTTATTTTAACTAGTGTCATAAACGACGTTTCTATAATGAGCCTCTATCACGATCCAAATCACGGATCGTGTGGATACCTACCTTACTCTACCCTAGATTCGAGAACCCTTACCAAACCGGTCATTCAATTAGTGTGAAAGACATTATTATACCTTAAGCATAAATAAATCATCAATAAATAACCTTATGTTCAAATCAAAACTTTATTATAAAAATAGATTGTGGAATGCTGCAAAATAATTTTCTTAAAACTAATCTGAATCTGTACAAGAGTACTAAATCAATGGCGAATGACCCCAAGACACATCATCCATGTATGAGTAGGAATGAAAATTTATTTTTTGAGAAAAAGTGGCTACTTAAATTACTAAAAATGATTTAGGAATGAGATATAATGCTGAACAAGAAGATGAACGATGCAACATTGGCATTCTACCACGTGAATAGCGAACGTGCATTTATTAAGATAACAAATGAGTTATAATTAATATTTCATTATAAGAGAGAATTTAAACGTGCATTAACAACTCAAGAAAAGATAAAATAATTATAATTACAATAATAATAATTTTCCACCACATACCCTTCTTTTTTTATATTTTGAACTCTTCAGCAATGAAGGAACAAAATTCATATTGGGGTTCACATTATTTTCCTATAACAAAAACAGACGATATTCATGATAGACTGAATTACAAGTAAAAAATAAATAAAATAAACACATACTAAAATAAAAGACTATAAAAAGCAGGCCAAAGAAATATGACTCCAAATATACATATGAACCTGAGGTAAATTCATGGTTACGATCTTCAATATGCGCATATCTAATTAAAAATATCTACTTAGCTCATATATAGACATATTTGAGAAAAAAGTAAAATATCTTTTATTAATAATAAATTAAACTATGAAGGTACCACATATGTATGGTTGAATATAAAAATATATTTATTTCTAATTTTTTGAGAAAAATTTTCATTTGATGATGTTCATACGACTGACAACATCCAATAGATATATATAGATTTTATATGTGTGTGTGTTGTGTGTGTGTGTGCGTGCGTGCGTGTGTGTGTGAATAGGCCATAAAATAAAATTTATGGACACAAACTTGATAACATTCGCTTAAACAAAAATTCATTTCACAAAGAAGCAAACCTACTCAGTATAGAACTTTACCGTGACATAGTTGTGAAGGTTCTTGTCTTACAAATGACTACAAGACTAACCAACCTATGTTTCTTATTTATAATATTCAATATTTAATTTCACTTTATCTGTAGATTTATTTCTCGAGATTTTATTTCCTTAATAAATTGATGATAAATTAGATATGAAGCGGAATTAAATATTCAAACTCTTAAATTGGTCAGAAAATTTAACTTATTATAATGATATTGCATCTACATAATAAATATTTTTTACCTTATTTTAACTTGTGTCATAGAAGGCGTTTCTACAATGAGCCTCTGTCATGATCCAAATCACATATCGTATGGACACCTACCTTACTCTACCCTATATTCGAGAACCTTTCCCAAACCGGTCATTCAATTAGTGCGAAAAATATTTTTATACCTTAAGCATAAATAATCTATCAATAAATAACCTTATGTTCAAATCAAAACTTTCTTATAAAAATATATTGTGGAATTCTGCTAAATAGTTTTTCAGAACATAATCAAAATTGGTACAAGAGTGCTAAATCAATAGAGGAATGACCCCAAGATATATCATCTATAACGACCTAAAAATTCGATGAAATATGTGAAATTTTTGATTTTATGTGATTTGACTATTTTACCCCTCCCCATAGTTGCATTATGATATTTATGGGGTGAGAGAGTGATTGACATGATTTTAAATGCATTTTGGTATCATTTATGTGATATTGTGGTTTTTGATGACTTTGAGAGCCTTATTTTGGACTCATGTGGATATCTTTTGATCCATGCGATGGATGGCTGAACGGACTGCGCCAACAGCTCTAAAATATCAATTTTAGGGTAGGTAGATCTTTGGTTCGGGTTTCGGTTCAGCTGAGCTCATTTCGACCTATTGGTCGAAAAGTTGAAAAATTGAAAATATGGGTATGGGATCCACATTTGATCTAAATGACCTAGGATGAAAAATTTGACTTCGCCAGCAGATCCGAAATATAGATTTTAGAGTGTTATCATCTTTGGTATGATTTTCCGTCTTTTAAATCTTATTCCGACCCTTAGTTTGGAAAATTGTGATTTCGGGTTTTGGGGTCAACTTTGTGAAAACAATATTTTTTTGAAAATCTGATATCTCCATCATATCCGGAACATTGAATTTAGTACGGTTGCATAGGTCGTGTGTGTATATTAGATTTCAAATGAATTTCGGGCACCCGTCGAAATCCGTTTCGACTTAAGTGAAAAACCAGAACTTAATATTGCAGAAAAACTGCAATATAACAGCGTTTTCCGCCGATTTTTGGCCCATTTTGCACATTTTCATCTTGCCTCTTGAGAGTTAAATCCTAAAATAGTGTGGAAGCTTAAAATTAGAATTGTGTGATACACGAATAAAGTACGAAATCAAAAACTAAACTACAATACGAATACAAAAGCTAAAGATAGATAGAGAAGCAATAAGATAGACACAATGTAAGGAATTAAAAGCAAATAAAGGGTGTATCAAACCCTAGACCCTCAATCAATTAAACCGAACAAAAGACCTAAATCTTACGTAGACCTCAAGGGAATCGATTCTCAAGCAACCCACGTTTCTAAATAAAAAATCAACACAAGCGAATCCACGCTTGACTCACACTCTCATGAGTGTTCAAATTCATAATTCAACATAAACTACTTACCAAAATGAAAATAAGTCTTATTTATAGTCTAGGCTAGGTTATTACATCATATGGGCCAAAAAGTGACCCATTTAGGAAAGACAAACACATAAAAGCCCATCAGGCACTTGATTGAGCATATGGGGTGCACATAGGGCACATCCAAAGGGTGTAGTAGGCTGTTTTGACCTGATCTAGTGGATCTAGAGTGGGTTGGGTGCACCTCCAAAGAGGATGTGGCGCATCTCTTCTTTCGGGGGCTTTCTAGCCCCGTTTGGTCTTCCATAGGCCTATCTAACATCCCTTGAGTCTCCTTAGTCACCATAATCATCCAATGGATGCCTTTTGATAGCCCTCAAGAAGGTATCAAGTGTCACTTGACCCGTAAGAATCTTCTCTATCAATCCGAAGGCCATTTGGATTGTATCATCCTCTCCATCGTGAAAAAGATTCATTCTCAAATCTATAACCTTTAAACACAAGAGAAGAAAACACAACCGATATTTCCTTGAGGCACTAGGGTTAGAACATGGGTTAAAATCAAAACATCCATGACAAGGAGACACCCATTTAGCATATAACCAAACATCCTTCAAGACAATAAAAGAGATGTCAACGTTTAATGTGCAAAGGAGGTAGCTATGATAAGCATCAACAAATTCTCCTAAGTTAGTTCAAATAAAAATATTACCAAACAAATCATCACATGTTGGAACAACTAAGGGTAGAATCAAGAAATCGTTAGGGTGTAAATTACCTTTCCATTCACAAAAAACTATGTTTACACACAAGACACACTTAGCACCAACATGGTTATGCTCACAAATGAAGAAAATGGAATTACAAGAGTTATGAGTAATTAATTTTCTACCAAGAACAAGATCATATGGCAGTAAGAATAAACAGCTTAAGCACCTCACATCCCTCTCACTTGAACAATATTCCAAGAAAGAGCTACACATTTTATGCATATTCAAGTCATTCCAAGAGACATCAACACTATCTAGGTAGTATTTTAAGTCAAATATCTTTGTAACATCATCCACTCTAGGGTAAATGTCATTATGATTCCAAGGGAAGCTAGAAATAAGAGGAGATAGGTACATACATTTGGATCAAAGAATTGAGCTTGCTCTCTTGACTTCTAAACTTGCACTATGTGGACTTATTCTCTTATGCATCAACTTGGAAGTTGGCAAAATGCTAGTGCCAAATGTAGTAAATAACAAGGGCTTGGGTTTGTCAGTAAGATCTCCTTCTTGATCCCAAAGCTCCTCATATTCACCATTCATATCTCTCCTCATTATGAGGCTAAGATTCAAGACCTCTCCTTCTTTGAGCCAAACATCTTCATCGGGAACTTTCATCATCAATCCATAATGTACATTAAAGTCCCCTTAAACTTTGCTAATTCCCCTTCACTTCCAAGGTTGTTATCCTCTTGAGGGCTTTTCTTACCACCATCATTTTTTGTTACGATATCTCCAACAAAGTAAGGATTACCCTCCGCCAACACTATGTTTCTTCAGTTGGGACATTCACTAGCCTTATGACCCTAACCTTATCTTTTAAAGCAAATAATAACCTTAGAATTAGGATTAGAAGATGGATTACCTTAATTCCTTGGTAGATACCTTTGGATTGCCTTATCAATGGGCTTGTTGAAATCCTTGTTCTTGTTCTATCCAAATGAAGTAGAAAAATTATAACCTTTATTGAAGTACTTCTTGGCATTGTTGTTCCTTTCAACCTCAATGGTCGCTTCAACAAGATCTTCTATTCGATCAAACTTGTGGACAACTAGTTGAGAAGCAACTTCATAATCTAAACCACCTTTGAACCGATCCATACAATGATTTGGGGATTCAACAATCTCAAGTAGAAGGATTAAATTTTGAAACTCCTTATAATAGTCTTCCACACTTCTACCTCCTTGTCTCAAATTATAGAGTCTTGTTAAATGCTCTTGCTTAAACCTTTCCGTAACATACCTCTCTCATGAGTGCCTTTAATTCATTCCAGTCCAAAAGGTCGAGATTACTATTTCTTTCTCTTTGCACTCTTTTTGTCTCCTACCAAGTAGAAGCATACCTTTCAAGTTGAGCAATTGCGTGGACGACTTTCTTATGTTCGGTTAACTCATTGAGTTGGAAGATTCTATTGCATAGTATCTACCAATCAAGGTAGATAGATGGATCACTATTTTCTTTAAAGGTAAGAGGAGTGTCTTGATTGAGTTAAGACGTGTGTCTCGATCCATATTACCTCCTTGATCCCATTGATGATCTTTTTATACTTGGGGACAGTTTCCTAAGTTTCCTCTTCCATGTGGAATCAGAAAAAATCTTCTTTCTCGTCCTCTATGTCCTCCCTGGTGAGCTCCTATTCTAGTTCGTACAAATTCTGCAAAGAAAGCCACTTTATTGAACTCTTTACCTCTTTCATAAGGTTCCTTACCACCCTGATCCTTAATTTGGATTGGTTGATTTGGGTTAGTAGGGATTTGAGGTGGTTGGTTTGGGTTTTGTGGAGCTTCTTGTTGGGATTGATTGAATTGGGGTTGTAAGGGACGAACAGGATTTCGATTATTTGGGTAAGTAGTGGATCGGATGATGGGTTCATATACTTGCCTAGGTGGATTGAACATTTGGTGAAGTGTTTCCGGATTTATAGTAGTGAAGGTATTGAGAGCATATCCACTAGATAAAGCATGATAGTTTTGAGGAGTAGATGTGGTGGAGTTTAGACGGACTTCCAAGGTGTCCATCCTTCTTGAGATTGAACTTTCCATGCTTTCCATTCTTTGATTTATATCTTGTTTCACACTCATAATGAACGCCATTAAACTTTCCATTTTTATCTCTCTCGAAGCTATCCGATGCCATGGTACCTATATAAAAGGTATACTAAAGCAAAACAAAAAAAACAAACACGTTAAAGGTTAAGAAATTAGCCTCACAAGCTCTCATAGTTTCCACCTTTAGTTCATATCTCAATTGGCATCGCAAGCATTGATAGATCATTTATACTCCAATGAGAAAACTTTGTACCAATTGTGGCTTGAGGTTGGAATAGATCCTTGTTTGAAATGACTCAAAGAAAATATGTACGAACTTGAGTCAAGAACTAACAACAAATTCAAAAGATAAAAGCTTGAAATAAAAGTAGGAAGATGAAAGAAAAGGACTCAATAACTATCAATCAACTTAGTAGATAAGTTACTAGTTGATGAGTAGTTAAGAACAAAAGAAGATATTTAAGAATCAAGAAATGGAAACTAAGAATCAAACCTTGAGAAATGGATTTTTAAAGATGTTGAGATATGTTTTAAGACTTGAATTTATTTTGGAAAGTGTTGATAAACTTGGATTGGTGTTGTTGAAGTTGATTCACATCAAAAGGAGGTGATTTGCGTTAGGTATGTTGATCTGCGTTGGGCAGCCTGCTCCAGCAGTTGGAACACAGGTGCAAGGTACCTTGGATGAAGGTTGGGGCCTTGGATACTACTTTGAGGTGCAACCACATGTCAAGGGCAGACCAGGTGCACCTTGGGAGCAGATGCAAGGCAGATTGGCCGCCTCTCCCTTTGTGTTTGGCCAAAATTGCCCTCCAAATGGTCCCCTTTTTGTACTCTCTTATGGAATCTTCTTTTATGATTTTGTACAAACACTTTTTCCACACTTTTATTCCTTATTTTTGAATCAAACACCACCCTTTTCTAAGAGTCCAAGATGAAGATATGAATCTTCCATAAGAACACTCAAGAACACCAAAACTTCAAATTGCTCTAACTCTTGAACCAATGATCAGAATACGATGAAATTTTGATCTGAGGCTCTTTTCAAGCTTATAAACACATTCCAAACATTATTTTGTTCAAATTAACAACCAAAAATTCTAGGTTTTCAATTCACATCAAACTTCTTCAACCTAAGCTTCCAACAAGGATAGAAACTCAAATGGACTCTGATTAAGCTCAAATTTGAACCCTAGACTCCTATAGTACTAGAGAACACAAATCTAACACTAAAAGCACAAGAAAAATACAAAATTAAAAACTAAAATTTTGACCTAGAACTAAAACGTGAATAGTACTTTTTTGGGATTTTTGATTTTTGACTCTTTTTTTGTTGATTTTTGAGATAGCAAAACCCAAGACTAGACTCATGGGAATGATTCTAAGCTCAGCTCTGATACCAAATGATACACAAAAAAGTACAAAATAAAAAACTAAACTATGATATGAATACAAAAGCTAAATATAGAAAGAAAAGTAATAAGATAGACACAATGTAAGAAATTAAAAGCAAATAAAGGGTGTATCAAACCCTAAACCTTCAATCAATTAAACCAAACAAAGCATCTAAATCTTACGTAGACCTCAAGGGAATCGATTTCCAAGAAACCTATGTTTCTAAACAAAAGATCAACACAAGCAAATCTACGCTTGCCTCACACTCTCACTAGTGTTCAAATTCATAATTCAACATAAACTACTTTCTAAAATGAAAACAAGTCCTATTTATTATTTAGGCCAGGTTATTCATTATAAGGGAAAAAAGTAACCCATTTAGGAAAGACAAACACATAAAAGCCCATTAGACACTTGCTTGAGCATATGGGGCGTACATAGGGCACATCCCAAGGGTGTAGTGGGTTGTTTCGACTCGCTCTAGCAGATCTATAGTGGGTTGGGAAAACCTCCAAAGAGAATGGGGTGCATCTCCTCTTCCGGGGTTTTCTAGCCTCGTTTGGTCTTCCACCGGCCTCTCTAACGTCCCTTGAGTCTCCTTGGTTATCATAATCATCCAATGGATGCCTTTTGATAACCCTCATGAAGTCATCAAGTGTCACTTGACCCGTAAGCATTCTCTCTAGCAATCCAAAGGCCATTTGAATTGTATCATTGTGGGAGCTTGGAAAGCTAGATTAACATCTATTTCTTGGTTTTATTACGGATTTAAGGTAAGAATTCACCATTTTCTTGGTAATTTCTTAATTAATTTCTCAAAACCTCAAAAATCTTAGGGCTTGATTTTAAACCCCAATTTCACTCCTTTTCACTTGATAATGTTTTTATCTTATAATTACTAGTTTTTCATCAATTTAACCTTAAAAAAACTCTGATTCTTGATTTTAACCTGGATTTCAAAGATTTTACTCGGTAAAGCTTTTCTTCGATTTGAACTTCGTTTTTTACTCGTTTTAACTTGAATTTTTTAGCTGTAGGTTCCTAAACTATGAGGAACATATTTTTAAACTAAAGTTTTAATTTTGCCCTTCTTTTTTGAAAACCCATTTTGGGGGTCCGTTTTGACCCCGAACCAAAAGTAGTCAATATGGGTGTTGTTGATTTTGTTTTGATGCGTATATTTTATATGTGATGTTTTTAATGGATTTTGAGATTGTTCGTGACAAGTAAGGTCGCGAGTTCAAGTGTAGCGAACCGGTTTCCGCTTTCGAGGTAGGTTATGGTTTAACTCTTTTAGACTGGTATGGGTAGTAAATAATGGTACAAAATGTATGCTAAGAGTGAGAACTAATCATGAAAAATGACTATCTATGTGTTGTGCCCGTGTGGGGGCTTATATGTGATGTAATTGTCAAAATTAAGATAATATATGATATGTGTGATCATGTGAGGTCCTATGTGATATAGATATCCTTTAATACATATGAATAATTGTATTGTATTGTTAAAATGCTTAATGTGGTACGGTTGGTGTATTTAGATTATATTCATACTTTATTGGCAAATGACAAATGTGAAAATTCATGGATAATACAAAAATAATGAGTGGATATTGGCTCATGTAGTTATGGAAAAGTATCATTATGGTTGGTTGTGAAAATATATCATGTGGTTGTTTATGTAAATACTCATTTTGATTGATTGTGAGCATTGCATCTTCATATCATACTCATTCATAAAATATTGGTACCACCGTGGCAACATTTGAGAAACACTAGCAAAACCTTTTTAAGAATATTATAACACCTTTTAAAACCCTTTCTGAAGAATGTGGCGAAAAGGAGATATGAGATATAGAGATTGTATATGGGCTGACGAACCCCTCATGGATGCTATGTTGGAAAGCTTTAGCTCCGTAGGTGTATACGAGGATTATGCGATGATCCCGGAGGTTGCGCGATGACCTTATGCATCATCATCATCATCATCATCGTTATATACATTGCACTTACTTTATTGTGTTTATGTTGTTTATTATTGCCTTATTGACTTTTTATCTATGTATTTGTCTTACCTTCCTTTACTTCTATTTGATGATATTGTATCTACATGTTCTATCTTATTTTATTTATATGTAACATAATGTATACTTGTGTTCTATATCTTGGTGTGTTATTGTAAGATATGTGATTTACATTAGAATTGTTAGTGTAAGTGGTGTGGGATACTATTATGGGACATTTTTTATTGCAGGTGACGTGCCCTTATTGTGTATTTTGTATGCTTTATTTACTACTTTGCTTGGTCAACCTATGATACCTATTGAATATAGGTGGACCGTACTCATGTCTACTATTCCCTTTCGGTGCAGGTCCTAGCTCGAGTACACCTCAACTTGATTGACTCAAGCAATTATTAGAGCTTTCAAGGTAGCGGTTGGACATTCATGCATCCAAAGTTCACCTCTATCTTTCTATAGTAGTTATGTCTTTATTAGTATTTGGAGACAATTATTATTATTTTATGGTTGTTTTTCTGATGTATTTGACTCTTGGATTGTATTTGTAGTTCTTACACTATTGACACTTAGTTTTAGGCATGATTGATATTTTTGATAAGTTTTTTCCATATTGTTATGATTACTTACATAGTTCGACTTTGTTCTAGAAGTCTTACCTTAGGATATTTCTGTCTTTTCCTCTTTTTGTATCAGTTTGAGTGATAGGCTTACTTGCCAAGGTATGCCGTGACAAGTGCCATTATGATTCTTATTTTTGGGTTGGGTCAAATTGGTATCAGAGCAGTTAGGTTTTATTGGTCTTACTGGTTTAAGAACAAGATGTCTTATAGAGTCTCGCATATCGGTACATTGATGTCTTATCTATCTTTGAGAGGCTATAGGAGGTCTTTAGGAAACTTTCCTCATTTCATTCTTTATCATGCAAAGTTCTTTCATACCTTGTGTTCTGAGTTGTATTTCACTTTTTCTACGTGAATAAAGTTGCTTATACCTTCTATCAGTTTAGAGATACAGTAAGAGATTGGTGGAGGTCGCTTGTTAGTTGTAGGCCCCGTGATTCTCCTGAAATAACTTGGGATTAATTCACTGAGGCTTTCCTAAAGAGATTTATGCCTTTCAGTTTGAGAGACTGTATGCGGGACGAGTTTGATCATTTTGAGCAAGGCTCCATGACAGCTGTTGAATATGAGGTAAGTTTCTATGCCTTGTCTAGATATTCCTATGATAGTATTTCTACTGAGTTTGAGTAGATACAGAAGTTTGTAATGAGTTTGGATGTCTCTTTTCAGTTGGCTATATCTCAGATATTTGTGTTTGGGGTTTCTTTCTAGAGTATTATGGATCATGATAAGATAATAGAGGGTATTCTTAGTGTATCTCAGGGAGGCTCCAAGAAGGCGTGACATTTTGGTGAGTTAAAGAGCCAGACCTATCGAGGTAGACATTTTAGAAGTTCTCGTGGATACCATAGTAGGCTAGTGCAGGTGATTTTATAGAGTTCAGCTAGTGGATCTTTTAGTTTAGCGGTTTAGTATGGCCGTTCGAGCTCAGTTGTACTTTCTGTTATTGATACTAGTCGTAGAGGTTGCTATATATGTGATGAGATTGGCCATGTGGACAAGGACTATTCTCACCGTATGTTTAGAGATGCTCCTATTTCAGCTTTGAGAGGTAGGGGTTCTACCAAAGGTGCAAGAGGTAGAGATAGTAGAGCCCGTATTGGTGGTCGTAGGGCTACTCAGCCAGTTGGTAGTCATGGACAGCATTACGCTATACCAGTCAGATCTGAGGTAGAGGCTTCAGATGCTGTGATCTCAGGTATTGTTCCATTTATTTCAGACCTGCATCTATATTAGTTGATCCTAGATTGACTTTCTCCTATGTGTCTGTGTATTTTGCATCAAATTTTGATTTTGTTAGTGAGCCTCTTTCCATGCCTATTGGTGTATCTACCCTCGCAAGTGATTGTTTATTAGTGAATTAGGTGCATTAATATTGTGTTGTGACTTTTGTCGGGTGTGAGACTTTGGTAGACTTGCTTGTTTTAGATATGGTTGATTTTGATGTTATTTTTAGGTATGGATTGGTTGGCTCCTTATTATGTTGTCTTAGATTATTTTTCTAAGACTGTGACTTTAGCTTTGGCTAGAGTGACAAGTATAGCTTGGAAGGGTGCACTTTATTTGGGTCCTAAGAGGATTATATCTTATGTTCAGGGTCGTAAATTAATTAAGAGGGATTGTTTATCTTACTTGGCCCATATTCGTGACACCAGTGCTGTTTTGCCTCCTTCCTTGGATTCTGTTCATGTCTTCCTTGAGTTTATGAATGTGTTCCTTACAGATTTGTCTGGTATGCCTTCAGATCGAGATATTGATTTCAGTATTGATGTTGGGTTGGGCACCAAGCCTATTTCTTTTTTTCCTTATAAGATGGCCCTAATAGAGTTAAAGGAATTGATGAATTAGTTACAAAAGTTGTTGGATAAGGGATTTATTCAACCTAGTATTTCACCTTGGGGTGCCCCTATTTTTTTGTAAAGAAAAGGATGGGTCTATGCGGATGTGTATTGATTATCGATAGTTGAACAAGGTGATAGTTAAAAGTAAGTATCCTCTTCTTTGCATCGATGATTTGTTTGATCAGTTTTAGGGTGCTGCGGTGTTTTTGAAGATTGATTTGAGGTTCGGTTATCACCAGTTAAGGATTAGAGCTTTAGATATTCTAAAAATTGCTTTTTATACTCGATATGTTCATTATGAGTTCTTGGTCATGTCTTTTGGGTTCACCAATGCCCCTGCCACATTCATGGAGTTGATGAATCAAGTGTTTCGACCATATTTTGACTCCTTTGTTATTGTAATTATAGATGATATCTTGGTTTATTCCAAGAGTGAGGCTGAGCAGGAGTAGCATTTATGGATTGTTCTTTAGAGATTGAGGGATAAGAAGTTGCATGCTAAGTTCTCTAAGTGCGAGTTTTGGTTGGAGCTTTTTTCTTTCTTAGGTCATGTGGTGACTAAGAAAGGTATTATAGTTGATCCATCCAAGGTTGTAGCAGTTCGTGATTGGGCTAGATCTACTTTGCCCACTGAGATTCACAGTTTTGTTAGCTTGGTAGGTCATTATCAATATTTTGTTGAGGTTTTTCATCCATTGCAACTCTGTTGACTAAGTTGACTCAGAAGAAGATTTATTTCCAGTGGTCTGATGCTTGTGAGATGCCCTTTCAAAATCTTAAGGATTTGTTGACTTTAACTCCTATATTGGCTTTTCCCAAGGAGGGTGTGGCCTTTATTATTTTTTGTGATGCTTTAGGTGTTGGGTTAAGTGCTGTGTTGATGTAGGAGGGCAAGGTAATTACGTATGTATCTCATTAAGATTGAAGCCTCATGAGAGGAATTATCCTACCCATGATTTGAAGCTGTGTGCAGTTGTGTTTGCCTTAAAGTTCTGGTGGCACTATTTGTATGGAGTCTGTTGTGAGATCTTCTCATATCATCATAGCCTTCAGTACTTCTTCACCAAGTAAGATCCTCATATAAGGCAGCGCCGTTGGCTTGAGTTTCTTAAGAATTATGACTTGACTATTTTCTTCTATCCTAGCAAGGCTAATGTGGTTGCGGATGAGCCAAAAGTCGACTAGCATGGGTATCTTGGTAAAGCTCTTGATCCAGGAGAGGCCTTTGGCCTTAGAGCTTTAGTGTATAGCAAACTATATGGTTAGACTTAATATTTTGAAACCTGGATGTGGTTTGGCATTTGTGGAGGCTAGATCTTCTTTGATGGAGCAGATTCAAGCTCATCAGTTTTACGATATTGGATTGAGGTTGATTCAGGATAAAATGTTGAGTGGGGAGGATAAGGAAGCCTCACTTAATTTAGATGGAGTTTTGAGGATTAGGGGCTAAGTCTGTGTGCCGAGAGTGGTGATTGGATTATGTTGATCTTGTAGGAGGACTATTGTTCCAGATATTCTATCCATCCAGGTGTGACTAAGAGGTATCATGATTTAACACAACACTACTGGTGGGGGTACTATGAGGTGAGATATAGCAAATTTTATGGCTTGTTGCCTATGTTGTCAGTAGGTCAAAGCCGAGCATATGAGACCTGGTAGTTTGCTTCATAGGTTACCCGTTCCTGAGTGGAAGTGGGAACAATCACTATAGACTTCGTGACTGGGTTGCCTCGTACTTCTCATGGTTCTGATAGTCTTTGGGTCATCGTGAATCGATTGACCAAGTCAGCTTATTTTATTCCAGTTCAGGTCTCATTCAGTGCTAAGAGGTTAGCCCATAACTTCATTTAACGCTTAAACTACACCTCTCAACAAAAATATAAGTGATCGTTGTCAATATAAAACCCAACTAGGTTGGGGTCGAATCCTACAGGGAATATGGTGTGAATGTAAATTATTTGCGATTTAATCAACTGATAGTTGGATGTTTCCAGAAACAGGGGGTTTTAGTTAACAAGTAATTGTTGGTCACTTTAGTTTAAATG
>NC_061114.1:203296270-203412587 GCF_002878395.1 Capsicum annuum
AGCAAAGTTATGCTGACATTTCTCTCGACCTACTTAACATTTAATTATCTAATCCTCTCGGACTTAGGGAATTTATATTCACTGCCCAGATTTTACGTCAGGTTAACCAACCATGTTACAACGTTGATTATTAAACGGAAGTTTAGTGTTTCCAAGTCCCTGTTGATAATTCACTTCCCACTATATTTGATTTTATTCACAAGCAAATCAAAGCAGGTGTTATTTATCGTTTGCAACCAACAGACAATAATTAAAACATCAGAATTATCAAGGAGTCCTACCACCTTTCGAATTTTGAACACTCAACACCTTATCAAGACCTACCCCTAAATCCCATAATTCAGGTTAAAAGAATTTACCTACTCATGACGTAATAATCGAAGCAACTAGATGAATTCATGTTTTGAAAGATGAACTTACCAAAACATGAATAGAAACTAGAGATTCTCAGATTAAATCACCAAAGAAAATCCCAAAATAATGATGATAGTCTCTTTAAAGTAATTGCTTTCTCAATCCAAAAGAAGAGGGAGAAAAATATCAAAGTATCGTGTCTCAAAACTCAAGGTTCGGAACCCTTAAGAAAACCTTAAACAAGGCTTTAAATAGTTCACCCTAATTATGAAAACAAAATAATAAAATTCAGAAATTGGTCGGATTAGATGACACCATTTGTGATAGCCTATTAGGAGGCTTATGACTTATCACAAATGTCGTCAGCTTCCCTTATGCTTTTGGTACTCACTACCTAACGCTGACGACAAACGGTGACACCCTATCAGCTCCTTGACGACCTATCACAAATGTCATCAAGGCTTTTCCTCATATCTTATGTTCTGCCTTAGGCTAACGACAATCTTGATGACTTATCAGCTCCTTGACGTCCTATCACAAAATGTCATCAAAACTTTCAACCTAGGCCAATTCTCTGTCTACTGCTGACGATGAAGTTGATAGCTTATCACAGGGATGACGACTTATCACAAATGTCGTTAGCCACACTTTGCCTTTAATTACTTCAGATTTCAGCTCATTTGCTTTCATTCTTGTTCGCCTTTCACGTTATCTAGCATCTTAGCTTCTACTGCAAAATTAAACATAAAACAATCAAAAACAACAAAAGTTGCTTAAGACTTCATAATTATTCTTAGTTAAAAGCCTTAAATATTTTAGCATTAGCTCACACATCAACACCCTCAACTTAAAACAATTACTTTTCCTCAAGCAACTCTGCACAAGTAAGAGAATACAAAGCATATTTGGCAGTCAATCATCCATATCATCTCAAAACACTTTCACCATCTCCAAATTCAGTCAATTTAAGTACAATGAAGAACACCAATGCAACACATAGGAATCAAGATATTGCATCAGTTCAGCTATAACAACCATGCATAGACCAGTATTACACTACCCGAACAAGTTAGTAAATAGCAATGTAACCAGTGTTCCCTCACAGCAAAAAAATACCCCTCATCTCATATCAAGAATTATTTATGTAACTATAGGGACAATCAAAACACTCACTCTCAGAACGAAGTTCCAATCAGTGTATGCCAAGTACCATAGGCTTGCCCATATTTTTTTTTACCCAAATCTTCAGATAGGTCAGCTAGGTTCACTATAGGACTTCTCTTAGGCTTGTAATGTAGGCTAGGGGCTGGTATGATACTCGATGGTATTTAAAGTGAATAAGCCTCCTTGACACTATACTAGCCTTTTGGTGTTTCACTCTTTAGCCTTTTCCACTCTTCTCTTTTATTGATCACAATTATTTAGGATGGGTGCAGTCTTTTCTCAATTACTTATTCTTTTTCACAATTTTTCTTTTTCTTGCTCTTTTCCTCTGTACCCAGCTTTTTATTCTTTTATTTTATGCTACCTTTCTTCATACTCATTCTATATCATGCACCCCTATGATAGCCACCCTCAACTTAGGCCATTTTCCTAAGTTAAGGTGCACAGTGTCCAAGGAGGACCAGGGCCAAAATAGGTTGATTATGATCTAAATGAGAAGGTGAAAGGTGTCATATAAAAAAATAGGCTAATTAGTCTCAAAACAGGAATCAAGGGATATGATACACATAGGGAAGGTCATTTAGGCTAAAGTGAGCTAATATTAAAATGGCTTATGATCCTTTCCTAACCCCTACCTTCAACCTAGGTAGGACTAACCGGGCAAGTTCTGGTTCAGCATACAGAGGGAACTGAGTAACATCTCACAAACACACACTTGGCGCACAGGTATATCACACTCGACTACTCATTCTGTTCATGCAGCTGTTTGGAAATGATTATTATATTAGTAGAACTAATGCCATACAAAGATGCACGGTGGTCACTCTTAAATGTAAATCACTCAGTTTAAAGTAGTAGACCACTTGAAGAGGTGTACAAAAATCACAAAAACAATTCAACTGCCTCAAGTACAAGTATTTCACCTAGTTGACTACAAAATTTTACAATAACAAGTTTACCCTACACCCTCAACTTAAAATCAAAGAAAATATAAACTAAAGCTTAAAGTATACCTAGAATAGATCAATCCCGAGGGTCATAGGTTCCTGACCTTACTGCCGCAACTCCATCAGGAGCCTTTCTCTATTCTGGTGTAGCTGTTCTATTAGTCTTTGAAGTCCTACTAGTAAAGGCACCTATGGCTTTTGCTCGGATGGCTGCCTCCCATATCTCATTGCCTACTCAGGACTCAATTCTCACTTTTTTTACCTCCTCTTTTTCAGACTTCCTTTTTCCTTCTTTTCTATTTTTCTTTCTTCATCACTGTCGTGCCTCTCTTTCTTTCCTTTTCCTTTCTTCTCACCTTTTTTCTTTTTTTTCTTCACTGGCTCTTCCGTGAAATCAAGCATCGGGATTTCTATCTTAAACTCCTCAGCTACTAGATCTACTAACACTATAAAGTGGTGCTGCTGTAGCTTTCTAACCTTTGCCTTTACTTTGTCTAGGTCTGATCTGAATAATGCCATCTCTGGAGTTGACCTCTCTTTCGACTGCGCATTGAAGCAATTCTTCAATTCATCAATATGGCCTGATAGAGCCTTGTAAGGCTCAAGTGTAGCCTTAACTCTTTTATCAACTACAGCTGCGAATTGCTTGGCAAAGAGTTTAAGCTGACCCTCGCACTACTTGGACTGCTTTGCTACTCTCATGAAATTCATAGGGTTGAACGCAAATTCTGTTGTAGGCACTGCAGCTGGAGGAATTATCTCAATTTTGGGCACTGATAATTCTGCCATTGTTGCGGATGTTGGAGGTATAACTTCAGAATTAGGCACCTCTGCATTAGGTGCTAAACTAGTACCTATAACCGGTGGATCAGTTGGAATCTCTGCGCCCCTGTCAAGTATTATCCTTGACTGATTTTCCTCATTTAGGATTGGATTGTGGATCTTCCAGGAGTTCTTCTTCTAACCCTACAATCATTGGCACATTTGCTGCCCTACCAACCTTGTAATTAAACAAGGGAAGAGATATGTTGTATCAGACCTCGAGACCCAAATTTTTATCTCTTCGACGATAATCTCTCCAAAATTTAATTTGAGGTTTGCCATAAAACTTGTGACTAATATTGCTCTATCATCCTCGAGGATATTATCACCATCTGTGGGCATCAACCACGTACGTACAATAACCCACCAAAATCTTGACTCTGAAGTTAGGGAGGCCTTGAAGATCCTTTCACTCAGATTTGTTAGCCATTTTGGTTCTCCATCGGCTATGAGTGTGGGTAACCAATTCCACTAACTTCCCATTGCTTTAACCGGGCATAGAAAGTATGTGAAATAGCCTGAGGAGTGAAGTTCGAGTCATGAAGGAACCCATTGATTGTTGCTTTAGAAATATCCACCATTATGCCCCGTACCAGAACTTTATCCAACAATGGTTGGACAAATGCTTTCTCTCCTTCTCTACACATGTTTTCCAAGAGAGCTTGGTAGTTTGCATAGAACTTCCTAACTAGTGTAGGGTAAAATGAATTTCCTCCTCGTGTAGTTCATCCCAAATCATAGCCATGAAATTTTTTCTCCACCTCCAGGAACCTGCTCAACCCCTTATTGATGATTCTCTTCTCCTCAAAGATTGACCTCTTAACAACTATTTTGTTGGTTCTTTGAAGCCCATCAAAGAAGATTTTCTGAGCTTTGGGAATGTGCCATCTAGTGCCATCTCAGACTTTAGGATTCTTGCATTTGACCATAGATCCCCGAATTGAAGAGTCTTCATCAGAATTAGGATGATCTGAATCATGCTCTTCAGATTTAGCATGTCTAGACTCTTGTTGCTTAGAGACCATTTGCTCAGAAGTTGTATGCTCGGATGTTGTTGGATCAGTGTCACTTTCTTCACTCTTATCCACCTCAACTGAGGGGTGGTGGTGGTAGAGTATTTTTAAGGCTTTGCTTCTTCTTTTACTTCCTGAGCAGAGGCTCTTCCTCTTCATAATTGGACTGTTCATTGAGGAGTCTCTGAGGTATACTTCCCTTGGTCACTTTCTTTGTGGATTTTGAGTTCTTTCCTATGGGTGCCATTTCAAGACCGGTAGCAAGAGAAAAACCATTAGTTGACCCTCAATAGTATAAACACAAACACATCGATCATTGAAATTCTACACCCTTTGCAAGGGTTTAGTAATACTTCAGGTCCTATGTGTGATGACATTTCTGATAAGCCATTATAGCTGTGATAGCTTATCATGAATGTCGTCATCCCTAAACAGAACCAACAAAATTCTTATCAACTTCTGACGACATTTCTGACAAGCAATCACAGTTTTGATAGCTTATCACGAATGTCGTCAGCTATAAACAAAACCCCAACTAGATTGTAACTCAATCTTTGGTCCCATTTGTTTTCTTAAAATCCACTTGATTTTTGTTTTTGAGCTGCACTTTTAAACCTTAAGCTTGCACAGGAAACCCTAGTTTTGATTTTTAGCCATTTTTGCAAGCTAAACTTGGTTTAAGCTTCTTGGGAACTTGGGTTTTTATCAATTTATCACTTACCAGTTGAAAAGAAAGGCTAGGTTTCTAGCATACCAGATGGGAAGCTATAATGTGGTGACACGAACAAGAGGAAATGAAGAGAGGTTCTTGATTTGGATTGTAAACCCACACATACAAGGAAAATTTCTTTTGTTTTAGTTGGAGAGACTTTGAAAAGGGAAGAAATTAAACCAAAGATGGAAAGAGAATAACTTAATGGAAATAAAAACTAGCGGGAAGGTGGAAAGGCCAAGCTGTGGGCCGGGTTGGGTCATTTTAATTTGGCCCACAGTTTCAGCTAATGTTGGGCTTTTTATGATGAAATTTTTTATAAGCCGTCAAAATTCTTATAGCTTATCACAAATGTCGTCAGCCTTAACCGAAATCGCCTCAGAGATGCTGTTTCTGATGAAAAAGCTGACGGCTTATCATAATTGTGACAACCCATGAAAAGTGTCGTCAGGAGCACTTGGTTAGATATATCGATTCCACCATCTTTGAACTAGAACCTAACTACAAAAATAAATAATTTGCTGGAATATAAAAATTTTGGGTTGCCTCCCAATAGCGCCTAATTTACTGTCGTGATACGACTTGGTTATCTTGACTACTTAGACTTTGCCAAGACAACCTGTTGATACCCCTTTACCATCTTCATAGAATACGTCCACGATTGAGAAAACACTTATCTCCTTTGCTGGTGTCATGGATGAGTGCATTTTGAATCTTGATTCCTTGTCATTGAACCTGAACTTCAGCTCATTCAGTTCCATATCCACTATCACTCTCCTAGTTGTAAAGAATGGTATACCCAAAATGATGGGCACTTCGAAGTCCACCTCACAGTCTAGAACTACAAAATTAGCCGACAGAATGAAATAGGCCACCTTTACTAATACATCATGTAATATACCCTCTGGCTACTTTACAGACCTATCTGCCATCACCAATCGCATGTTCGTCGGGGTAGGATCCCCCAAACCCAATTACTTGTACATAACGAGTGGCATTAGGTTTATACTGGCTCCCAAATAACATAGTGCTTTTGTGAAATTCAGGGGTCCAATAGTACATGGGATGGTAAATGCTCCTGAATCTGCCTTTTTCGACACTAAAAACCTTATAGAGATAGTGCCACAATGAAAGAGATTGTCCTCCGGCTCATGGCTAACCTTCCGTTTCTTAGTCACAAGGTCTTTCATGAACTTCGCGTATCCTGGCATTTGCTCAAGTGCGTCAACCAAAGGCATATTTATTGTTAATTACTTGAGCATTGCCATGAATTTGCTAAATTTTGCATCATCAACCTTTTTCTTCAACCACTGAGGAAATGGAGGTGGTAGTCTTAGGATATTTTTCAGCACTACCTCCTTCTCTTACTCTTTGTCTTTATCCGGAGCATAATCAGAATTATCCAGCTTCTCAGACTCTACTGGACCACTTTTTTTTGGTTCAACATCAACTACCTCATCAACTACATGTTTGCCCACAAAAGGGCCAGGTAATATCTTACCGCTTCTATTGGTAATAGCCATGCATGAGCCATCATTTTATAGATTTTGGACCATATCACTTGGTAACATTCCGTTCTTTCTCTGGTTGAATACTGCGGAGAGTTGGCTCATTTATTGCTCTAACTATTTGATTGCGGTAGAGTTTGAGTGAACTAACTGACTAATGGATGTCAGATCGGTCTTTATGGTGGTCACACCAGAGTTGGTAGCTTTGACTCCCTTAAACAACTTAGCCATCATGTCCTCTATGGACATATTTTCAGAACTTGTTGAAGCAGCCTCATGATTTCTAGGAGGAACATATAGCCCGCTCCTGTCATTGTTATTTCTCTAATTTCCTTACTCCCTATCTTTATAACCAAGATTATCATAGTAAGTCCGACCTTGATTCCCTTGGCTATTGCCTCAAAACCCCCTCTGATTATTAATATAGTTAGCCTCTTCATCTGTATCAGCCTCACTTTTATCCTGAGATCCCACAACTTTTACCTTTTCAATCTTGGCTGATAGCAAGTGCTTGGTTAGTAAGTCCATCTGTTTTAAGGAAAGCCATGTCTTGGTCATGCTCCTCTTCTTTTTTTGCATTGTTCCACAGTAATACCTATAAAAGCAGTGGGGCTGGCCACTACAGAGTCTCTGGTATGCAATGCCCGACTCTTTTTGGTCATTTTGTCCAGCATCTCTAAAGCCTCTGGGAATGTAAGATCAACAAACAAACCACCACCAGTATTTTCTACAATTGTATTTGTAAGGGATTTAAGAGCCCCGTACAAAGTCTTCATCAAATGTATGTTCATCATGTTATGGTTCGGATATTATGTCAGCTTCTTCTTAAATCTTTCCTAGGTTTCATACAAGGCTTCAGTCGGGAGCTGCCTAAAGTTGCTGATCTCGTCCCTAAACTGTACCCTCTTGGATGGAGAAAAGAACCTTTCTAGGAAAGCTCCTTTTAACTGCCTCCAGTTAGTTATAGAATCAGGTGTCAGCTCATTTAGCCACAATGTTGCCTCCCCATACAGAGACAACGGAAACAATCTCAATCGGATAGCATTCTGGCCCACTCCTGGGTTATAAAAAGATTTACAGATGGTGATAGAATTCACCAAATGCAAGTTCGGGTCATCCCCAGGAAGGCCACCAAACAATCCCTTCAGGTTTAGGAGTTGAATCATAGTACTCGTAATGTTGAATTTTTCCCCAGGTGCCAACTGTGGAGGAATAATTGTACCCGTTGCACTTGCTCCATCCATTCCATCATCATCATCATTGAGATTATACTAGACTGGCTGGTACTTTTTCCTTTCTCGGAACGGACGGTTCCTGTTAACATTACGCCGTACTGGTGCAGTTATTTGCTCTGCACGCCTTGGGTTACCAGGATTCAGCAACTCTTTGTCTCCAAAATCTTCATCCTCGGGATTTGGATGTCGTGCTTGTTGCCCGACATTTTGCACATTCACCTGAGCTCTAGCTAAGGCTGCCAATCGGTCAGCCTCTTGCTATTCTGCCATTCTTCCAATTCATTGCGGTTCCGGATTAGGTGGTAATAACGATTCTCGGGAACTTCAGGTTCTTGGCATACACTATAAAGATCCTGAAAATAAATAAAAAAATAAATAAATGTAAAACTAGGAAACTTAACTAACAGTCAATTAGCACACACGAACTTTAGTTTTCAACCGTATTCCCCAGGAACGGCGCCATTTTTGATAACGCTCAAACTATACCTCTCAACGAGAATGTAAACTATCATTGTCAATATAAAACCCAACTAGGTTGGGGTCGAATCCCATAGGGAATATGGTTTGAACGTAAGTCATTTGCGATTTAATCAACTGATAGTTGGATGTTTCCAAAAATAGGGGGTTTTAGTTAACATGTTATTGTTGGTCAATTTAGTTTAAATGTTTGTAATCAAGAGTTTATGAAAAAACCAGAATTATGTTCACTAGGGTTTTTGGTACTTGACAGATGCTACTAGTGGTTCAAGATTCTAATGGTAGGCAGGACAATAAGTTATGTTTAGCGAAGTTATGCTTAAATGTCTCTCGACCTACTTAAACATTTAATTACCTAATCCTCTCGGACTTATGCCTCTCGGAATCAGGATAATCTGAATCATGCTCTTCAGATTTAGCATGTCTAGACTCTTGTTGCTTAGAGACCATTTTCTTAGAAGTTGTATGCTCGGATGTTGTTGGCTCAGTGTCACTTTCTTCACTCTTATCCACCTCAACTAAGGGGTGGTGGTGGAGGAGTATTTTTAAGGCTTTGCTTCTTCTTTTGCTTCCTGAGCAGAGGTTCTTCCTCTTCATAATTGGACTCTTCATTGAGGAGTCTCCGATGTACACTTCCCTTTGTCACTTTCTTTGTGGATTTTGAGTTCTTTCCTTTGGGTGCCATTTCAAAACCTGTAGCAAGAGAAAAACCATTAGTTGACCCTCAAGAGTATAAAAGCAAACACATCAATCATTGAAATACCACACCCATTGAAAGGGTTTAGTAATACTTAAGGTCCCATGTGTGATGACATTTATGATAAGCCATCATAGTTGTGATAGCTTATCATGAATGTCGTCATCCCTAAACAGAACCCACAAAATTCTTATCAACTTCTGACGACATTTCTGACAAGCCATAACAGTTTTGATAGTTTATCAAGAATGTCGTCATCTATAAACAGAACCCCAACTAGATTTTAACTCAATTTTTAGTCCCATTTTATTCTTAAAATCCACTTGATTTTTGTTTTTGAGATGCACTTTTAAACCTTAAGCTTGCACAACAAACCCTAGTTTTGATTTTTAGCCATTTTTGCAAGCTAAACTTGGTTTAAGCTTCTTCGAAACTTGGGTTTTCATCAATTTATCACTTATCACTTATAAATAAAGGCTAGGTTTTGAGCATACCAGATGGGAGGCTTCAATATGGTGAAACGAACAAGAGGAAATAAAGAGAGGTTCTTGATTTGGATTGTAAACCCACACATACAAGGAAACTTTCTTTTGGTTTAGTTGGAGAGACTTTGAAAAGGGAAGAAGATCAACCAAAGATGGAAAGAGAATAACTTAATGGAAATAAAAACTAAGCGGGAAGGTGGAAAGGCCAAGCTGTGGGCCGGGTTGGGTCATTTTAATTTAGCCCACAGTTTCAGCTAATGTTGGGCTTTTTGTGATGAAATTTTTGATAAGCTTTCAAAATTCTTATAGCTTATCACAAATGTCGTCAGCCTTAACCGAAATCGCCTCAAAGCTGGCGGCTTATCACAATTGTGACTACCCATGAAAAATGTCGTCAGGAGCACTTGGATGGATATATCGATTCCACCATCTTTGAAATAGAACCTAACTACAAAAATAAATAATTTGCTGGACTATAAAATTTTTGGGTTGCCTCCCAATAGCGCCTAATTTACTGTCGCGATACGACTTGGTTATCTTGACTACTCAGAATTTCCCAAGACAACCTGTTGATACCCCTTTACCATCTTCATAGAATACGTCCACGATTGAGAAAACACTTATCTCCTTTGCCGGTGTCATGGATGAGTGCATTTTGAATCTTGATTCTTTTTCATTGAACCTGAACTTCAGCTCATTCAGTTCCATATCCACTATCACTCTCCCAGTTGTAAGGAATGGTCTACCCAAAATGATGGGCACTTCAAAGTCCACCTCATAGTCTAGGACTACAAAATTAGCCGACAGAATAAAATAGGCCACCTTTACTAATACATCATGTAATAAACCCTCTGGCTACTTTACAGACCTATCTGCCATCACCAATCACATGTTCGTCAGGGTAGGATCCCTCAAACCCAATTTCTTGTACACACCGAGTGGCATTAGGTTTATACTGGCTCCCAAATAACATAGTGCTTTTGTGAAATTCAGGGGCACAATAGTACATGGGATGGTAAATGCTCCCGAATTTGCCTTTTTTGGCACTAAAAACTTATAGAGATAGCGCCACAACGAAAGAGATTGTCCTCCGGCTCATGGCTAACCTTCCGTTTCTTAGTCACAAGGTCTTTCATGAACTTCGCGTATCCTAGCAGTTGCTCAAGTGCCTCAACCAAAGGCATATTTATTATTAATTGCTTGAGAATTGCCATGACTTTGCTGAATTTTGCATCATCAACCTTTTTCTTCAAACGCTGAGGAAATGGAGGAGGTGGTCTTGGGATATTTTTCAGCACTACCTCCTTCTCTTTCTCTTTGTCTTTATCCGGAGCATCATTAGAATTATCTAGCTTCTCAGACTCCACTAGACCACTTTTTTCTGGCTCAATATCAACTACCTCATCAACTACATGTTTGCCCACAAAAGGGCCAGGTAATATCTTACCACTTCTAGTGGTAATAGCTATGCATGAGCCATCATTTTGTAGATTTTTGACCATATCACTTGGTAACATTCCGCTCTTCCTCTGGTTGAATACTGCTGAGAGTTGGCTCATTTGTTGCTCTAACTATTTGATTGCGGTGGAGTCTGAGTGCACCAACTGACTGATGGATGTCAGATCGGTCTTCATGGTGGTCACACCAGAGTTGGTAGCTTTGACTCCCTTAAATAACTTAGCCATCATGTCCTCTATGGACATATTTTCAGAACTTGTTGAATCAGCCTCACGATTTCCAGGAGGAACATATAGCCCGCTCCTGTCATTGTTATTTCTCTAATTTCCTTGCTCCCTATCTTTATAACCAAGATTATCATAGTAAGTCCGGCCTTGATTCCCTTGGCTATTGCCTCAAAACCCCCTCTGATTATTAATATAGTTAGCCTCTTCATCTGTATCAGCCTCACTTTTATCCTGAGATGCCACAGCTTTTACCTTTTCAATCTTGGCTGATAGCAAGTGCTTGGTTAGTAAGTCCATCTATTTTAAGGCAAGCCATGTCTTTGTCATGCTCCTCTTCTTTTTTGCATTGTTCCACAGTAATACCTATAAAAGCAGTGGGGCTGGCCACGACAGAGTCTCTGGTATGCAATGCCCAACTCTTTTTGGTCATTCTGTCCAGCATCTCAAAAGCTTCTAGGAATGTAAGATCTACAAATGAACTACTCGAAGTATTGTCTACAATTGTATTTGTAATGGAGTTAAGAGACCTGTACAAAGTCTTCATCAAATGTATGTTCGTCATGTTATGGTTTGGACACTGTGTCAGCTTCTTCTTACATCTTTCCCAGGTTTCATACAAGGCTTCAGTCGGGATCTGCCTAAAGTTACTGATCTTGTCCCTCAACTGTACCCTCTTGGAAGGAGAAAAGAAACTTTCTAGATAAGCTCCTTTTAACTGCCTCCAGTTAGTTATAGAATTAGGTGTCAGCTCATTTAGCCACAATGTTGCCTCCCCATACAGAGACAACAGAAACAATCACAATCGGATAGCATTCTGACCTACTCCTGGGTTATCAAAAGATTTGCAGATGGTGATAAAATTCACCAGATGCAGGTTCGGGTCATCCCCAAGAAGGCTACCAAACAACCCCTTCAAATTTAGGAGTTGAATTATAGTACTCGTAATGTTGAATTTTTCCCCAAGTGCCAACGGTGGAGGAATAATTGCACCCGTTGCACCTGCTCCATCCATTCCATATTCATCATCATTGAGATTATACTAGACTGGCTGGTACTTTTGCCTTTCTTGGAATGGACGGTTCCTGTTAACATTACGCCGTACTGGTGCAGTTATTTGCTCTGCACGCCTTGGGTTACCAGGATTTAGCAACTCCTTGTCTCCCAAATCTTCATCCTCAGGATTTAGATATCGTGCTTGTTGCCTGACATTTTACACATTCACATGAGCACTAGCTAAGGCTACCAATCGGTCAGCCTCTTGCTGTTCTGCCATTCTTCCAATTCATTGCAGTTCCGGATTAGGTGGAAATAACGTTTCTCCGAAACTTCTGGTTCTTGGCATACACTATAAAGATCCTAAAAATAAATAAAAAACAAATAAATGTAAAACTAGGAAACTTAACTAACAGTTAATTAGCACACACAAACTTCAGGTTTCAACCGTATTCCCCGGCAACGACGCCATTTTTGATAACTCTCAAACTATACCTCTCAACGAGAATGTAAGCGATCGTTGTTAATATCAAACCCAACTAGGTTGGGGTCGAATCCCATAGGGATAATGGTGTGAACGTAAGTCATTTACGATTTAATCAACTGATAGTTGGATGTTTCCAGAAATAGGGGGTTTTAGTTAACAAGTAATTGTTGGTCACTTTAGTTTAAATGTTTGTAATCAAGAGTTTATGAAAAACTAGAATTATGTTCACTAGGGGTTTTGGTACTTGACAGATGCTACTAGGGGTTCAAGATTCTCACAGTAGGTAGGACAACAAGTTATCTTTAGCAAAGTTATGCTGACATTTCTCTCGACCTACTTAACATTTAATTACCTAATCCTCTCGGACTTAGGGAATTTATATTCACTGCCCAGATTTTACGTCAGGTTAACCAACCATGTTACAACGTTGATTATTAAATGGAAGTTTAGTGTTTCCAAGTCCCTGTTGATAATTCACTTCCCACTATATTTGATTTTATTCACAAGCAAATCAAAGCAGGTGTCATCTATCATTTGCAACCAACAGACAATAATTAAAACATTAGAATTATCAAGGAGTCCTACCACCTTTTGAATTTTGAACACTCAACATCTTATCAAGACCTACCCCTAGATCCCATATATCAGGTTAAAGGAATTTAGCTGCTCATGACATAATAATCGAAGCAACTAGATAAATTCATGTTTTGAAAGATGAACTTACCAAAACAAGAATAGAAACTAGAGATTCTCAGATTAAATCACCAAAGAAAATTCCAAAATAATGATGATCGTCTCTTTAAAGTAATTGCTTTCTCAATCCAAAAGAAGAGGGAGAAAAATATCAAAGTATCATGTCTCAAAACTCAAGGTTCGGAACCCTTAAGAAAACCCTAAACAATGCTTTTAATAGTTCACCCTAATTATAAAAACAAAATAATAAAATTCAGAAATTGCTCGGATTAGATGATGCCATTTGTGATAGCCATTAGGAGGCTTATGACTTATCACAAATGTCGTCAGCTTCCTTTATGCTTTTGGTACTCACTACCTAATGCTGACGATAAACGGTGACACCCTATCAGCTCCTTGACGACCTATCACAAATTTCATCAAGGCTTTTCTTCAGCTCTCATGTTCTGCCTTAGGCTGACGGCAATCTTGATGACTTATCAGCTCCTTGACGTCCTATCACAAAATGTCATCACAGCTTTTAACCTAGGACAATTCTCTGTCTACTACTGACGATGAAGTTGATAGCTTATCACAGGGATGATGACTTATCACAAATGTCGTCAGCCATACTTCGCCTTTAATTGCTTTATATTTCAGCTCATTTGCTTTCATTCTTGTTCGCCTTTTACCTTATCTAGCATCTTAGCTTCTACTGCAAAATTAAACATAAAACAATCAAAAACAACAAAAGTTGCTTAAGAATTCACAATTATTCTTAGCTAAAAGACTCAAATGTGTTAGCATTAGCTCACACATCAACACCCTCAACTTAAAACAATTGCTTGTCCTCAAGCAACTCAGCACAACTAAGAGAATACAAAGAATATTTGGCAGTCAATCATCCATATCATCTCAAAACACTTTCACTATCTCCAAATTCAGTCAATTTAAGTACGATGAAAAACACCAATGCAACACATAGGAATCAAGATATGGCATCAGTTCAGCTATAACAACCATGCATAGACTAGTATTACACTACCCAAACAAGTTAGTAACTAGCAATGTAACCAGTGTGCCCTCACAGCAAAAAAATCTCCCTCATCTTAAATCAGGAATTATATATGTAACTGTGGGGACAATCAAAACACTCATTCTCAGAACGAAGTTCCAATCAGTGTATGTCAAGTACCATAGGCTTGCCCATATTTTTTTTACGCAGATCTTCAGATAGGTCAGCTAGGTTCACTATAGGACTTATCTTAGGCTTGTAATATAGGCTAGGGGCTGGTATGATACTCGATGGTATTTAAAGTGAATAAGCTGACACTGCACTAGCTTTTTGGGGTTTCACTCATTAGCCTTTTCCACTCTTCTCTTTTCTTGATCACAATTATTTAGGATGGGTGCAGTCTTTTCTCAATTACTTATTTTTTTTCACAATTTTTCTTTTTCTTGCTCTTTTCCTCAGTACCTAACTTTCTATTCTTTTATTTTATGCTACCTTTCTTCATACTCATTCTATATCATGCACCCCTATGATAGCCACCCTCAACTTAGGCCATTTTCCTAAGTCAAGGTGCATAGTGTCCAAGGAGGACCAGGGCCAAAATAGGTTCATTATGATCTAAATGAGAAGGTGAAAGGTGTCATATAAAAAAAAAGCTAATTAGGCTCAAAACAGGGATCAAGGGATATGATACACATAGGGAAGGTCAATTAGGCTAAAGTGAGCTAATATTAAAATAGCCCATGATCCTTTCCTAACCCTTACCTTCAACCTAGGTAAGACTAACCGGGCAAATTCTGGTTCAGTATATAGAGGGAACTGAGTAACATCTCTCACACACACACTTGGTGCACAGGTATATCACACTTGACTACTCATTCTGTTCATGCAGCTATTTAGAAATGATTATTATATTAGTAGAACTAATGCCATACAAAGATGCATGATGGTCACTCTTAAATACAAATCACTCAGTTTAAAGTAGTAGACTACTTGAAGAGGTGTAGAAAAATCACAAAAACAATTCAACTGCCTCAAGTACAAGTATTTCTCCTAGTTGACTACAAAATTTTACAATAACAAGTTTACCCTACACCCTCAACTTAAAATCAAAGAAAATCTAAACTAAGACTTAAAGTATACCTAGAATAGATCAATCCCGGGGGTCATGGGTTCCTGACCCTACTGCCGTATCTCTATTAGGAGCCTCTCTCTATTCTGGTGTAGTTGGTCTATCAGTCTCTGAAGGCCTACTAGTAAAGGCACCTATGGCTTTTGCTCGGATGGCTGCCTCCCATATCTCATTGCCAACTAATGACTCAATTCTCACCTTTTTTATCTCCTCCTTTTCAAACTTCTTTTTTCCCTCTTTTCTGCTTTTCCTTATTTATTACTGTCGTGCCTCTCTTTCTTTTCTTTTCCTTTTTTCTTACCTTTTTTCTTCACTGGCTCCTCTGTGAGATCAAGCATCAGGATTTCTCCCTTAGACTCCTCAGATACTAGATCTACTAACACTATAAAGTGGTGCTGCTATAGCTTTCCAACCTCTGCCTTTACTTTGTCTAGGTCTGATATGAATAATGTCATCTCTGGAGTTGACCTCTCTCTCGACTATGCATTGAAGCGATTCTCCAATTCATCAATCCGGCCCGGTAGAGCCTTGTAAGGTTCAAGTGCATCCTTAACTCTTTTATCAACTACAGCTGCGAATTGATTGGCAAAGACTTTAAGATGACCCTTGCACTACTTGGACTGCTTTGCTACTCTCATAAAATTCATAGGGTTGAAGGCAAATTCTATTGTAGGCACTGCAGCTGGAGGCATTATCTCAGTTCTGGGCACTGATAATTCTTTCCATTGTTGTAGATGTTGGAGGTACAGCTTCAGAATCAGGCACCTCTGCATTAGGTGCTAAACTAGTACCTGTAACCGGTGGATCAGTTGGAATCTCTGCGCCCCTATCAAGTATTATCCTTGGCTGATTTTCCTCATTTAGGATTGGATTATGGGTCTTCCTGGCAAAGAGTTCTTCTTCTAACCCAATAATCTTCGGCACATTTGCTGCCCTACAAAGCTTGTAATTAAACAAAGGAAGGGATATGTTGTATCAGACCTCGAGATACAAATTTATATCTCTTCGACGATAATCTCTCCAAAATTCAATTTGAGGTTTGCCATAAAACTATTGACTAATATTGCTCTATCATCCCCGGGGATATTATTACCATCTGTGGGAATCAACCACGTATGTATAATACCCCACCAAATCTTAACTCTGAAGTCAGGGAGGCCTTAAAGATCCTTTCACTCAGATTTGTTAGCCATTTTGGTTCTCCATCGGCTATGAGTGTGGGTAACCAATTCCACTAATTTTCCCAATACTTTAACCGGGTATAGAAAGTATGTGAAATGGCCCGGGGAGTGAAGTTTGAGCCATGGAGGAACCCGTTTGTTATTGTTTTAGAAACATCCTCCATTACTCCCCGTACCAGAACTTTATCCAACAAAGGTTGGCCAGATATTTTCTCTCCTTCTCTACACATATTATCCAAGCGAGCTTGGTAGTTTGCATAGAACATCCTAACTAGTGTAGGGAAAAATGAATTTTCTCCTCGTGTAGTCCATCCCAAATCATAGCCATGAAATTTTTGCTCCACCTTCGGGTACCTGCTCAACTCCTTATTGATGATTCTGTTCTCCTCAAAAATTGGCATCTTAACAACTATTCTGTTGGTTCTTCGAAGCCCATCAAAGAAGATTTTCTGAGCTTTGGGAATCTTCCATCTAGTGCCATCTCAAACTTTAGGATTCTTGCATTTGACCATAGATCCCTGAATCAAAGAGTCTTCATAATCTTGTGGATCAGTAGAAGGGGAATCAGTTGATGGTCCCTCAGACTTATGCCCCTCAGAATTAGGATGATCTGAATTATACTCTTCAGATTTAGCATGTCTAGACTCTTGTTGCTCAGAGACTATTTTCTCAGAAGTTGTATGCTCAGATGTTGTTGGATCAGTGTCACTTTCTTCACTCTTATCCATCTCAACTGAGGGGTGGTGGTGGTGGAGTATTTTTAAGGCTTTGCTTCTTCTTTTTCTTCCTAAGCAGAGGCTCTTCCTCTTCATAATCAGACTCTTCGTTGAGGAGTCTCCGAGGTACACTTCCCTTAGTCACTTTCTTTGTGGATTTTGAGTTCTTTCCTTTGGGTGCCATTTCAAGACCTGTAGAAAGAGAAAAACCATTAGTTGATCCTCAAGAGTATAAACACAAACACATCGATCATTGAAAGTCCACACCCCTTGAAAGGGTTTAGTAATACTTCAGGTCCCATGTGTGATGACATTTCTGATAAGCCATCATAGTTGTGATAGCTTATAATGAATGTCGTCATCCCTAAACAGAACCCACAAAATTCTTATCAACTTCTGACGACATTTCTGACAAGCCATCACAGTTTTGATAGCTTATCACGAATGTCGTCAGCTATAAACAGAACCCCAACTAGATTTTAACTCAATTTTTGGTCCCATTTTTTTCTTAAAATCCACTTGATTTTTGTTTTTGATCTGTAATTTTAAACCTTAAGCTTGCACAACAAACCTTAGTTCTGATTTTTAGCCATTTTTGCAAGCTAAACTTGGTTTAAGATTCTTGGGTACTTGGGTTTTCATCAATTTATCACTTACCTCTTGAAAAGAAAGGCTAGGTTTCGAGCATACCAGATGGGAGGCTTCAATGTGGTGACACAAACAAGAGGAAATAAAGAGAGGTTCTTGATTTGGATTGTAAACCCACACATACAAGGAAACTTTCTTTTGTTTTAGTTGGAGAGACTTTGAAAAGGGAAGAAAATAAACCAAAGATGGAAAGAGAATAACTTAATGGAAATAAAAACTAAGCGGGAAGGTGAAAAGGCCAAGCTGTGGGCCGGGTTGGGTCATTTTAATTTAGCCCACAGTTTCAGCTACTGTTGGGCTTTTTATGATGAAATTTTTGATAAGCCATCAGAAATCTTATAGCTTATCACAAATGTCGTCAGCCTTAACAGAAATCGCCTCAGAGCTGCTGTTTCTGATGAAAAAGCTGACGGCTTATCACAATTGTGACAACCCATGAAAAATGTCGTCAGGAGCACTTGGATGGATATATCGATTCCACCATCTTTGAAGTAGAACCTAACTGCAAAAATAAATAATTTGCTGGAATATAAAAATTTTGGGTTGTCTCCCAATAGCGTCTAATTTACTGTCGCGATATGACTTGGTTATATTGAGTACGCAGACTTTGCCAAGACAACCTGTTGATACCCCTTTACCATCATTATAGAATACGTCCATGATTGAGAAAATACTTATCTCCTTTACCGGTGTCATGGATGAGTGTATTTTGAATCTTGATTCCTTGTCATTGAACCTGAAATTCAGCTCATTCAGTTCCATATCCACTATCACTCTCCCAGTTATAAGGAATGGTCTACCCAAAATAATGGGCACTTCGAAGTCCACCTCACAGTCTAGGACTACAAAATCAACCGACAGAATAAAATAGGCCACCTTTACTAATACATCATGTAATATACCCACTGGCTACTTTATAGACCTGTCTGCCATCACCAATTACATGTTCGTAGGGTTAGGATCCCCCAAACCCAATTTCTTGTACACAACGAGTGGCATTAGGTTTATACTGGCACCCAAATTGTATGGTGCTTTTGTGAAATTTAGGGGCCTAATAGTACATGGGATGGTAAATGCTCCCGAATCTGCCTTTTTCTGCACTAAAAACCTTATAGAGATAGCGCCATAATGAAAGAGACTGTCCTCCGGCTCATGGCTAACCTTTCATTTCTTAGTCACAAGGTCTTTCATGAACTCGCGTATCCTGGAATTTGCTCAATTGCCTCAACCAAAGGCATATTTATTGTTAATTGCTTGAGCATTGCCATGAATTTGCTAAATTTTGCATCATCAACCTTTTTCTTCAACCGCTGAGGAAATGAAGGTGGTGGTCTTGGGATATTTTTCAGCACTACCTCCTTCTCTTTCTCTTTGTCTTTATCTAGAGCATCATCAAAATTATCCAGCTTCTCAGACTCTACTGGACCACTTTTTTCTGGTTCAACATCAACTACCTCATCAACTACATAGTTGCCCACAAAAGGGCCAGGTAATATCTTACCACTTCTAGTGGTAATAGCCATGCATGAGCCATTATTTTGTAGATTTTAGACCGTATCACTTGGTAATATTATGCTCTTCCTCTGGTTGAATACTGTGGAGAGTTGGCTTATTTGTTGCTCTAATTGTTTGATTGCGGTGGAGTCTGAGTGCACCAATTGACTGATGGATTTCAGATCAGTATTCATGGTGGTCACACCAGAGTTGGTAGCTTTCACTCCCTTAAATAACTTAGCCATCATGTCCTCTATAGAAATCTTTTCAAAAATTGTTGAAGCAGCCTCACGATTTCTAGGAGGAACATATAGCCCGCTCCTGTCATTGTTATTTCTCTAATTTCCTTTCTCCCTATCTTTATAACCAGGCTTATCATAGTAATTCCGACCTTGATTCCCTTGGCTATTGCCTCAAAAACCCCTCTGATTATTAATATAGTTAGCCTCTTCATCTGCATCAGCCTCAGTTTTATCCTGAGATCCCACAGCTTTCACCTGTTCAATCTTGCCTGATATCAAGTGCTTGGTTAGTAAGTCCATCTGTGTTTTAAGGCAAGCCATGTCTTGGTCATGCTCCTCTTCTCTTTTGCATTGTTCCATAGTAATACCTATAAAAGCAGTGGGGCTGGCCACCACAAAGTCTCTGGTATGCAATGCCCGACTCTTTTTTGTCATTCTGTCCAGCATCTCTAAAGCCTCTGGAAATGTAAGATCAACAAACAAACCACCAGCAGTATTGTCCATAATTGTCTTTGTAATGGAGTTAAGAGCCCTGTACAAAGTCTTCATCAAATGTATGTTCATCATGTTATGGTTCGGACACTGTGTCAGCTTCTTCTTAAATCTTTCCCAGGTTTCATACAAGGCTTCAGTCGGGAGCTGCCTAAAGTTGTTGATCTCTTCCCTCAACTGTACCCTTTTGGATGGAGAAAAGAACCTTTCTAGGAAAGCTCCTTTTAACTGCCTCCAGTTAGTTATAGAATCAGGTGTCAGCTTATTTAGCCACAATGTTGCCTCCCCAGACAGAGACAATGGAAACAATCTCAATTGGATAGCATTCTGGCCCACTCTTGGGTTATCAAAAGATTTGCAGATGGTGATAAAATTCACCAGATGCAAGTTTGGGTCATCCTCAAAAAGGCCACCAAACAACCCCTTCAGATTTAGGAGTTAAACCATAGTACTCGTAATGTTGAATTTTTCCCCAAGTGCCAACGGTGGAGGAATAATTGCACCCATTGCACTTGCTCCATCCATTCCATCATCATCATCATTGAGATTGTACTAGACTGGCTGGTACTCTTTCCTTTCTCGAGACGGACGGTTCCTGTTAACATTACGTGGTACTGGTGCAGTTATTTGCTCTGTACACCTTGAGTTACCAGGATTCAGCAACTCCTTGTCTCCCAAATCTTTATCCTCGGGATCTGGATGTCGTGCTTATTGCATAGCATTTTGCACATTCACCTGAGCTCTAGCTAAGGCTGCCAATCGGTTAGCCTCTTGCTGTTCTGCCATTCTTCCAATTCATTGTGGTTCCAGATTAGGTGGTAATAATGATTCTCTAGAACTTCTGGTTCTTGGCATACACTATAAAAATCCTGAAAATAAATTAAAAACAAATAAATGTAAAACTAGGAAACCTAACTAATAGTCAATTAGCACACACAAACTTCAGTTTTCAACTGTATTCCCCGACAACGGTGCCATTTTTGATAACGCTCAAACTATACCTCTCTATGAGAATGTAAGTAATCGTTGTCAATATAAAACCCAACTAGGTTGGGGTCAAATCCCATAGGGAATATGGTGTGAACGTAAGTCATTTGCGATTTAATCAACTGATAGTTGGATGTTTCCAGAAATAGGGGGGTTTTAGTTAACATGTTATTGTTGGTCAATTTAGTTTAAATGTTTGTAATCAAGAGTTTATGAAAAACCAGAATTATGTTCACTAGGGTTTGGTACTTGACAGGTGCTACTAGTGGTTCAAGATTCTATTGGTAGGTAGGACAATAAGTTATCTTTAACGAAGTTATGATTAAATGTATCTCGGCCTACTTAAGCATTTAATTACCTAATCCTCTCGGACTTTGGGAATTTATATTCACTGCCCAAGTTTTACCTTAGGTTAACCAACCTTGTTACAACGCTGATTATTAAATGGAAGTTTAGTGTTTCCAAGTCCTTGTTGATAATTCACTTCCCACTATATTTGATTTCTTTCTCAAGCAAATCAAAGAAGGTGTTATCTATCATTTGCAACCAACAGACAATAATTAAAACATTAGAATTATCAAGGAGTCCTACCACCTTTTGAATTTTGAACACTCAGCACCTTATCAAGACCTACCCGTAGATCCCATAATTTAGGTTAATGGAATTTAGTTGCTCATGACATAATAATTGAAGCAACTAGATGAATTCATGTTTTGAAAGATGAACTTACCAAAACATGAATAGAAATAAGAGATTCTCAGATTAAATCACCAAAGAAAATCCCAAAATAATGATGATAGTCTCTTTAAAGTAATTGCTTTCTCAAGCCAAAAGAAGAGGGAGAAAAATATCAAAGTATCGTGTCTCAAAACTCAAGGTTCGGAACCCTTAAGAAAACCCTAAATAAGGCTTTAAATAGTTTACCCTAATTATGGAAACAAAATAATAAAATTCAAAAATTCATCAGATTAGGTGACGCTATTTGTGATAGCCTATAAGGAGGCTGACGACTTATCACAAATGTCTTCAGCTTCCTTTATGCTTTTGGTACTCACTACCTAATGCCGATGACATATGGTAATGACCTATCAGCTCCTTGACGACCTATCACAAATATCATCAAGGCTTTTCCTCAGCTCTCATGTTCTGCCTTAGGCTGATAGCAATCTTGATGACCTATCAGCTCCTTGACGTCCTATCAAAAAATGTTTTCAAAGCTTTTAACTTAGGCTAATTCTCTGTCTATTTCTGAGGATGAAGCTAATAGCATATCAAAGGGTTGACAACTTATCAAAAATATCATCAGCCAGACTTTACCTTTATTTACTTTAAATTTCAGCTCATTTGCTTTCATTTTTGTTGGTTCTCTAGCATCTTAGTTTCTACTGCAAAACTAAACATAAAGCTATCAAAAACGACAAAAGTTGCTTAAGACTTCACAATTATTCTTAGTTAAAAACCTCAAATGTGTTAGCATTAGCTCACACATCAATGGTGCGTCGGTGTCTATTATTTTAGATTGAGGGTTTGTGTTCACATCTCACTTTTGGAAGGCTTTTAAGGATGATTTGGGTACTTGGGTTGATCTTAGCACAACGTTTCAGCTCTAGATTGATGTCTTGACAGAGCGGGCTATCCAGGTTTTGAATGATATGCTCCGTGCTTGCGTGATGGATTTTGGTTGCCAGTGGGAGCAACATTTAGCTTTAACAGAGTTTGTATATAATAATAGCTACCATTCCAGTGTTGATATGACATCTTTTGAGGCATTGTATGATAGGCGTTATCACTCCCTAGTGTGTTGGTTTGATATTTCAGAGGTGAGACCTTGAGGTACGTACTTGCTTCATGAGTCTTTGGATAGAGTTCGGGTCTTTCAGGATAGACTTAGAGCGGCTCAAAGTATGCAGAAGTGCTATGTTGATTGTATAATTCATGCCTTGATATTTGGTATTGGTGATCATGTTTTCCTTTGAGTTTCACCCATGAAGGGTATGATGAGGTTTGGAAAGAAGGGCAAGCTTAACCCCAGATATATTAGTCCATTTAAGATTCTTCAGACTATTGGTGATGTGGATTATGAGTTGTCTTTGCCCCCTTATCTATCATTTGTTCATCTAGTTTTTCATGTATCTATGTTTCGTCGCTATATTCTTGATAAATCTCATGTCATTCTTTGGGAGTAGATTCAGTTATATGAGCGGTTGTCCTTTGTTGAGGAGCAAGTTTCCATTTTGGCTAGGGATGTTAGGTAGTTGTGCTCTAGAGTGATCCCTGTGGTTAAGGTTCAGTGGCGACATCGACCTAGAGATGATGATACTTGGGAGGTTGAGTCTGATATGCATAGTTCTTATCCTTAACTCTTCATTGATTCAGGTATTTCTTTGCCTTAGTTCGAGGATGAACTAGATTTTTAGTGGTGGATGATGTAATGACCTAAAAATTTAATGAAGTATGTGAAATTTGTGATTTTGTGTGATTTGACTATTTTACCCCTCTTTGTAGTTGCATTATGATATTTCTAGGGTATGGGAGTGATTGACATGATTTTCAATGCATTTTGGAATCATTTATGTGATATTGTGGTTTTTGATGGCTTCGAGAGCCTTATTTTGGACTTATATGGATATCTTTTGATCCATATGATGGATAGTCAAACGGACTGTGCCAACAACTCCAAAATATCTATTTTAGGCTAGGTAGACCTTTGGTTCGGGTCCCGGTGCACCTGAGCTCATTTTGACCTATTGATCAGAAAGTTAAAAAAGTGAATATGGGTGTGAGACCCACATTTGATTGAAACGACCTCGAATGGAAAATACAACTTCTTCAGTAGATCTGAAATATCAATTTAAGGGTGTTATCATATTTGGTATGATTTTACGGCTTTTAAATCTCATTTCGATCCTCGATTGGAAAATTGTGACTTCGAATTTTGGGAGTCAACATTGTGAAAACAATTTTTTAAAAAAAAATTTGATATCGCCATCGCATCCGAGACATCAAATTTAATATGGTTGCATAGTTCATTTGTGTATATCGGACTCCGAACGAATTTTGGGCACCCCATCAAATTCCATTTCGACTTGAGTGAAAAAGCAACACTTAATATTGTAGAAAAACTGCAATATAACAGCTTTTTCGACCTATTTTTGGCCCATTTTGGACATTTTCATCTTGCTTCTTGAGAGTTAAATCCTCAAATAGTGTGGGAACTAAAAAGTAGAGTTAGTGGGAGCTTGGGAAGCTAGATTAACATCTATTTCTTGATTTTATTATGAATTTAAGACAAGAATTCACCCTTTTCTTAGTAGTTTCTTGATTAACTTCTCAAAACCCCAAAAATTGTAGGGCTTGATTTTAAATTTCAATTTCACTCATTTTCCCTTAAATAATGTTTTTATCTTATAATCACTAGTTTTTCATCAATTTAACCATCAAAACAACTCTGATTCTTTAGGTTAACCCGGATTTCAAAGATTTTACCCGATAAATCTCAAAAATAATATTTCTTCAATTTGAACCTCTTTGACTTGATTTAACTTCAGTTTTCAGCTATTGATTCCTAAAATTATGGGGAACATATTTTTGAAGTAAAGTTTCAATTTTGTCCTTTTTTGAAAACCCATTTCGGGTGTCCATTTTGACCCTGAACCAAAAGTAGTCAATATGAGTGTCGTTGGTATTGTTTTGATAAGTAGATTTCATATTTTATGTTTTTAGTGGAGTTTGAGATTGTTCGTGAAAAGTAAGGTCACGGGTTCAAGTATAGTGGACCGATTTTGACTTTCGACGTAGGTTATGGCCTAACTCTTTCAGAATGGGTTGGGTAGTAAATGATGGTACAAAATGCATGCTAAGGGTGGGAACTAATCATGAAAAATAGCTATCTACGTGGTGTGCCCATGTGGGGCTTATATGTGATGTAATTATCGAGATATTATGTGATATGTGTGACCGTGTGGGGTCCTATATTATATTGATAGCCTGGAATACATATAAATAATTATATTGTGCTGTTAAAATGATTAATGTGGTACCATTGGTGTATTGTTATTATATTCATACTTTATTGACAAATGAGACATGTGAAAATTCATGGAGATTCGAAAATAATGAGTGAATATTGGCTCATGTGGTTGTGGAAAAGTATCATTGTGGTTCGTTGTGGAAATATATCATGTGGTTGTTTGTGGAAATACTTATTGTGATTCGTTGTGAGCATTACATCTTCATATCATACTCATTCATAAAATATTGGTACCACCGTGGCAATATCTGAGAAATATTGGCAACACTTTTTTAAGAAATATTGTAACACCTTATAAAACTCTTTTTGTGGGATATGCCAGAAATGAGACATGAGATATGTGAATTGTATATGGGTTGACGAACCCCTCATGGATCCTACGTCGGAAAGATTTAAATCCATAGGTTTATACGGGGATTGTGCGATGATCCCCATGGTTGTGCGATGACCTCATGTATCATCATCATCATCATCATCGTTATGTACATTGCACTTCCTTTATTGTATTTATGTTGTATTGCCATATTGACTTGTTATCTATATATTTATCTTACCTTCCTTTACTTGTATTTAATGATCTTATAGCTACATGTTCTCTCTTGTTCTATTTATATATGACATAATGTATACTTCTGTTCTATATCTTAGTGTGTTGTTGTAATATATGTGATATACATTAGAACTATTAGCGCAAGCGGTGTGAGCTACCGTTGTGGGACATTTTCTGATTGCATGTGATATGCCCTTATTGTGTATTTGTATGCTTTGTTTACTACTTTGCTTGGTCGGCCTATGATACCTACTGAGTACAAGTGGACCGTACTCATGCCTACTGCACTCTTTCGGTGTAGGTCCTAACATGAGTGCACCTCAGCTTAATTGACTCGGGCGATTGTTGGACCTTACAAGGTAGCGGTTGGATATCCATGCGTCTGAAGTTCACCCCTTTCTTTTTATAGTAGTTATGTCTTTATTAGTATTCAGAGACAATTATTATTCCTTTGTGGTTATTTTTCTGATGTATTTGACTCTTAGATTGTATTAGTAGTTCTTACACTATTAACACCTAGTTTTGGGCATGATTGGTATTTTGGATAAGTTCTTTCCATATTTTTATGATTAATTATATGGTTCGGTTTCGTTCTATAAGCCTTACCTTGGGATATTTCTATCTTTTCCTCTTTTTGTATCAGTTTGGGTGATAGGCTTACTTGTCAAGGTACACCGCGACAAGTGTCATCATGATATTTGTTTTTGGATCGTGACATCATCCATGTATGAGTAGATGAAAATTTATTTGTTTAGAAAAAATTGACTACTTAAATTACTAAAAATGAATTAGGAATGAGATATACTGCTGAACAAGAAGATGGACGATGCAACATTGACATTCTGCCATGTGGATAGCGAGCCTGCATTTATTAAGATAACAAATGAGTTATAATTAATATTTCATGATAACAGAGAATTTAAAAGTGCATTAACAACTCAAGAAAAGATATAATAATAATAATAATAATAATAATAATAATTACTATATTATTATTATTATTATTATTATTTTCCACCACACACCATTCATTTCTTACATTTTGTATTTTTCAGCATTGGAGGAACAAAATTCAAATTGGGGTTCACATTATTTTCCTATAACAAAAATAGACGATATTCATAATAAACTGAATTACAAGTAAAAACTAAATAAAATAAACACATAATAAAAGAAAAGACAAGAAAAAGCTGGCCAAATAAATATACCTCCAAAGATACATATGAGCCTGAGGTAAATTCATGATTACAATCTTTAATATGCACGTATCTAATTAAAAATATCTAATCATCTCATACATAGACATATTTGAGAAAAAAAGAAAAATATCTTTTATTAATAATAAATTAAACTATAAACGTACCATGTATGTATGATTGAATATAAAAATATATTTATTTCAAATTTTTTGAGCAAAATTTTCATTTGGTGATGTTTATACGATTGACAACATCCAAAAGATATATATAGATTTTATATATTTGTGTGTGTTTTTTGTGTGTGTGCGTGCGTGCGCCATGCGCGTGTGTGTGTTAATAGGCCATAAAATTAAATGTATGAACATAAACTTAATAGCATTCGCTTAAAAAATATTCATTTCACAAAGAAACAAACCTACTCAGTATAGAACTTTACCGTGACATAGTTGTGAAGGTTCTTGTCCCACAAATGACTACAACATTAAGCAGTCTTATGTTTCTTATTTATATTATTCAATATTTAATTTTACTTTATCTGTAGATTTATTTCTCGAGATTTTATTACCATAGTAAATTGAAGATAAATTATATATGAAGCGAATTAAATGTTTGAACTTTTAAATTGGTCAGAAAATTTAATTTATAATAATGATATTGCGTCTACATAATAAATATTTTTTTACCTTATTTTAACTAGTGTCATAGAAGGCGTTTCTACAATGAGCCTCTGTCACGATCCAAATTACGGATTGTGCGTACAACTACCTCTATACCCTAGATTTGAGAACCCTTATCAAACCGGTCATTCAATTAGTGCGAAAGACATTATTATACCTTAAGCATAACTAATCCATCAATAAATAACCTTATGTTAAAATCAATACTTTGTTATAAAAATATAGTATGGAATTCTACAAAATAATTTTTTGGAACCTAATCTAAATCGGTACAAGAATACTAAATCAATGGAGGAATGACCCAAGACACATCATCCATGTATGAGTAGGAATGAACATTTATGACTACTTAAATTACTAAAAATAAATTAGGAATGAGGTATACTGTCAAACTAGAAGATGAACGATGCAACATTGACATTCTACCACGTGGATAGCGAGCCTGCATTTATTTAGATAACAAATGAGTTATAATTAATATTTCATGAAAACAGAGAATTTAAACGTTATTAACTACTACTACTACTGCTGCTACTACTACTACTACTAAAACAAACAATATTCATAATAGATTGAATTGCCAGTAAAAACTGAATAAAATATACACATTCTAAAAGAAAAGACTAGAAAAAATAGGCTGAAGAAATATACCTCCAAAGATACATATGAGCCTGAGGTAAATTCATGATTACGATCTTCAATACGTGCGCATCTAATTAAAAATATCTAATCAGCTCGTACATAGACATATTTAAGAATATATGATTGAATATATAAATATATTTATTTCTATTTTTCGAGCAAAATTTTCATTTGATGATGTTCATACGATTGACAATATCTAAAAAGATTTAAATTGATTTTATATATGTGTGTGTGTGCGTGCGTGTGTGTGTCGTGCATATGTGTGTGTGAATAGACCATAAAATAAAATGTAAGAACATAAACTTGATAACATTTGCTTAAACAAATATTCATTTAACAAAGAAGAAAACCTACTCAGTATAGAACTTTACCATGAGATAGTTGTGAAGGTTCTTGGCTTACAAGTGACTACAACACTAAGCAACCTTATGTTTCTTATTTATAATAGTTTAATATTTAACTTTTCTTTATCTGTAGATTTATTTCTCAAGATTTTATTACCTTAATAAATTGAAGATATATTATACGCGGAGCAAAATTAGATATTCGTACTTTTAAATTGGTCAAAAAAATTGATTTATAATAGGGATATTATGTCTACATAATAAATGTTTTTTTACCCACTTTAATGAAACACCCTAGTTTTTGGACCTTAGAAAATTTTCTTGATTTCTGGTCTCTGGATAGGTTACGACTGGGGGAAATGAGTCATACACTTGGGTACGGTTCGTATGGATCAGTCGTATGCTAGCCAATGTTGGTTAGTGGTATGGACTTTGGTTACAGGAATGAATACGACTTAGGGGTATGAGTCGTATTGGTGGGTACAGATCATTTGGTTCCTTAACTTAATCTAAAACTAGGTTACTTAGGTTGGATCTGAGTACGAGTGGCTCACCGTGAGTTGTAACTCAGGGTATTAGTCATACCCAGGACTCGTATAGGAAACAGTATTCAAACCTTATATGTTTCTATCTTACCAGGGATATAGGTAAAGGTTACGTATGGTATGTGGTCAATACGACTTGGGAAGGATGATTCGTATATTGGACAGTGTTGGGTCCAAGGGTCTAGGTTTGGGATACAAGTAGTGTGTACCACTCATATCGAAGGGTACGACTCGTAAGGGTCAGTCGTACCCCTGTGATGGAAATTTTAAGGGGTTTAAGTGAGGGCAATTTGGATATTTCTCCACTTATCCTAATCAGGTTCCACGATATATAGTATAGTTGGAAGGTTATTTACCTTAATATTCTATTTATTAACACTTAGAAACTCTTCGTAAACACTCTAAAAATCTCTCAAGAGCTTTTGGGAAAAAAAGCTAGGGTTTAATCCTAAAGGCTTAGTTCGTGGCTTGTGTTGGTGGTTTCTTTCCATCAACATATAAATTAAGGTATATATCCCTTCCCTCACTGTTAATTCTAACTAAAGGCATGGTTTAACACAATGTTTTCATAATTTTATGATCGTATGATTTTGGTTTTCAATTATGATTTGGGGGTTTTGGTTATAAATGATTAGTTATGGTTTTTCATGGTTTAATTATGCTTTTATATGTATCAATGGTGGTTTTGGATAATTGGATTGAATGGGAATGGTTTTATGGTAATTAAAATTGGTTTTGTTTATATTATGCCCCCAATATGTTTGACAAAATGCTTATAAAGATGTGTTCATTGCATTGTTCACTTTTAATGGAACTCTTGCTTGTTTTCAAACTTGTAAAGGAATGATGCATGGTTTGGATTGGTAAATGGCTAAATGGTTATGCTTGTGGGATAAATAGAGTCCCCGAAGAGGTTTAACATGGTAATTTAAAGGGCACTTAAGAGTCCCCTTAAACCTATAAATGGTTGGCTATGGATGATACTTGTAAGTAAGGATTGGTATGACGATATCAATATGAATGGCCTTGTTTAATAATTGGATAATGGTTTGGTTATTTGGAAAATAATTTTAATTGGGCATTAAAGGGAGAGTTATTGCTATGCCGTGGAAGGTGGAGGTCCCGGGAGGACCTAAATTGGAAACTCATATTTGCTGATATAAGGTTTGGTCTTGGATCATGTGCGTGTGTATCACTATATTTTAGAGGATATACTAGTCATCCCAATGGGATACTTCTCTGGTCATGTGGCTACACACACTGGGGCCCTTTCAGCATAGGAAGCTGAACCCATATAGCCCATGGGTGATTTAGGACGACAAAGTTACACAAGCCAGGTAATGGTTTTAATGCATGCTAAACATAGTTCCCTTTACCGGCATGGTTATATATATATATATATAGTTGTGTGCATTATGGATGATTTACTTGGTTTATAAATGGCATTATGTTATCCTTATCTTGAGATCATGCTAGCAGCACTCGCAAATGCGTCTACTGGCGGCTGTATACCCACACTATGCAGGAACTGACCATTCTTCTCGTCCTACATAGTGATTAACTCAGGACAGCTATTTGGATTGAAGTGGTGAGCTTTCATCTTTCTTGAATACTCGAGTTCATATCATGGATACTGGTGTTGGCTATGGTTGGGGGCATGCACCAACCGGATTTCGTTACTCTTTTGGTTAGAGGCCTTGTGGTACTTCTATGGGTTGGAATGGGTGAGATCAGTATTGGTGTTTGCCTTGGCATTGGTATTAGTATTGGGGCTTACACCCTTGGACAGAATTGTTGGTTGTTCTATCATATTTCATTTTGGGATTAAACTACATCATGTTTGAAAATCATTTGGTAATGGTTTGGTTTATGGCCCTTGTTTTGGTAATTTGTTTGGTTCAGTTTGTTTGGACAGTTGGTATGGGAAGGTTAGACTCATTTGGGTCGGTTGCAGTTATGATCCTATCCCAAAGTCTTAATATGAACAATAACATTATCTTGTTATATGTTCGGAATTCAACCAACTCAGGGATAGTAACTATAGGTTGGGTTGGGTAACAGGGGTTGTCTTTGGTCCCGGTTGGACTTGAGATGCCCATTATGACATAGCCCGGGGGCCGGGTCATGTTAAGTTGGTATCAGAGCCTAGGTTCATGGTCAATTGGGAGTCCACAAAGCCGTGTCTTGTAGAGTCTCTTTTAAGGGTGTGTAGTATTTCACACTAATAAGAGAGAGGCTACAAGACATTTAGGAATGTTTTACTTTCTTGTATTCTATTTTCAAGCTTGGAGACAAAGATCCTTCTCTAATCCTTGGATGTCCACTTTTCAGATCATGCCTCACAGATTTGAAACACAAGAAAACTCTTTAGTCCCATCTGGGGACGATATTGATGGGGTATGTTCTACATCTAGAGTTTTTCTTCGATCTCATGGTCCTATCCCCGATAGTTCCAGAGTTCCTCCAATTGCTACTAGTTCTGTCATGACCCAAAAATTAAGGTCATAATGGAACTTTTAATGGCATACCTTGACAAGTAACCCTATCACCTAAATCGATAAAAAAAAGAAAAAGACAGAGATATCCCAAGGTAAGGCTTCTAGAACGAAGCCGAACCATATAAGTAATCATAACAATGCGGAAAGAACTTATCCAAAATACCAAACATGCCCAAAACCAGGTGTCAATAGTGTAAGAACTACTAACACAATTCAGAAGCCAGATACATTAGAAAAATAACCACAAAGGAATAATATTTGTCTCCAAATACTAATAAAGACATAACTACTATAGAAAGATAGAGGTGAACTTCAGACGCATGAATGTCCAACCACTACCTTGGAAGCTCCAACAATTGCCTGAGTCAAGCAAGCTGAGGCGTACTCGAGCTAGGACCTGCACCAAAAGGGCATATTAGGCATGAGTACGATCCACTTGTACTCAGTAGGTATCATAGGCTGAATAAGTAAAGTAGTAAATAAAGCATATAAACTATACACTAAGGGCACGTCACCTGCAATCAGAAAATATCCCACAACGGTAGCCCACACTGCTTGCACGAACAGTTCTAATATATCACATACACACCAAGATAGAATATGAGTATGCATTATATCATATATAAGTAGAACATGGGGGAACATGCACGTGCAAGATCATCAACTACAAGTAAAGAAGATAACACAATTACATAGATGGAAAGTCAATACGACAATACAATACAAAATAAATACAATAAAGTAAGTGCAATGTATATGATGATGATGGTGGTGATGATGATGCACAAGGTCGTCGCACAACCTCCGAGATCGTTGTATAATCCTTGTATATACCTACGAAGCTAAAGCTTCCCAATATAGGACCTATAGTGGGTTTTTCAACCCGTATAAAATCCACATATCTCATATCTCCTTTCCGAAACATCCCTCAAAAAGGGTTTTGTAAGGTGTTACAATATCTCCTCCCTGGCACATCCCTTGGGAAGGGTTTTAAAAAGGTGTTGTCTGTGTTTCTCAGATGTTGCCACAGTGATACTAATGTTTCATAAATGAGAAGATATGAGGATGTAGTTCTCACAACCAATCATAATTAGTATTTTCATAACCAACCACATGATATATTTCCATAATCAACTATAATGACATATTTCCACAACTACTTGAGCCAATATCCACTCATCATTTCAGTTTCATCCATGAATTTCCACATGTCTCATATGCTAATTAAGTATGAATATAATTACAATACACTAATGGTACCATATTAAGCATCTTAATAATACAATACAATTATTCACACGTATTCAAGGCTATAAATATCCCATAGGACCCCACACGGTTACACATATCACATAATAACTCACTTTCGATAATTACATCACATATAGGAACCATACAGGCACAACATATAAATACCCATTTTTCATGATTAGTTCTCACCCTTAACATACATTTTGTATCATCATTTACTACCCAACCTAGTCTAAAAGAGTTAAGCCATAACCTACCTCAAAAGCCGAAATCGGTCCAGTACACTTTGAACCCACAAACTTATTTTCCATGAACGATCTCAAAATTCACTAAAAATATTAGGTATGGAATTTACACATCAAAACAAAACCAACAACACCCATATTCACTACTTTTGGTTTGAGGTCAAAATAGACCCCCACAACGAATTTTCGAAAAAGAAGGGCAAAAGTAGAACATTACTTCAAAAACATGTTATCCATAATTTTAGGAATCTACATATGAAAACCCAAGTCAAATTGAGGTTCAAATTGAAGAAAAAAACCATTTTTAAGCTTTATCGGATAAAAATCTTTAAAATCCGGGTTAAAATCAAGAATCAGAGTTGTTTTAAAGGTTAAATTGATGAAAAACTAGTAATTATAAGATCAAAATATTATTCAAGTGAAAAAAGTGAAATTGTGGTTTAAAATCAAGCCTAATATTTTTTAGGTTTTGAGATATTATTCAAGAAATTACTAAGAAAAGGGTGAATTATTACCTTAAATTCGTAATAAAATTAAGAAATAGGTGTTAATCTATCTTTTCAAGCTCTCACAAACTTTACTTTTAAGCTTTCACACTATTTTAGGGTTTAGCTCTCAAGAGGCAAGATGAAAATGAGCAAAATGGTTCAAAAAGAGGTGAAAAATCTACTATTTATAGCAGTTTTTTCTGCAATATCAGTTTTTTTGATCGATCGAACTTCGATGGGGTATTCGGGATTCATTTGGAATCCAATACAAGTAAACAAACTATGCAACCATACTAAATTCAACGTTATGGATGTGATGACAATATCAGATTTTTTTAAAATAGCATTTTCACAAAGTTGACCCCCGAAACTCGAAATCACAATTTTCCACACCAAGTGTCAAAATGAGATTTAGAAGTGGTAAAATCATAACAAACATGATAACACCCTAAAATCAACATTCTCAATCTATTGGCAAAGTTGTATTTTCTATCTGAGATCATTTCAATCAAATATGGGTCCCACACCCATATTTTTAATTTTTCAACTTTCTATCAATAGGTCAAAATGAGCTCGGGTGCACCAGAACCTAAATCAATATTCTAACTAGCCTAAAATCAAAATTTTAGATCTTCTAGAATAGTCCGTTCAACCATCCATCGCATGGATCAAAAGATATTCCCATAGGTCTAAAATAAGGCTCTCGAAGCCATCAAAAATCACAATGTCATATAAATGATACCAAAATACATTAAAAATTATTCAAATTACTCCCACACCTAAGAAATATCATAATGCAACCATGGAGAGGGGTGAAATAGTCAAATCACACAAAATCATAAATTTTACATATTTCATCAAATTTTTAGGTCGTTACAAGTTCTCCTTAAGGTGAGGTGACTAATGCAGAATTTCTTTAGTCTATTCATGTAATTGCTACATTAGTTGCTATGAAGGTTTCTTCTGGTGGGTTGTCTTCCAAGGCTACAGGGGTTGGTCAGTTGATGAAACTGAATCCTCTTACCTTTACTAGTGTGAAGGTAAAGGAGGATCCACAGTCTTTATTGGATTATATGGAAAAGTTATTTCAAATAATCAAGGCTACTAATATGGAAGGTGTGAGCTTTGCAACTTACTAGCTCAAAGATTTTGCATACTAGTGGTATGAGGAATAAGATGAGGTAAAGGGAGATGTTGAGAAGATGTCTTTATGGGAGGCCTTTTCTAATGCTTTCTTGGACTGTTTCATTCTCTAAGAGCTGAGGAAATTAGCGATAGAGGAGTTGTGAATCTTAAAAAGGGGAGAATATCTATCAAGGAATATACCCTAAAGATTCATCAGTTTTCAAGGTATGCTCTTGATTTGTTGGCTAATATGAGGACAAGAATGAGGAAATTTTCTTTTGGGTTTAATTGAGATTTGGTCTTGGAGAGAAAGACCAATTTTCTAATTAAGGATATGGACATTTCTAGGTTAACTGTTATATACAGCAGGTGAAGGATAAAAAGAAGAGGCAAGGTAAGAGGAGCAAGTTTTCTGACCAGAAAAGTGCTCAGTTGCAAGGTAGTCAGGATAGAGGTAAATGGAAAAAGAAGAAGTGGGAATGTTCTGGTTCCTTCTCTACTGCTAGGTGCTTCTTACCCGAAGTAGTCGGGTGATAGATGTTAGAGTGGTGATAATTTTTGAGAACAGGGTGCCCAATCTCAGGCAAATGGAGGTAATTCAATTTTTTTATATCCTTTTTATCGGTTCTATAGTCATCCTCATCATGGTTATTATGATGAAGAAGGGGACAAGTGTTTCAGGTGTGTCTAGGCAGGCCATCAACAAAGGAATTATCCGGTTAATAAGGTTGCTATGGGAGAGAATAAGATTTTGGTGGCTTCATGTTCTGCTCTTACATCCGGTGGTACTGTATATTCTTATGTTACTTCTCTTGGTTCTAGTGCTGGTTGGAAAAGGTTGTATGCTTTAGCATCCTGATAAGAATCTGAGGCATCGCCTGATGTTGTTACTGGTATGTTACAACTCTTCTCTCGTGATGTGAATTTTTTTCTTGATCCAAGGTCTACTCTTTCCTATATGACCCTATTGTGGTTATGTATATTACTTTTGATCCTAAGGTTGTTTCAAATCCTTTTTCTATTTCTACCTCAATAGGTGACTTAGTCATTCCTAAGAGAGTCTATAGGGGTGTGTCGTAGCTGTTGGTAGTAAGCAGACCTTGGTGAATCTGTTTGAATTTGATATGGTGGATTTTTATGTTATTCTGGGTATGGATTGGTTGCATTCTTGCTATGCAAATTAGGATTGGAGGACCCATAAGGTCATATTTAAGTTTCCTGGTGAACCGATTATTAAGTTTGAGCATGGTTCTCTTTCTCCTGGGGGAAGGTTTATTTCTTATATTAGAGGTCGTATATTAATCTCCAAGGGTTGTCTTTACCACTTGGTTTAAGTTAAATATTTCGACTTGGAATGTCCTTTTTTTTTTCATTATGTTCTGGTAGTAAATGAGTTTCCTGAAGTCTTTCCAGATGATCTTCCTGGTGTTCCTACGGATAGGAAAATAGAGTTTGATGTTGATTTGATTTTGGATACTCACCCAATATCTATTCCTCTGTATAGAATGGCTCCGTCTAAGTTGAGGGAACTTAAGGAGCAACTTAAGGATCTTCTGGATAAGGGATTTATTCATCTTAGCGTGTCTCTATGAGGTGCACTGAGGTTGGTCGTGCGCAAGAAGGATGGTTCCCTTTGGACGTGTATTGACTATCGGCAGTTGAATTAGGTAAAAGTCAAGAACAAGTATCCTCTTTAAAGGATCGATGATTTGTGTAACCAATTACAAAAAGCCAAGTTCTTTTCTAAGATAGATCTTCAGTACGGGTATCATTAGCTAAAGATTAGGGAGGCAGACATCCCTAAGATAGCTTTTCATACTCGATATGGGTACTTTGAGTTTTTAGTGATGTCATTTGGGTTGACTAATGCTCCAACGACATTCATGGATATGATGAACATGGTGTTCAGACAGTATTTGGATCTCTTTGTTATTGTGTTTATTGATGACATCCTGATTTATTTTAAGATTTAGGTGGATTATGCTAATTACCTATGTATGGTGTTGCAGACCTTGAAGGAACAACAGTTGTATGCCAATTTCTCTAAGTGTGAGTTTTGGTTGAACTCTATGACTTATCTTGATCATATTATTTCTAGCGGAGGATTATGGTGGATTCTCAAAAGCTGGTGGTGGTGAAAAGGTGGCCTAGACCCACAACTCCATTCGACATTTGAAGCTTCTTATGATTGGTTGGGTATTGTAGGTGGTTTGTGGAGGGATTTTCTTCTATATCTGCTCTGTTGACTAAGTTGACTCAGAAGAAGGTAAAGTTTTCTCGATCGGATACTTGTGAAGGTAGTTTTGAGAAGATTAAGGATGAGCTTACTTCCACTCCAATTTTGGCTGTGACAGAAGGTAATAATGGATTTATGGTTTATTGTGGTGCATCTCTAGTAGCTCTTGATTATGTTTTGATGCAACATAGGAAGGTGATTACTTATGCTTCCAGGCAGTTGAAGGTGCATAAGAGGAACTATCCTACTCATGATTTAGAGTTGTTGGAGGTGGTGTTTGCCTTGAAAATATAGCGGCATTATTTGTATGGTGTGCATGTAGATATCTTTTTTGGATCATAAGAGTCTGCAGTATGTGTTCATTCAGAAGAAGCTAAATCTCAGGTAGAGGAGATGGTTGGAGCTTCTTAAGGATTATGATATGAGCCTTAACTATCACCCAAGTAAGGCTAATATGGTTGTTGATGCTCTTAGCAGGTTTTCCATGGGGAGTTTGGCCCATGTGGAAAATAAAAAATAGGAATTGGTGAAGGATATTCACTATTTGGCTAATCTCAGTGTTTGTCTCTTGGACTCTAAGGACAGTGGTATAATGGCTCTGAAAGTGGTTCAATCATATCTTACAAAGTTAAGGAGAAACAAGTGCTAGGTCCTGTTTTGATGAAAATCAAGAGCGCAGTCGAAGAGTAAAAGGTAATGGCGTGTGAGATCAGTGGTGATGGTACTTTATGATACCAACTGAGGTTATGTGTTTCCAATATCGATGGATCGTGGAAAAGGATTTTGGCTGAGGTACATGAATTGTGCTATGTTGTTCATCCTAGTTCTTCAATGATGTATCATGATCTTAAGTAAGTGTATTGGTGGAATGGTATGAAAAGGGATATGGTTGATTTCGTGGCGAACTGCATGGTTTGTCAACAAGTTAAGGTTGAGCACATGAGACCTGGTAGATTGTATCGAGAGATTAAGTTGCCCGAATAGAAATCGGAGGCGGTTAATATGGATTTTGTTATCAGTCTTCCTTGGCCTCAAAATCAATATGATTTGATTTGGGTCTTCATGGATAGGATCACAAAGTCTACTCATTTCTTATCGGTACGGACTAAATTTTTGATGGAGGATTATGTGAGGTTGTATCCTCACGAGATTGTGAAGCTGCACAGGGTACCTATTTCAATTATCTCTGATTGTGGTACACAGTTTTTATCACTTTTGGCGGTATTTTCAGAAGGGATTAGGTACTAAGGTGAGTTTAGGTACTGTTTTCCACCCGCAAATGGATGGGCAAGCAGAAAGGACTATTCAGACTTTGGAAGATATGCTTCATGCATGTGTGATTTATTATGGTGGCAGTTAGGTTGAGCATCTACATCTTGTAGAGTTTGCTTATAATAATAGCTATCATCCTAGTATTGGTATGGTCTCTTTTAAAGCATTGTATGGTAGAATGTATAGATCTTCTATTGTTGGTTTGAGTTGGGTACGGCGGATATGTTCAGTCCGAATTTGGTATATCAAGCTATGTAGAAGGTTTAGGTGATTTGGGATAGTCTTAAGGCTTCCTAGGGTCGCCAAAAGTCCTATCTGGATGTTAGGCCTCGAGACTTAGAATTTAAGGTTGGGGATAAGGTGTTCCTCACATTATCATCCATAAAAGGAGTAATGCGGTTTGGAAAAAAGAGGAAGCTTAGTCATCGGTACATTGGACTTTACAAAATCTTATGGAAGGATGGTAACAAGGCTTATGATTTGGAATTTCCTTCTAGTTTGAACTCTATTATCCGGTATTTCACGTTTCTATGTTGAGAAAGTGTCTTTGTGATCCTTCTTCGGTTGGTTTTTGGATGGTTTGGGTATCATGACTGTCTTTCTTAAGAAGAGGTTCTTGTGGAGATATTGGATCGACAAGTTTATCGGTTACATACCAAGGATATGGCTTCGGTTAAGGTCCTGTAGTGAAACCGTAAGGTGGAAAATGCTATATAGGAAGCGGAGGAGGACATGAAGTCCAAGTATCCACATTTGTTCTCAGCTTCGAATATTCATACAGAAGGTATGTTTCCTTGATGCATAATTCGATAAGGTAAATAACTATACTTAATTTCCATGCATCTTTGTTTAAGGTAAGAGTAGAGACATCTAAGTGGTGTAAGTAGTGTTTGCGCTACCTACTCCATCATTTGAGGACAAATGTTCCTAGTGGGGGAGACTGAAACACCCTAGTTTCTGGACCTTAGAAAATTTTCTTGATTCCTGGTCTCTAGATAGGATACGACTGGGGGAAATGAGTCGTACACTCGGGTACAGTTCATATGGGTTGATTGTATGTTGACCAGCGTTGGTTGGTGGGATGGACTTTGGTTACTGAAATAAATATGACTTAGGAGTACAAGTCATATTGGTGGGTACGGATTGCTTGGTTTCGTAATTTAATCTAAAACTAGGTTACTTATGTTGGATCCGAGTACACGTGGCACACCTAGAGCCGTAAGTCAGGGTATGAGTCGTACCTAATGCTCTTATAGAAAATAGTGTTCAAACCTTATGTGATTCTATCTTGCCAAGGATATCGGTGAAGGTTAAGGGTTGTATGTGGTCATTACGACTTGGGAAGGATGAGTTATATACTGGACATTGTTAGGTCTAAGGGTTTAGGTTTGGGATACGAGTAGTGGGTACCACTCTTATCAAAGGGTACGACTCATGAGGGTCAGTCGTACCCCTGTGATGGGAATTTTAAGGGGTTTAAGTGAGGGCAATCTCGATATTTCCCCATTCATCTTAATTAGGTCCCACAACATAGAGGGTAGTTGGAAGGTTATTTTACCCTAATATTCTATTCCTTAACACTTAGAAACTCTTCCCAAACAATTTAAAATTCTCTCAAGATCTTTTTGGGCAAGAAAGCTAGTGTTTCATCCTAAAGGCTTAGTTCGTGGCTTGTGTTGGTGGTTTCTTTCCGTCTACTTATAAATTAAGTCATATATCTCTTCCCTCATTATTAATTCTGACTAAAGGCATGGTTTTACACAATGTTTTCATGGTTTTTTGATCGTATGATTTTGGTTTTCAATTATGATTTGGAGTTTTCGGTTATAAATGATTGCTTATGATTTTTCATGGTTTAATTATGCTTTTACATGAATCAATTGTGGTTTTGGATAATTGGATTGCATCGAAATGGTTTTATGGTAATTGAAATCGGTTTTGGTTATATTATGCCCCCAATGTGTTTGACAAAATGCTTATAAAGATATGTTCATTGCATTTGTCACTTTTAATGGAACTCTTGCTTGTTTTAAAACTTGGTAAAGAAATTATGCATGGTTTAAATGGTTTGTAATGGTAAATGGATAAATGGTTATGCTTGCGGGATACATGGAGAACCCCAAGAGGTTTAATATGGTAATTGTAAGGGCACTTAAAAGTCCCCTTAAACCTATAAATGGTTGGCTATGGATGATACTTGCAAGCAAGGGTTTGTATGACGATACCAATATCAATGGCATTGGTTAATAATTAGATAATGGTTTGGTCATTTGGAAAACAATTTTAATTGAGCATTAACGGGGGAAGTGTAGCTAATCCGTGGAAGGTGGAGGTCCCAGGGAGAGCCAAATTGGAAACTCATATTTGCTGATATGAGGTTTTATCATGGTGACCGTATGCATGTGTCACACTATATTTTGGGGAATATACTAGTCATCCCAATGGGATACTTCTTTGGTCGTGTGGCTACACGAATTGGGGTCCTTTCAGGGGAGCTGAACCCATATAGCTCATGGGTGGTTTAAGACGGCAAAGCTACACGACCCAAGTAATGGTTTTAAATACATACTAAACATGGTTCCCTTTCCCGGCATGGTTATATATATGTATGTTTGTGTGCATTATGGATGATTTACTTGATTTAATAAATTGCATTATTTTATCCTTATATTGAGATCATACTAGTGGTCACTCAATAACCCGTCTACTGGAAGCTGTATACCCACGCTATGTAAGAACCGACCGTTCTTCTCCTCCTACATAGTGATTGACTCGGGACAACTATTTGGATTAAAGTGGTGAGCTTCCATCTTTCCTAATGACTCTATTTCATGTCATGGACATTTTTATACACCTTGATTTTATTTTGGATACTGTTGTTGGCTATGGTTGGGGATGTCCCAACCAAATTTTGTTACTCTTTTGGTTAGAGGCTTTATGATACTTGGAATGGGAAGGATCGGTATTGGTGTTTGCCTTGGCATTGATATTAGTACACCATTGTGCATAATTGTTGGTTGTTCCATCATATTTCATTTTGGGATTAAATTTTATTATGTTTGAAAATCATTTGGTAATTGCCTGGTTTACGGCCCTTGTTTTTGTAATTTGTTTGGTTTATTTTGTTTGGACAATATGTATGGGACGGTTGGTCTCGATTGGGTCAGTCAAGGTCGTGATCGTATCCCAGAGTCTTGATATGAAAAATAATGCTATCTTGTTATATGTTCAGAATTCATCCAACTTAGGGCAGGTAGCTGTAGGACGGGTTGGGTAACGGGGGTTGTCTCAGATCTTGGTCGGACTTGAGATGCCCATTACGCCATGGCCCGAGGGCCAGGTCGTGTCATTTAATTAGTGTTATAAAAGATGTTTCTATAGTGATCCTCTATTACGACCCAAATCACAAATTGTGTAGACATCTACCCGACTCCACCCTGTATAGGATAACCCTTACCAACCTATCATTAAATTATTCCAGAAGGCATATTAAACGTTAACCATAAATAAACCAAGTAAAAATAACCTTATGTTCAAAACAAAACTTCATTATAAAAATATATTGCAGAATTCTACTAAATAATTTTTTAGAATCTAATCTAATTGGTACAAGAGCATTAAACCAATGAGGAATGACCCAAGACAACATCCATGTATGAGCAGAATGACAGGAGCTAAAAAATAAACAATGTTGTACCTATAGAAACTTTAACTGACCTGCTGCATGTCTATATCCCCAAATGGAGATACAGTAAGTGTAGTATCAGTACAACTACATATTCTAGGTAGGAATCATTGGCCAATCATGGTTAGTAACAGATTGGAGACTAACCCCTTGTTGTAACATAGTGCTTAGAGTCACAAGTGTCCCTGTTTTGAAGCTTTTGCTATTAAGGAATTGGTTTTGGACCAAAAGTCCTAGTTAATAATCTTAGGTTAGAATTTTGACATTGCCAGCAGATCCGGAACGTTGGTGTTTGGGTAGAAGGACCCTTGGTTCAGCCCCAGGGCTTCTGATCTCATTTTGAGATATTGGATAGATCTTGTGAATATGAAACTAGGTGTGGAACCCACATTTAATCAAAAATATCTGAGATAAAAGTTTCTACAATTTCATTGAGTGTCGAATTTGGTATGGTAGAATAGTTTGTTTGTGTACATGGGATTTCAAATGAATCTCAAGCACCCGATCGAAGTCCATTTGAAATTAGATAAAATCTAATGTAGTCACATCTAGTACTACCAACCATTGCCCATTGCGATCGCGAAGTTGAGATTGGGTTTGCAAAGGGTCAACCTTTTTACCATCACGATGGCGAGCCTTTCCTCTCACGTTCATGATGCATGGTATTCGAACTATCCACTTTCCATCTTCAAAATTGCAACCCTCACCATCGCATTCGTGATGGTCTAGACCCTTTGCCTTCATATTTGCAAAGGGTAACTTTAATATACTTTGCAATCACGACCCTTGGCCTCACGATCATGAGGCTAATTGTCTGGCAGTATATAATCCCTCTTTCTTCATTATCTATTATTTTTATGTCCTAATCCACCATTTTAAACCCTAGAGCTTGTAAAAGAGTGGAAAATCATCCATTGAGACTAAGGTAAGCTAAATAAATAGTCCTTGGACATTTTTCATTCTTTTTTCCATCAAAATATGTTCTTTTCCTTAATAAATTCTTAGAAAATAGTTTTAAGATCCTCAAATTTGTGGACTGATTTGGGCCTTGATTTGTAGTCCATTTGTGTTTCACTCTTAAGCATATAATTCTTGTCCTTTAAAGGACCTTGTGACGTATTCAATTTTTGAATTTCGTTGATGGACCCTGCAAACCCATTTTTGACCTGATTTTAGGCCTGATTCATAATTTAACAACAACCATCACAATCCCCTAATTACCATTAATCATTAACTATTTCCATTTATAATTATCCATTCACTAGTGATCTATAACTGGCACCCTATGGTCAACATTATACTCTTATTTCACACATGGAGGTACACATATAAAAGCATGTATATATTTGCCATACATAGGACTAGCCGAAACTCGAACCGGTAGGTGCACTAATAGTAACATCAATAATCATCATCCGGCCTTGCGAGGTATCATCATCATATCAATATGTCCCCCGACCTTGTCGGGCATCATAATATCATCAATATATCCCCCGGCCTTGCCGGGTATATCATCAATATATCCTTCGGCCTAGCTGGGTATCATCATATCTTCAATTTATCCTTCGGCCTTTTCGGGTATCATCATAGCATCAATATATCCTCCGGCCTTGCTGGGTATCATCATATCATCAATATATCCTCCGGCCTTGGCAGATATCATCATATCATCAATATATCCTCCGGCCTTTTCGGGTATTATCATATCATCAATATATCCTCCGTATTTGTTGGGTATCATCATATCATTAATATATCCTCTAGCCTTGTCGAGTATCATCATATCATCAATATATCCTTCAGCCTATCCGGGTACTATCATCACATCAATATATCCTTTGGCCTTACCGGTCATCATCATATCATCAATATATCAATAATAAAGGATGATCCCCATAAGGGCTAAAGTAACACAAGCCCTACTAGGGATAAAGTAAATGACAAGCCCCACGAGGGCTAAAGTAAATGACAAGCCCCACAAAGGCTAAAGTAAAGAGAAGTAAGGAAGATCATACTTCCATATTTCATCATTCGTCGTTAAGGATAATTTATCAATAGATATATGATTATATTTATATATATATATATATACATAACATGAATAATACAATGCATTATCGGGTCAACGTGGTTAATAGCATAGATTCTTATGTACTCAATAAATATTCCTTCTAGAGCCCTTAGCATCATGACACACAACAAGAGGGCTTTCTAGCATAAACTCTATCTTGGTTACTAGACAAAAGCATAAAATGAGTAATATCATAGTCCAAAGACCAAAATAGTAGTCTAGTCAATGGTTCAAATAATAACAAGTCACGTGCTTAATTAATAGTAAAAACCTATAGCTACTTATTGCATTGATGATAATTAGTCAACAACCATATTGTTGAAGCCTTGAAGGTTGCACCATACTGTGAGGGACCAGGTCCCTCAAAGTCATTCATAGGTAATAAACATAGTAAACTAACCAGGAACACAACACAAAGCAGGAAATATAAATAACATAAGATTTAAATTTGAAACCCCCTTTCTCAAGGGAGGAAAAACCACGGCTTGCCCTTACAAACACCCAAAAGTTCACTATAATCAACCTCTTGATTAAATACTTGAACTTAATCCTAAATCTAGGCTTCTCCTTATAGTAATAACTCTAGTACAAGCTCACCTTGACAACTCTGCCAAGACTCCTCAACACTGATTAACTCTAGTTTCAAGCTTAGGAAACTCTACCTAAGCACTCTCAAAGAAAAGAAAATAAAAGAACATTACTCTTATAGACTGAGTAATTCAGTTATAAATCAAGCTTCACTCAAGAACACTTCCTTTTTCACCACCCACATATAGGTAAGAGCTTGAGCAATATTGAATATAAAGTTTTGGCTTCTTTCTCACTATAGCTCTCTGATTTGAATATGTAAAAACTACTTGATGAAGAAGCATCCTTTTTCTTTTATAGTGGAATAATGATTAGGGTTGAAATATAATTGAACTAGGTGTCCTAAGTAGTATAAGCAGCACATGCATAGTTTGTTCCATAAGAGGATAAAACTGTGCAGACGCATACCAACTGTACTATTGCCTTGAACATCTAGGGACCTGGTCCCTTGAAGTCAGTTGCTCATCATCAAAACAAGAAATAACAATTTTCCCTCTCTTTGATGATTATAAACTAGCCATAGAGTTTTGACCATCAATACGCATTCACCACATTAAATCAGTGTGATTACCACTACTGAAGATGAATATTCCCTTTATCATAAAACACGATGCTTCCACAACTTAGGGCCCTGGTCCCTTGTTGTCAATTGTTATAAGCTTCAATTATAACTACCCTCCTGTCATTTTGCACCATTATTCATTTAGTAACTTTGCATACTTTCCTTCCTCCCTATCACTATATTGTCACATCTATAATTTAACATTTTCATACCTGGTACCTGGTCCCTTAAACCCACAATCATTTCCTTACCTGGTCCTTAACACAATACATGAAGTTAGTATTCTCCCTTTTAGAGTCATTGAAAAGTAAAAATAGTAAACCAAGAGTAAAGATAAGAACAGGTTAGTTAACTCATGGCCACTGGAGCAACTCTAACATAAAGAGAAGCTTTAAAATAGAGGAAACAAATGAGGAACACAAGAAGAATTCACTTATTTACAAAACAAAAGTTAGTATCAGTATAGTCACACCAAAATAACATATAAACTAAATTATATTTAAGAGACAACATAATAACAAAACTTTAAGTCTGGCATAGAATTAATGAGACGATAGGGATAATAAGGCTTAGGTAGAGGGAGGGTTGCGAGAAAGGGACTTAAGTAGCATCTCCATTCTTACATTTTTAGCACTTTGGGCATCCAAAAACTATTTGGTGAGGACTTTCACTTCAAAATTCAATCCTTGTACTTCACCAATCAGTTCTGACACTTTCGCTTGTAGTTTTACATTTTTAGCTACAAGTTTATCAGTGGCACCTGGTCCCTCAGAAGATAGCTTCTGATTTATCAATATCAGGCATACTATCTCAGTGTTTTTGGTAGCCAACTTGATCCTTAACTCCTCTATTTCCTTATTTTGGGATCACTACTTGAATCTTCTACCATAACTATTCTATTTTGGGACCTGGTCCCTCAGAGTTTTTCCTTTTCTTGATAGCTATGTGTTTTTACCTCATTCTATCATGACTACTAGACTTTAACTTAGAGGACCTGGTCCTCTCAGCAACATGAACTTTCTTTCCTTTTTCCTCGATAGTAGTAGTAGTAACTCCTGAATTCATGTACTTCCCTCATTTAACTTCCACAACTTCAATGTACTCTTTTTCTTCTACTGCAGTAGTTTTCTTGAGCCTTCTACTTTTCATGGTTAAAGTCTTGTTACCCTTCATGGAATCTTATAATATTTTCTTTTAGATCCTCTTATAGAATAAGATCTAGTCACTTTCACCTCAAGGTCCACCACTTTCTTCTTATCTATACTTCCTCTTAGTTTCTTTACTGACCATCTCAGAGGAAACTCAAACTTATCCTTCTTATTTAGAGGTAACAATATATATTTTCCCTTACTCACTTCATTCGTATTACCTACTTCTTTTTCTTCTTCATTAAATAAGATTTCCTGGTATCATATACAAGCAGAAGTAAATTCTCAGCTACCCAATTCTTATTGTAGGAAAGATCAACCCTTTTTACTAGAATTTCTTCACCAAAGAACTAAGCAAAGACAGGTTTTAGATCTGATGGTGTAGAAAAATCAAGTTCTTATTGAGTTTCTAAGGGTTTAACTTTTTAAAATTATTCAAATAACCCAGGAAATTGGAAAATTTTAGGTAGATTTGAATTTCCTAAAGAAGAGGGAGTTTCAAATTGAGAAATTTCTTGTTCTATTGGTGACCCATGCCCTTGGTTTGAATTCTCTATCATGATTGGCTGAGCACAAATTTCTAAGGTTAAGGAGGGTTCAATAGAGACTGACTTGATTAACGTTTTTGGATTTTCCGTAGATGAATCAGTAGTAAAGGTTGGTTTAGGTTCTTATTGGAGACTCAAGATGATGTTTCCTATGGCTTTTGTTTTTGATGGATTAGAGTATTGGGAGTTTGCAGCTTGATTTTGTGAGGTTTTGTCTATTTCAAGACCGTTAACAGGGTTTGAGGAAGAAGACTTATCAACCATTTAAGTTTGACAAAGATAATAAAGGACCAATTTAGTTTAGAGAAGATTATAAAATTAGGAAGATAACTTAGATTAGTTGAAGAGAAATGGAAAAATGTTTGATTTAGCAATTTTAAGAGATGACTAATGTCATTAAAAGGTGTTTCTTTTGAACTGACATGTCCGAACCTAATAAGTGTGACTCTTCATTTTGCAAAAGGAATGATGGCGTTTGAGAAGGGAAAATTTAAGATTTTTCAGACAACATTTTATAATTACTTAAGCATTTTGAATTGGTACTAACTAAAGAGATGGGACCAGGTCCCTCTCCTTTTTTTTACTGAATTCTGTACTTATGTTTTCTTCAACTATTCTTCTCTTAATCTGTTCCCATAGGTGTATACCTACAAAGGTATGGAATTAAGTTAGATTAACATGCCCTTACTTTATCATGGATACCTATCTCTTTAACATAGCCAAGTTGAGGAGTAACATTAGGCAAATATTAGGTCAGAGTATTTTGATCAAGCTTAGTCTCAACGTATTCTTTAGGAAAGGTTTGAGGACCATGTCCCAGACTTCACTTCACTCATACTACCTCAAGTACTTTCTTCATAAGATAAATTCCTTTCTATTTTAAAATGAGACACTTAGAGAAAGAATCCTGTTAGATCTTCCAAAATTAAGCTTATACTATTAATAGCCCATTTCTAATTGCAGTCCCCTTTCTCATACCTAGAACCATGATTACTTATTGTGTTTGGGAACCCACTTGAGCTTGAGTTACAATAGGAGTACAATGGTGTGATCAAAATCCTCTTGGCCCATCTAGATAGAGAATTCTTTTTCATATTTTTCTAGAGTTTAAAACCCTTAGGATATGAATTCCCTTGTTGAATGTATTCAGTACTGTAAATTTTAGATTTAAGCCAATATTGACATCTTTTTTTAAGTGCCCATCTCTTCTACAATGAATACATAAAGGTTTGTGAACCTTGTTTCTGGCATCATGAGCAATTTTTCCTTTTGATTCAATAGGTCATGATTTTCCTTGATAACCAAGCCCCTTGCTATTATTTGTCCCTTAAATGGTCAAGTTAGAAAGGATCTTTGAAGATGAAGTCCATTTAAGAGATCTGTTAAGCACTTCTTTTAAATGAACTAGGTCCCCTTCTAAGTCTTCATTCTTGTAGAGTGTAGACATAAGGTGTTGTTGAGAGTACCTCAACTTTTCCTCAATATCAATTTAAATTCTGAAGCTTATTCCTTCTATTTATCATCTACCTCCTTTACCTCTTCCAGATTACTTATCAGACTCAGTTTTTTAGATTTTATCTTTGTGAACAATTCTTTAATTTCATGAATTTAGAGAGTTAAAGCAATCAGTTTGAGTTCTTGATTTTCAATTTTTCCTTCCAAAGTAATTTTTTCAACAGACAGTTCACATACAAAGCCAATTAAGAAACTAGCAAGCCTTTTTATCTTTCTAGCAAAGTAGTTATCTAGGCTATCTTTAATGTCAAAAAGAGTTACCTCTTTTTCTTCTTCATATTCTGTGTTTGCCATAAAGGCAAAAAAAGGAATAATAGATAACTGGACTCTATTCCACTACTAGCATAGACATATTTCCAGGCTTCTCATCTTCATCAGATTCACTGGAAGAATTTTCCCTATGCTGCCAAAGCTTGCTTTACTGCTTAATCAGCTATAACATTTCTTCTTGAATTTTCAGGGACCTAGTCCCTGCTCTTTTCTTTGTCACTTCCAGTCTTAAGGTATTCCTTGTAATCTAATTTGTGCATTGGAAATTACTTAATAAAATTCTTAGGAATTTGACATTTGTGACAGACCTCATTGCTCCCCTTTTTGCTGCTATTTCTTTTTCTTTGGAACTGACCACTCTTATTCGTAGATCTAATAATCCTACTTGCCAAATAGGAAATATCAATGTATTCTTCTATTTAATCATGTTTGAAAACCTTCAATGCCAGAGATTTTTCCCTTTTTACTCCACTCTTGTCCATCCCTTACTGCTTCTTCAGCTCATGGGTTTTTAAGATTTCCAATCAGTTCATCCATAGTAAGGGTCTTCAGGTTTCTTGCTTCAGTTATGGAATCTACTTTGCTTTCCCAGGACTTAAGAAGAACACCAAGAATCTTTATCACCTACTTATACAATGGAATCATTTCTCCCATGCAGTGAAGTTCATTTGTAATAAAAGTGAATCTTATATGCATTTGTTGGATTGTTTCTCCTTCTTTCATGGTGAAAGTTTCATACTAAGCAGTCAACATGTCTACTTTATAATATTTTACATCAGTATTAGCTTCATGATAAGTCATCAAGCAATTCCAGATCTCTTTGGCATTTTCACAAGCAGAAATCATGTCATATTTATCAAGCCGTATGCCACAAACTAACAGTTTCTTGGCGTTATAATTTTTTTCAATCTTCTTTCTATCTTCATCATCTTCTTTCCTGCTTTTGACAACCATCCTTGTTACTTCCCCTTCTTTGACTTCTCTAATAGAAACATCAGGACCATCAAGAATTATGTCAATCAGCTCACTACCCCAAACCATGATGAAGTCAAACACCTTGGTTTTCCACCACCCATAATGTTGCCCATTTAATCTAGGTGGCCTAGTGGTAGATTTACCTTCTTCTAGTTTAGGTGGAGTAGCCATGCTAACTAAATCCCTCTAGGTGTGACCCTTTTAGAGTATTCTAGCTCTGATATCAATTGTTGAAACCTTGAGGGTTGTACCACATTGTGAAGGACCAGGTCCCTCAAAGTCATCCACAGATAATAAACATAGTAAACTAACCAGGAACATAACACAAAGCTGAAAATGTAAATACACAAGATTTAACGTGGAAACCCCCTTGCTCAAGGGAGGAAAAAACATGGTTTGCCCTTACAAACACCCAAAAGTTTACTATAATCAACCTCTTGATTACAAACTCGAACTTAAGCCTAACTCTAGCCTTCTCCTACTTGTAATAACTCTACTACAAGCTCACATTAACAACTCTACCAAGACTCCTCAACACCAATTAACTCTAACTAGTTTCAACCTTAGGCAACTCTACCTAAGCACTCTCAAAGAAAAGAAAAAAAAAGAACATTACTCTTAAAAATTGAGTAATTCAGTTACAAATCAGAATCACTCAAGAACACTTTCTATTTCAGCACCCTCATACAGCTAAGATCTTGAGCAATGTTGAATATGGAATTTTTTGCTTCTTTTTCTCTTTGGCTCTTGAATTTCAATATTCAAAAACTACTTGATGAAGAAGCATTCTTTTCCTTTTATAGTGGAGTGATGATTAAGGTTGAATATAATTGGATCAGGTGTCCTAAGTAGTACAAGTAACACCTGCACAGTTTGTTACACAAGATGACTAAACTGTGCAGATGCGTGCCAACTATACTGTTGCCTATAACATCGAGGGACCTGGTCCCTTGAAGTTAGTTGTTCATCATCAAAACAAGATATAACATATATACATCACTCCTATGTTATCACCATAATTTATAAGCCAAGATTAGCCAACTTTCCTCCAAGGGCACTCTCTACGCATTTAACAAGCATCTAAGGCCTTCAATGGAATAATATAAATCCAAGCTTAAGGTGGGTCAAGATCCCACTTCTAATTCCCCAAAGTACATTTCAAGTCTAAATTCTAGCTAGGACTAGGCTAAGGTATTTAAATCATGTCTTAGATGTTTAACAAGCCACAATAGTCCTAAGGTCAAGGTCTTACTCAAGCGCTACTCTTAACTCACCTATGGAAACTAATGCACCTCCACAAATATAATCAACTAGGGTAAACTAACCCCTAACATGAGTGACAAGGTCACTCTTGTCTAACTAAAGCAACTAGAGCCTTCTCATGCTACCTATGAGATAATAAGCCCAATTAACCAAGGTTCTAGTCTACAAGTCAAACATTCCAATCTATGATTTCAAGGTAGCCTAAATGATTCAACTAATCCCAAGTGTTACCATTTATCAATCAAATACCTAGAACCCCTCCCAATCTAGCAAGATTTCATTATTATACTATAACATAGCTCAATCTAACAAGAAGTACGCCTAACCTACCTCAAAACCAAAGAAAGCTGACAAACCGCTAAACCTTCGCTTTTTTCTTTCGAGAAGTTTCTTCAAGGATCCAAGCTATCAAAAACACAATCTATACATCATTACAAGAATATCGATACCCATATTGTACCATTATGCTTTGGGTCCAAAAACGACACCAAAAACTCCCCAAGTGGGTCCCACATATAGAAAACACATTTTTTAGATCAACCCAATGTTCATACACCATTAGGAAATAATAACCCTCAAGAAATAAGTGAAACCCAAGCTTATTTGGGCTAAAATCAAGAGCTTGGGCTATTTTGGTTTTTGGTCAAACATCGAAGAAATTCAAGCATAAAATTGAAGGATTCATACCTTTAATCCATTGTTAATCATGAAAATATATGCTAAACAAGCTTCTACCTCACACCCAAGACTCAATTTGAAGTTAACACATCATTTTAGAGTTTATAGGACTCAAGGAGAAGTGGAAATGGCCCAAAAGGCTATTAAATACCTGCACCAGGCCGTCAGCTGTGGCGATCGCCGTCCATGGATGGCTATTGGTTAAGGGCGATAGCATCCACTTACATGGCGATTGCTTCATCTCAGTACCAATAACTTGAAAATTTTTAATTTCTCCAATGACACTGCAGGATTTATTCAAAATTTGATATTTGCAAATGGACTATGTAACCCTACAAAATTTGATGTTTTAGATGCATTGATGAAGTCTAATTTTCCATCTGAGGCTGTTTTGACTAAATATAGATCCCACACCCGATTTTCCAATTTTTTAACTTCCCGACCAATAGGTCAAATTGATTTCAAGCGTATTTAGACCCAAACCAAAGGTCTACCTAGCCTAAAATTGATATTTTGTAGCTACTGGCATAGTCAAAATTTGCATCTGAGATTATTTTACTAAAGTTTTTGCTTAGTGGCCATTTCGAACCAGCAAAGACTTATAAACAGTGAATTAACTCTAAAAAACAAATGAACTTCTTGGTAACTGAGTTATTAGTCCCAGAAAGTCTTAAAAGACTTAGGGCAGCTATGGAAAAGCCCTAATGGCAAAAGTAAGCAGAAATATGCAAAATGACCTGAAGTGTCATTACAATACACACTACTAAAGAAACTTTCATCCCCAAAAGTTAAAGATAGGCAAATACCTGAAGTCTAGAACAGGTGAGCTACTGTGGCCACATCTCAATCTCGATATCCCAAGTGGCCTCCTCTACTGGTTAGTGCCTCTACTGAACCTTAACTACAGGAATCTCCTTAGTAAGCAACCACCTCACATCACTAGACAAAATAAGCACAGGCTCTTCCACAAAGGTCAAATGCTCATCTAGATGGACTGAATCCTATCTAAGTACATGAGATGAATCAGGAATATAACGCCATAACATAGAGCCATGGAAAAATGAATAAATAGCAGCACAGTCCAGAGGTAAAGCTAACTCATAAGCTACCTCACTAATAATGAGAAGAATCTCGAAAGGGTCAATATATCGAGGAATGTGCTTACCCTTCCTTTAGAACCTCATCACACCCTTTATGGGAGAAATAGAGAGAAAGATAGAGTTACTAACTCTAAATCTAAATTTACGAAGCCTATGATCTGTGTAGGCTTTCTGCCTACTCTGAGCTGCTCTCAACCTATCCTGAATCACTCTAACTCTACTCAATAAGTCCTAAAGCAAATCCATGCCACGAGGCCTCACATCGGAAGTCTCAAACCATCCAATCAGAGATTGACATCTCCTACTAAACAATGCCTCATAAGGCGTCTTCTCAATACTCAAATGATAACTATTGTTGTACGCGAATTCTGCTAAGGCTAAGTGATGATCCCACTGGCCTCCAAAGTCCATAGCAAAATCTTGGAGCATACCCTCAAGCACCTGAATAGTTTGCTCAGACTGTCTATTGGTTTACGGGTGAAAGGTTGTACTTAAATCCAACCGAGTACTCAACTCCTTTTGAAAATATCCCTAAAACCTCAAAGTAAACACAGAGCCACAATGAAAAATGAAATAAATAGGCACCCCATGCAAACAGACTATCTCTTGAACATAAATATGGGCTAATCTCTTAGCATTAAAGGTCATCTGAATGGGAATAAAATGTGCTGACTTGGTCAAACGATCAACAATAACCCAAATTCCATTGAAACACAGGAAGTAAGAGGCAACCCACTAATGAAGTCCATAGTAATTAGTTCCTATTTCCACTCAAAAATAGGCTCCCTCTGAGTTAAACCACCAGGATGTTGATGCTCGGTTTTAACCTGTTGACAACATAGGCAACGAGCTATAAAGTATAATATATCTCTCTTTATGCCATCCCACCAATTATGTTGTCTCAAATCTCTATACATATTTTTTATACCGGGATGAATGGAATATCTAGAACTGTGGGCCTTATACAAAATTGACTGAATTAAATCACCAAATTGAGGAACACAAATACGACCTTGAAATCTTAAAATACCCTCTAAATCAATAGTGTGCCTCTCAAAAGCACCACTCACCACCTGATCACAAAAGGAGAAAAGCTTGCCACCCTCATACTGACAATCATAAATCTACTCAAACAGTGAGGACCTCGCCTCTACACTAAACAAAATCCTCCAAGCATTTGAAATATTAAGTCGGACCACCAAATTGGCTAAGGACTGAATGTCCCATGCCAAAGGCCTTTGAGAAACTGATATGCAAGCCAAGCTACCCATACTCACTACCTTGCAAATCATGGCATCAGCTACACATTCTCTTTAACAAGATGATACAAGATGGAAATATCATAGTCCTTGAGCAACTCCATCCATCTATGCTTTAAGCATTAAGCTCTTATTGGGTCATAAGATGCTTAAGGCTATGATGATCGGTGAAAATCTCATATTACACCTCATACAAATAATGTCTCCAAATCTTAAGCTCGAAAAACTACTGCCTCTAACTCCAAATCATGAGTAGGGTAGTTGCGCTCATGTACCTTAAGTTGTCTAGAAGCATAGGCAATGACACGACCATGGTGAATCAATACATATCCAATACCAATACTAGAAGCATCACAAAACACGGTGAATACCTCACTCTTAACTAGAAGATCTAAGACATGAGTTGAAGTGAGGAAATCCTTGAGCTTTTCAAAGCTCAACTCACACTCCTTGGGCATAAAAAATGAACCTCCTTTCGAGTCAATCTAGTCATAGGGGTTGAAATAGTCAAAAAGCCCTTAGCAAATCATCTATAATAGCCAACAAAACCAATGAAGCTATGAACCTCAATCGGATACGTATGTGTAGCCTAATCATGAATCACCCCTATCTTGGAAGGGTCTACTATAATACCATCCTTACATACTACATGGCCAAGGAATGTCATTGACTTGAGCCAAAACTCACACTTAGAGAACATAGAAAAAAACAAATGGTCTCTGAAGGTTTAGAGCACAATCCTTAAATGTTACGCATGCTCCTCATTAATCCTCCAATACATAAGGATATCATCAATAAACACAATCACGAAGGAGTCTAGATATGTCCTAAATACTCGATTCATCAAATCCATGAATGTAGTTGGGGCATAAGTCAACCCAAAGGACATCACTAAAAACTCATAATGACCATAATGGGTCCTGAAATCTATCTTTAGGAAATCCTCAAGATTAAGGTCAATAGCAAAGTCAATCTGATAGACAAGGGAAATACTAGGAAGGTCAGTAGGAAACACATCGAGAAACTCACAAACAACTAGAATAAAGTCAAATGATGTACTCTCCACATGAGTATAAAAATATAAGGATATAAGACTCGCAAACCCTCAAAATAAGACTCCTAGAATGAACATAAAAAGTAATAACCATCGGCTCATAGCTAATCGCTCACTACCACACTACTGGGGTACACCGATTAGTAGAACACCGTATTACAGTTAGTGTAGAATTACAATTGTCTAATTTTCAGTGAAGCACCGTGATTAGCCTGCATCACGGTAAAACTTCATTTCCCATTCATCTTTTTTAAAGTGAGGCAATGCAATTTTACCATATCGTGGTGATGAGCAAAATTGGGATCATCTTTTTTCCAGTGAGGCACCGCAATAAATACCGCATTGCGCTGAGTTGCAAAATCTGGTGTTGTAAGACCCCATAAAATTCTAAGCTTAACTCAGTTCCTAAATACTTGCTAAGGGGTCCCAGACTTAGAAAATTCTAGCTAATTATTTAGACTTAGTATTATTTTGGCCTTCATAAGTTGGAAACGCTATTTCACAACCTCTATGACCTTAAAATGTTAATCTTTTGGTTGATTCAGGATTAGGAATGTTAGTAGGTGTTCTTGGATGAGTTTTAGATTTTTTGGACCTCGTTTGAACCATGTTTGGGAATCCAAAATAGTGTACCGACATGATCTCGGCACGGCGCGGCGCCCAATATTTCTCTTGGCTCCCAGTGGCATTTTTCAGTGAACCGATGCGGACTCAACATGGTGCGTTGGCTATCGCGTCGATGCCAATGATGCAGCGCATTGGCTATCACATTGATGCCAATGACACAGTGTGTCGATCTGCGCATCGATAGTTTAGTTTTCAGTCATTAAAAAGCCGCATCTGCAGGGTTAATAGGGTCATTTTTCCATATTTATCAGCCCCTAAGACATATGATTAAGCCCCTTTAGAACCTAAATTCATTCATTTTTCTCAAATTTCTCAAGAACAAAAACCCTAGGGGATTAATTTCAAATCAAGAACTCAAGAAACCACCACCAATCTTTTAGAATTCCAGCACTAAGGTATGTCAAGTGTTCATCCAAGGGTTCCTTCCACCCTTGAAGTTTAAGAAACTCTTTTAAACTTCAAGTAGCTTGATATCATGCTTTCCATGATTTAGATTCAAGTGTATTTAGGATTATTATATTGATGGGGTTTTCTAATCCATGATTAGTTGCAAGATTCATGTGAAATCATTTATTATATGTGTAGTGTCATGTGAATTCATGCTAAAGCCTTGAGATTGTGAATTTGGTGTTGAAATTATGATGCTCTCATGTTGTCTAGTATTTTGTGCATGTACTATGCCCTCCAAGTGTTTGATGAGTTGTTGATGTGAGTTGAATAATGAAATCATAGAATGCTAACATGTATTCCCCATTCATGTACAAGTTAATGCATTACAAGTGTTTGAGTAAATGTCTCTATGAATGAACTATGGACTAGTATACAGTGTTATGACTTTCAAGACTATGTTATGCTCTAATTTTCATGTTGTCGAGTCTAGAGGTATTTAATACCCGATAATTTAGTTGTTTACCTAGAGCCAGTGTCAGTTACAGAGTAGTCTCAGTCATGTCACGATCAGTAGTATTCTCAATCAGTTACAGGACTCAAGAAAATTCAGTAGTACTCAGTAATCAGTCTTAGTTCAATATTTGGTTTAGAACACAGTAGTATTTCATTCAAAACTTAGTAAACTCAGTCATCTAATGAAACTCAGTAGTATTCAGTCAGTTAATAGAATCCAATAGTATTCCTTCAGTCAACGAAACTCAGTGAACTCAGTTCAGTTAAGTAAAATAGTATAATTAGTAACAGTTCAGTCAAGCCTAGGACAGTCTAGAAATCAGTTCAATGTCTTCTAGTTAGGAGTAGGATTCAACACCAAGCGATCCTGGGGATGAGGGCTCACCCGTTAGCTAGGACTGGGTCCCTAGAAGTAATCCCTAAGTTCTAGAACTACGTAGCCAGCATAGGTTATGAGATGCCACTCATTAGATAGGACTCATATACTCATGGATCACCTGCTAGTTTAGGACTGATCTCAGGGGTCACCCGCTAGACTAGGACTGGCCCCATAGCCAGTTGTCTTTACCCATGGCACAGTATTAATTCATAAATGGATAAATTCCTCTTAATTGTGGAAGATTTGACACTTATTGTTTATGGTAAAGAATGTTTGATTGGTTTACTTTACTTTAACTGATATTATGAGATTGATTTTGTGTAAAATTTTAATGACCGGATTCTATATATTCTACATCAATTTTATCATATATGGTAAATAATTTTTAACCAATTTTATTATGTATGGAAAATATTAAAGCTGATCGCATGCCTCTTTTTTTAATTGATTTCAAGAAATATTTTGACTCATGTATTTATGAAAAATTTTCCTCTAATGGATTTCGTCTAGTTAATTAGGGAAAATGATATTGTTGATGATTTTCCTAAATATTGGTTTTCCTTTTATTCTCTGGACTGGTTTGTATATGATTGATTCAGTTATTCATTTAAGAGCAATTTTATCTTAATTGATTGACAAGAATATGGTTTTTCTATTTTTATCTTGGTATAATTTCACACTACTTGGCTCTATAAACAACCCTCATTCTTTTATTTTGAACAAGTTACAACATACAAGATACACTTTCTCTAGCTAAAAGTTTTTTAAAAAAAAAAAGAGGCAATTTTACTTTATCATTTTTGGCACTCATTTTTGGAGCATTAATCTTGACCTTTTGGTGGCAATTAATTCTCGGATCTCTGACTGATTGGTTTTTCTTGTTATTATTATTTATCATCAATCGGTAAGTTCCCCGTCGACGTAATTTTCTTTTATAACTTATATGATGTGCTAGTAAACATGCTTATAGGAATCATTCGGTGTTTTCTTACTATGTCTATGTCATGTTATATTTTCACTTGTATTGCTGTCACATATTGTCTCACAGGTGTAAATAGACAGTTCTGGGTATTTGAATAATCGTCGAAAAGTTCGGGGGGGAGGGCTGCACCTTTTCTTTCTTTGTTCATTTATTTATTCTCGATTCATGATGTTGTAATAACTTCGTATGAACATTATTCTTATGTAATAATAATTTGGGGACTACTCGAGGGGTGGGGACTTACGTTCTCTATGAATAGTATAGATAAGCATGACTTAGGTTTTATGTGCGTTACGTGCTACGTGAATCATTTAGGCACACAATCTTTGGACTTATTAACATATGAATCATTTATACACGTAATCTATGGTTTATTAATTAATCCGCTTAGAATTATTGATTTTAGAATTTAACTGAATCCAGCATCCTAAATTAGATTGACATTAAGCATATCAATATATTTTGCATGTTGGCATATTAAATTAGATTTAAGCATGTTAATGTATTTTGAGCATATTAAGTATATTAAATTAAAATTCCAAATTTTATAGCATATTAACATTAGATCTAAGCGCGTTTAATTGAATTTTCAACATGTTTAATAATATTTTCAGCATGTTTAATTGAATTTTTGGCATGTTTAATTGATTTTCCAGCATGCTTAATAATATTTTCAGCATGCTTAATTGAATTTTCAGCATGTGTAATACAATTTCAGCATGTTTAATTGAATTTCTAGCATGAATAATAATTTCTAGTATGTTAAACATTAAATTTCAGCATGTTCATATAAGGTTAAGCATTAAAGAATAAGTTTCCAACATGTTAGCATGATAATTTTAATGTTAGTATGACAAGCATATTTTCCTACATTCTAAGTCCATTTTTAGCATGAGATTCAAGTATGTCAATGTATGTTTAGCATGTTCATGTTACGTATATTTTGCATGTTAATTCTCTCAAGAATTAAAGGATGTATTTCCCGCATGTTAATGAACTTTCTAGTTTAAAATAAAATAATTATAAACATATAACTTTAATTTTTTGACACTATCATTAGTTTGCAACACGTCTTGCACAATGAAATTTGTGAGCATAATTTTTTGACATATTTACATCACTTCAACATGCCCTATTTTTATAACATTACTTTCGACATGAACAATAGTTATCTTTTGTCATATTGAGAAATTGGTGAACACTTAGATACCATGTCTATAGGTTAACTAAAAAAAAAGTAATTATTTGTCTTTGTATGTTAATCACATTAATCATATTTAATTAATCAAGAGGTTAACTTGGGACAATTATGCGCTACGTGATGTCCTACTTGTTACGCGTTTTGAGTCCTAGGAAACATAGATTTATTTTGTTTAGACTAAAAAATAAAATAGCAAAGTCAAATGCCTCTTGGACGATAGGTGGGAGATAGGTATTACTAAAGACGGTAGTTTTATCCTTGTCTTAGAACACCTTTAGATTTAACTACCAGCCTAGGTGGGGTGGGACGGGTAGTCATTTGGAAGTGATGATCTCCAACATATATTAACGGTAAGACATATGTCATGGTCACTTGTCAAAGAATTCGGCTAGTGGGTCGGATAATGATTGAACAAGTTGAGGTTCTAATCCGAATGAGGCCAAAAATATTTTTTCGTTTAATTTGATGAATTATTTTTATTCTCTTATTTACTTTATTTGCTTATTTATTTGGGGTAGTTAGTTTATTATATAAGCAGTCCCCTTTGTTGTAAATTATGTCATTTCTTTCTCCTCACTTGTCTAATTTGCATAACTTACCGACATTTATCACTTATATAATTAACAACTAGAAATGGTAAAATAACATGTGTTTGTTTATTAATTACTTCATCACTTAGTTAACATTTAAGTTAATAAAAGTGACTTTTAATTGACCACGTAGAATCCCCACATAAAATACAAATTCATCTAGGAACCGCCTTTGTGAACCTCGAAAGGTGCCTAACACCTTTCTTTTGAGATAATTTGAACCCTTACCTGAATTTTTGGTGAACTAAGACTAAACAACAAAATAGGTTTGTAGTTGGCCCAAACCGGTGCCCTAACGCACCTTAATTTGTTAGGTGGTGACTCTTCACATTTCTCCTTAAACAATCTCAAAAGAGTGGTAACGTCAAATCCCGCTTTTCGCAAGAAAAATGGGGCGCGACCCCATCTACATCCCAACAACTGGTGATTCCTCATGGTTTATGGACCCATTTATTCAGATTTTCATCTTTTGTAGTGTTGATTATTTATTTTCAGTTTAGATCGAGCCATTTGGGGTTTGTCCCAACGACTCTCTAGTTCTTAGTAGTAGAGGCTTGTCGGACTGCTAGCTATAATTCAGACTTCCAGTATTAGTTGTTCAAACATTATGTTCAGTTGATTACAGTTCAGTTTAGATAATAAGTATTTTAGTATTTTTACTTATTTAAATTACTGTGATATGAGTCCCAGACTTAATAAAAGGCTTACAGGGTTAGATTTAGACTACTCAAAGTCTTGAGCATCGTGTGACATTTCGAGACCCGTTTTTGGGATGTTACAATAACAAATCACTTGTCAACTCTAGCCATGGTGCATAATAAGTAGGTATATAAGAATAAGTGGATCCTTGATCAAATAAAGCAAGATTCGACTTACGACATACCAAGATCATACCTGTAACTACAACATCTGAAGTCTCAACCTTGGGTCTTGCCGGTACTGTATATAACTGACCACACTTACCATCTTATGGGGCATCTGACTGACCTCCAGTCCTGCCTACCTGAGAAATACCTTGAGTACCCTGGTAACCACCCCTGTGACCATGAGAAACACCTCTGCCCGAGGGATAAACTGCAAAGTTGAAACAACCATCGCCCCACGATTAGAACCAATAGAGACTAACCCATAATAACCACCACGTCTAGACTGACCCATGGATGAACCTCTCGGAGAATGGTCAACTTCTTACTAGGGTGATCACTAGCACCAGACTGACCTGCTTCAGTAATCTGAAAATCTACCTGAACCGGTCGACTAGGATAACTCTGATGTTGAATAGGTGGACATAGAGAATACCCAACATGACAACTACCACCTCTGAATTGAGAACCACTATGTCTCCCACTATACCTACCCTGAAATCTAGGCCTCTTATCACGACCCTCATGATGCATCTCCTTCATCACCCTAGCATGATCTAAAACCTCAGCAAAAGTCCTATCCATAACAACTAGATTCTGAGTATCCATACGAATGGGGAGTCTTAGCCCTCTAACAAAGCATTAAACTCTCTCATACTCAGCATCCAAAATAAAAGTTGTATTCCTGGCTAACTCATGGAAATGGACCTCATACTTAGCAACTATCATGGAGCCCATCTCCAATCTAGAGAACTAATCCCTCAATCAACCACAAAGGTTGCATGACATATACTTCTCCAAGATATCTCAAAGAACTGAGTAAATGACAAGGAGATGAAATGGCTCTTTAGATCATTTTTCATATTATTAACTTATTTTCATTGTTAGAGACTCTCCATAGCTACCTTAAGTCATTTATGACTTTCTTTAATTCATATTTTGGTTAACAGACAGTTCGTTTGGTTTTAGGGCCAATTTCCCATTTAGAAGTCTTCACTGGTTTCGAATGTCCACAGAGTGAAAAACTTTAGTTAAATGACCTTGGATGCAAATTCCGACTATGCTAGAAGCTCTAGAATGTTGGTAAGTCTATAAATACCCTTGGTTTGGGTCCCAAGATACCCGAGTTCATTTTGACCAATTGGCCAAAAAGTGAGAAAATTTGTAGACATGAGTGTGGGGCCTACAATTGCTCTAAACATCCTTGGATGGAAAATACGACTTCACCAATATGTTTGGAACATCAAATTTAGTAGGGTTACATATTTCGTTTGCAAAAAAAACCAAGTTCGAATGAGTCCGGGAGTTTAAAAACAACTTTTGACCTCGTGGATCCCATTTAACCTCAACCAAGGTACTATAAATAGCCCCCTTGGTTGCGAAATTGGCCATTTTCACTCTTCTTTGAGCCTTAGAAGCCTTAATATACTAACTTCAAATTGATTCTTCGGGTGAGTTAGAAGATTGACTAACATATATATATTTGTGATTAACAACGATTTAAGGTATGAATCCATTATTTTAGAGCTTTAATTTCTTGATTATTTGTCCAAAACCCAAAATTGCTTGAGGGCTTGATTTTAGCCCAAATATTCTTGGATTTCATGTAATTCTTGAGGGTTATGATTCTCTAGTGGTATATGAAAGTTGGGTTGATCTCAAAAATGCATTTTCCATATGTGGGACCCACTTGGGGTATTTTGTGTTGTTTTTGGACACGAATCACAATGGTGTAATATGGGGGAAAAATTCTTGTAATGATGTGTAGATTGTGTTTTTGATATCTTGTCTCCTTAAAGAAGCTTCTTGGAAAGGAAAAACAAAGGTTTTGCGGTTCGTGGGCTTTCTTTGGATTTGAGGTAGGTTAGGCTTACTGCTTGATAGATTGAGATATGTTTTGATACAATTGTGATATATTGTTAGATTGGGATGGGTTTTAAGTATTGGTTTGATAAAATTCAAGACATGGGTTAGTTAGAACAATTAAGCTACGTCAATCTTAGAAGTTGAGAAGTTGACTTGTTTCCCATTCTTTTTAGGTGGAATAGACTTCATAGCTCATGTTTAGCATGAGAATGTCTTGGAATACTCAATATTAGGTAAATTTCTCTAGTTTCTCATACTTATAGTAAGTTGGCCTTGGTTTCTAACACTAGTGAAGGTTGCCTTAGTTCTATGATTAGAATATCTACCTTAGGGTTTATGGTGGCTTGCTATATATCTAAGAGTTGATTTTATATACCATAGCCGAGTCCAGGGTAGAAATTAACTTATAATGCATTCGGGGATTTAGATATGGGATTGTTGGCCCACCTTAAGGCAAGACTTATGATTAGTTTCTTGAACCCTTATGCTTAGTAATTGACTTGAGAGTACCCTTTTGAGGCAATATCGATGGTTCTTGGTACTTGTTGTTTATGTGGAATGGAATTGGAAATAGTTCCCAAGTGACTAGGACTTTGTATGCCTTTTTAGTTAAAGTTTATGCCAAGCTACTAATTATGTTATTGTGATCAACTATTGTTTGGCCTAATGAATATTCTATTAAATGAGCCCCTTGACTATAATATGGCCTAAGAACTAAATGATGTTATTGACCACGCTATGAATAATCTATATATTATGTCATGCTTTAGCAATCGATCATACTAATGATAAATTATCCTTAGGACAATAATAGGCCAACAAATATTCTACTAATAGGCCATTTTTCACTATGTCGCTAATGGTTATGTCAAAGGTCTAAACGACTATATTATTGATTATATAAAGATGAGTAATTGATTATACATCTAATTAAGTCATTGTTTAGTCTACTATTTAGGGCGTTAACTATACTACAGCCCAAGTTATGATTATGAATAATAATTATGCTAATAAATTATATTGGAAATCTTTCTTATTGTCAGTGTTGGAAATGATAATGTTAATGGTGTTAGAAGGCATGGTTATTGACTATATACAAAAACACTATATAGATTATGTTTGGGATCATGTTATGCTTTTGTCTAGTAATGAAACTAGTGATTATGCTAGAAAGCCTTCCTGTTGCTAATATTATAAGTCATGAAACTAAGGGTTCTAAAAGGTATATTTATTGACTACATGAAAAGCTATGCTACCAACAATGTTGAACCTATTAATGCTTTGTAATATTCATATATTTATGGGTAAATTATCCTCGATGGCAAATGATGAGACATGAAGGTATGTTTCTCTTTACTTCTCTTTTACTTTAGCTCTCATAGGTCTTGTCATTTACTTTATCCCTTGTGGTGCTTGCACTATACTTTATCCATCGTGAGACTTGCACTTTACTTTATCCCTCGTGGAACTTGAACTATACTTTATCCCTCATGGGGCTTGTCATTTACTTTAGCACTTATGGGGCTCGTCATTTATTATTAATATTGATTGTATATGTTTATAGTATTTTTGATACCCAATAAGGTAGGAGGATGATTATGATGATATTGATACCCAGCAAAGCCGGAGGATACTGTAATGATATACTGATACTCAGTTCAAGTCTGGAGGATATGTTGATGACATTGATATTCGGTTCAAGTCCAGAGGATATGTTGATGATATTGATACCCAATTCAAGCCCAGAGGATATATTGATGATATTGATACCTGGTTTAATTTCAAAGAATATGCTGATAATATTTATACTTAGTTCAATTCTGGAGAATATGTTGATGATATTAATACTAGGTTCAAGTTTAGAGGATATATTGATGATATTGATACCCGATTTGAGTTCAGAGGATATGATAATGACCGAAAAGAATGGAGGATTTGATTATTGAGGTGCCTATGTGTGCACCTACTGGTTTGAATCTGGTTATCCCTATGTATGGAAATACTATGTTTATTTGTGTTTTGTTTATTTGGTTATAATGTTGATATTAGCGATGTAGGTTATAGTCTTCTAATGATTTAAGGTAAAGTGGTATAATTGTTCATTTAAGGATGAAAGATGCTTAGTGGTGGATATTACATAAGTGGTTAATAGTGACTAGTGGATTTGTGAACCTTAATAATAAGGAGGACTAGTGGCATTGATGACTATTAATAGGGATGATTATTTTATTATGGTGGTTAGTCATAATGGATTTAACAATGGTGATGATTAGTTATTATTGATAACTAAATTTATGATGTTGATTAATTGTTAAATGAGAATTTATGGATTAATGATGCTAGTTAATATGAGATGTTAGTTGATAAATGAATAGTGTAATAATGGTAATTTGTGGTCTTTTGTTAGATGGTGACTTGTGGGATTATGATGGTTAGACATAAACATTTGTTATTTGGTGAACATGGTCTAGTGGTGAATCTTGACTAGATGTTTGACATTGGATAGCTAGTGAATAATGTTTAGTCATTGATCCATAAATAGTGACTAAGTGATGAATAGTGGATGGATTATAATTAGCGGTTCTATAATGACTAGTGAGTAATTGGTTTAGTAATGAGCATTGGCTAGCTAATAATGAGTAAATAGAGTGTATTAATGAGATAAATACCTATATGGTGGTATGATTATGGTTATGAGTATATTGGTATATGTTATTCAATTACAATTATTGATGATTATTATGAATGTTGGCAAATGGCCTTTTGATGGAAATTGTGGAAAACCATTAATAATGAGAAGTTGGTCATATATATATATATATATTTGATTTTTTTATGCCTCTTGGATGTGCTCTTCGGTGGTGTGGGACGCCGTGATGGGTTCTTTACTTTATGCACTAGTTGGTGCATGGGCGCCAACTTTTTACTTTTACTTGCTTGTGATTGCACTTGTGTTGCTTTATGATTTCATATCATTTATTCCTTATGCTTGATGATATTGGCATGCGTTGATACCTTATGATATATTGTTATTTCGATACTTCATACTTGTTATGTATGGCGATATTTGCATATGTTGATGCCTTATGTTATGCTGTTATTCTAAATTGCTTACTTATTATTACAGTGATGATGGAGATGATTCATTTTTGATTTTTTATCTTAACTTAGTTATCTTTATCTTTTATTTTATCATTCTTATATCATGATCTAGCTCAGTCGACCGATGAGTCCTACTGAGTAACTATTATATTGATAGTCATAGTACACTTTTGTACATTTTTGGTGCAGATTCGAGTATTAGTTTTCATCGTTGATCATGGTTTGTGCAGTGATTAATTTCTAGAGATAGGGTGAGCTCTTGGAGTTTGAGTCACCTGATTTTCTTCCATCTATTGTATTTAGTCTTTAGCATTTGAGCCAGATGTATTAACAATTCTAGATTTGGAATTGTATTGATACTATTAGTTGCTCTTGCATTAGCTATACCAGGTTTTGGGATTGGTATCTTGTTTAACTATTTATTCTATCTGTAACCCATATGTTTACAATTGATGTCCTTAGTTTTAGCCTATGTTAGGCCTTTCTTACCTAATTAACTTATTACATTAGCTCTGGGTTATGTTATTGTCTTACCTACTAGTGAGAAATGGTAGATACCATCATGACTCATAAATCAGGTCGTGACAAATTGGTATCAGATCCTAGGTTTCACTGGTATTATTGGTGCAAGATCAAGTGTTTAGTAGAGTCTTATGAATCGGAACGTTGATGTGTAGTTTCTATCTTTGGAAGGCTATAGGACATTCTTAGAAGTTCTTTACTTCCTTCACTCATATTGTGCTAAGAGTTTGAGTTGGTTCATAGAATATTCCCTTAACTTTACTCTTCCGCAAAAGACCAAGACACGTGCTACCGCTACATAAGATAAGGATCCCAAGATCGATCCTAGGGAATCCTACTCCTGTTATTAAACGTGGATAATGTAGAGGTTGTGGAAAGCCTAGAGATGTATCCCTATTTAGAGGTTAGGATAGGCCGCCCTTCCCAGACCTTATTCTTACACCCGAACCAAAGATTTATCCGCCATAGCCAGTAGTGGACCGAGGATTAGCCCAGGCTCTACTAGGGTTAATTTCTTTAGCAGTGCTCAAAGATGCAGTAGTTTAGTGGTTAAGTCTGATTGGTGTTTTGTCATTGGATGATGCACAGTTTGTGGATTATAGTGGTACTGAGGCAGAGACGCAGCCAATAACTATAACTCATAGGGTTGAGATTTCTCTTGCACTAGTAGTCGCTCAGTTATTGGTGGCCCAACCTGTTATGTCTTTTGAGAAGCAAAAAAAGTTGGGCATATTCCTGAGATTAGCTCTGTCGAGATTTTATGGTGCTCCATAAGAAGATGCATATAAGTTCCTGACTGTGTGTGAGGATCGGGTTTGTAGTTTGGCCTTATTGAGACTCGTTGTGAGGAATATGCCATATTACAGTTGGACTTATTTGCTCGTTATTGGTGGAAAGATTTTATGGATTCTTGACCAGCTGAATTTTCTCCTTTGTCATGGAACCAGTTCTCTAAGATGTTCTTAGAGAAGTATATGCCTCGCAGCCTTAGAGATTAATTCAGAGATCAATTTCCAAAACTAGAGCAGAGCTCCACAACAGTTGTACAGTATGGCATAGTTTGTTACTTTGTTAGATACACTGAGGCTGTCCATCCACACGTCTTCTAGGAGTAGGTATCCTTAGCGTTCACTTTTTCAGTCTCAGAGCTAGACCAGTTGACCTATTTTGGAAGCTCTTTAGATTACTAACAAAGGTCAATTTAGTTCTAGTGATCGCCCTAGTAAGGGAAGCAGTTAGTCTTCAAGGAGTTCATTTTTGGTCTATTTAGACATGGTGATCATTCTAGGATAGCCGAATCTATGGATTTTGGTTCTGCTCAGATTTCTTGATTTATTTATGGACTTTTTGGTCATTATTTGTAGGATTGCCCTAGTCGTGGGGCGATAGTTGTTACTATTAGAGCAGTTTATCCCTCCACTGGAGGTGGTTCTCATAGTTACAAGGGTGGTTATCAGGGTGCTTCAGGTGGTACTCAGGCAGGCAGTACAGAAGGTGCGATAGGTGTCCAGCCCAGTAGTGGTGGTCAGTTATATACAGTACCTGCTAGACCTAAGGCTGAGACTTTGATGTTTTGATTACTAGCATGATTTTGGTTGACCGCAAGTCGGCTATTGCTTTATTTAATCTCGGATCAACTTATTCTTATTATCTACTTATTATGCACCACAGTTGGAGTTGACTAGTGATTTATTGTCTATACGATTGCGTGTATCTACTCCCGTGGGTGATTCTTTAGTAGTGGATCAAGTATTTAGATCATGTTTTGTGATAGTTAATGATGTTGATATTTATACCAATCTCATTATTCTAGATATGTTGGATTTTGATATGATTCTAGGTATGGACTGGTTATTCCACTATTAGTGATAATGGATTATTTTTCCAAGACCATTGCCTTAGCCATGCCCGACATACCCCCAGTCGTGTGAAAGAAAGTGGTTATCTGTGAGTCAACGGGGATTATTTCTTATGTCTGCACAACGAGACTTATCTCTAGAGACTACGAGTCTTATCTCGCTTATATTTGTGATACTCATGTAGAGAGTCCATCGCTTGACTCTATTCCTGTTTTTTTTGTGAGTTTTTTTATGTGTTCCCTATCGACCTGCCTAGTATTTCCCCTTTCTTTGAGATTGAGTTTGCTATTGACCTCAATCCGATGCCTGACCTAATTCTATGGTACCTTATCGTATGGCTCTTGCCGATCTTAAAGGGCTGAATTTTTAGCTTCAAAATCTTCTTAATGAGTGTGTGTTCCCTTAGGGTGCCCCTATATTTTTTGTGAATAAGAAGGATGGACCTTTGCGTATATGTATGGATTATAGGCAACTTAGTAAGGTGATGGTAAAGAACCATTATTCTATGCCTCACATTGATGATTTATTTGACCAGCTTCAGAGTGCAGCCTATTTTCTGAGTTTAATTGGAGGCTTTGTATAGTAGGGGATGTCGTTCTCCGAATATATGTGTTGAGACTCCCAAGGTTAGACCTCCGTGATGCAGATTTGCTTCAGGATACATTGGTTAGAGTCAGGGTGATTCAGGATAGTCTAAGAGCATCTCAGAGTAGGCAAAAGGCTTACACAGACCATAGGCTTGCCGGAACTGATAGTTTCATTACCATGCACTTCGTTTGGTTTTAAGTCCAATTTCCTATTTAGAAATCTTCATTGGTTCTAAATGGTCGCCGAACAAAAACTTCAGTCAAACAACCTTATATGAAAATTCCAACTCCGGCAACATCTCTAAAATATTGATTTTAGGCTATAAAAACCCTTAGTTTGGGTCCAAAGACACCCGAGTTCATTTCAACCAATTGGTCAAAATGTGAGAAAATTTGTTCACACAAGTATGGGGCCCATAATTGGTCTAAACGGCCTTGGAATGAAAATCCAAATTCACATATGTGTTTGGAACGTTGAATTTAGTGGGTTTACATAGTTCGTTTGTGAAAATGGAGTCTGGATGAATCCAAGAGGTCAAAACTTGTTTTGACCTTGGGGGCCCCATTTAACCACTACCAAGGTACTATAAATAGCCCCCTTGGTCACAAAATTGGACATTTTCACTCCGCTTTGAGCCCTAGAAGCCCTAAAAGGATAGACTAACTTCAAATTGATTCTTGGGGGTGAGTTAGAACCTTGATTAACATATATATTTGTGATTAACAATGGATTTAAGGAATGAATCCTTCATTTTCAAGCTTTAATTTCTTGATTATTTGACCAAAACCTCAAATTGCTTGAGGGCTTGATTTTGGCCTAAATATGCTTGGTTTTCACCTAATTTTTTAGGGTTGTGATTCCCTAGTGGTGTATGAACATTGGGTTGATCTCCGAAATGCATTTTTTGTATGTGGGACCCACTTGGGATTTTGGGTGTTGTTTTTGGACCCAAAGCACACTGGTGAAATATGGGTATCAAAATTCTCGTAATGATGTGTAGATTATATTTTTTTGATATCTTTTCTCCTTGAAGAAGCTTCTTGGAAAGGAAAAGCAAAGGTTTAGTGGTTCATGGGCTTTCTTTGGATTTGAGGTAGGTTAGGCTTACTCCTTGATATATTGAGCTATTTTTTAATATAATTATGATATTTTGTTAGATTGGGATGGGTTTTAAGTATTAGTTCGATGAAATTCAAGACTTGGGTTAGTTAGACCAATTAAGCTACGTCAATCTTAGAGGTTGAGAAGTTGACTTGTTTCCCATTATTTTTAAGTGGAATAGACTCCATTGATCATGTTTAGCATGAGAATGCCTTATAATGTTAAATATAAGGTAAATTGCTCAAGTTTCTCATACTTAAAGTAAGTTGGCCTTAGTTTCTAACACTAGTGAAGGTTGCCTTAGTTCTATTGGACTTAGTAAAGGTGCTAGAGTAGAATATATACCTTAGGGCTTATGGTGGATTTCTATACATCTAAGAGTTGATTTAGATACGATATCCTAGTCCGGGGTAGAAATTGACTTAGAATGCATTCAGGGATTTAGATGTGGGCTTGTTGACCCACCTTAAGGCAAGACTTCTAATTAGTTTTTTGAACCATTACGCTTAGTAATTGACTTTAGAGTGCCCTTTTGAGACATTCTTGGTGGTTTTTGATACTTGATGGTTATGTGGAATGGCATTGGAAATGGTGACCAAGTGACTAGGCCTTTGTATGCCTTTTTGGTTAAAGTTTATGCCAAGTAACTAATTATGCTATTGTGATCAACTATTGTTTGGGCTAATGAACGTGCTATTAATTGAGCCCTTGACTATAATATGGCTTAAGCCATAAATGATGTTATTGACCATGCTATGAATAATCTATATATTATGTCATGCTTTAGCCCTCGATCATACTAATGATAAATTATCCTTAAGCCAATAGTAGGCAAATGAATATGCTACTAATGTTTATGAAATCACTTATGGTTATGCCTAGGGTCTAAATGACTAGATTATGGATTATGTAAAGATGATTCATTGATTTTATGTTTAATTAAGCCATTGTTTAGGCAAGTGTTTGGGTCGTTAACTATACTATATTGCCAAGTTATGATTATGCTTAATAAATATGCTAATAAATCATATTGGAAATCTTCCTTATTGTTAATTGGAAATGATGATGTTAATGGAGTTAGAAGGTATGCTTATTCAGTAGTAAGCATGTGGATTATGTTTGGACTCATGTTATGCTTTTGTCTAGTAACCAAACTAGAGATTATACTACAAAGACTTCTTGTTGCTAATATCATTAGTCATGATACTAAGGGTTATATAAGGTATATTTATTGACTACATGTGAAGCTATGTTGCCAACCATGTTGAACCTGTTAATGCTTTGTAATATTCATGCTATATATATTCATATATTTATGTATAAATTATCCTCGATGATAAATGATGAGATATGAAGGTATGTTTCTCTTTACTTCTCTTTTACTTTATCCCTCATAGGGATTGTCATTTACTTTAACCCTCGTAGGACTTGCACTTTACTTTAGACCTCGTAGGGCTTGTACTTTACTTTATCCCTCATGGAGCTCGTCATTTACTTAATTGCCATTTACTTTAGCCCTTATGGGGATCATCATTTATTATTAATATTAATTGCATATGTTTAAGATATTATTGATACCCAATAAGGTCAGAGAATGATTATGATGATATTGAAAATCGCAGGGCCAAAAGATACTATAATGATATATAGATACCTATTTCAAGTCCAAAAGATATATTGATGATATTGATACCCGATTTAAGTTAGGAGAATATGTTGTTGATATTGATATTAGGTTCAAGTTTGGAGGATATGTTGACGATATTGACATCTGGTTCAAGCCCGGAGGATATGTTGATGATGTTGATACCCGGTTCAAGTTCGAAGGATATGTTGATAGTATTGATACCGGTTTAAGTCCAGAGAATATATTGATGAAATTGATACACAGTTCAAGTTTAGGGGATAGGTTGATGATATTGATACCCAATTAGATTTTGAATCATATGATGATGATATAATGATGCCCGATAAGGACGAAGGATATGATTATTGATGTGCCTATGTGTGTACCTACTGATTTGAATCTGGTTAGCCCTATGTATAGCAATATTATGTTTATCTGTGTTCTTGTGTATTTGGTTATAATGTTGATATTAGCAGTGCTGGTTATAATCTTCTAATAAGTTAAAATAAAGTGGTATAATTGTTGATTTAAGGAAGAAAGATGCTTAGTAGTGGATATTACTTAAGTGGTTAATAGTGAGTAGTGGATTTGTGATCCTTAGTGATTAAGAGAACTAGTGGCATTGACGGCTATTAATAGGGATGATTATTTCATTACGGTGGTTAGTGATAATTGGTTTTGCAATGTCAATGATTAGCTGCTATTGATGACTACGTTTATGTTGATTAATTATTCAATGAGAATTTATGGATTAATGATGCTAGTTGATATACGATGTTAGTTGATAAATGTATAGTCTAATAATGGTAATTTGTGGTCTTTTGTTAGATGGTGACTAGTGAGATTATGATGGCTAGATAGAAACATTGGTTATTTGACGAACTTGATCTTGTGGTAAATCTTGACTTGATGCTTGACATTGACTAGATAGTAAACAATGGTTAGTTGTTGATCCATGAATAGTAACTAAGTGATGAATAGTGGATGGATAATAATTAGTAATTATATGATGAATGATGAGTAATTGGTTTAGTAATGAGCGTTGGAAAGCTAATAATGAGTAAATCGGGTGTATTAATGAGATAGCTAGATTTATGGTGGTATGATTATGGTTATGAGTATATTCATATATGTTAGTCAATTACGATTATTTTTTATAATTATTAATGTTGGAAAATGTCCTTACAACCATGGATAATGATAAGTTGGTTATATGTATGTATGTGTATATATATATATATATATATATATATATATATATATATATATATATATGTTGGAGATATGATTCTTTTATGTCTCTTGGATGTGCTCTCCGATGGTATGGAACACCGCGATGGGCTCTTTACTTTATGCTCTCTTGGGTGTATTCTTTGGTGGTATGGGATGTCGTGATGGGTTCTTTACTTTATGCACTAGTTGGTGCATGAGTGCCAACTTTTTACTTGTGTTTGCTTGTGATTGCACTTGTGTTTCTTTATACTTGTAAATCATTTATTCCTTATGCTTGATCATATTGGCAGGCCTTGATGCCTTATGTTATATTATTATATGATATTTCATGCTTGTTATGTACGGCAATATTGGCATGTGTTGATGTCTTATGTTATGTAGTTATTATGGATTGCTTATTTATTATATACAGTGATGATGGAGATGATTCAGGTTCAATTTTGTATCTTGACTTAGTTATGATTATCCTGCACTTTATCATTCTTATATCATGATTTAGTTCAGTCGGTCGATAATGCCTACTGAGTACCTGTTGTTTTGGTACTAATACTACACTTTTGTACCTTTTTAGTGTAGATTCATGTATCAGCTGTCGTCGTTGATCATGGTTCATGTAGTGATTGATTTACAAAGATAGGGTGAGCTTTTGGAGTTTGAGTCACCAGATTTTCTTTCATCTATTGTATTTAGTCTTTTGCATTTGAGATATATGTATTAACCATTCTAGATTTTGAATTGTATTGATACTATTAGTTACTCATGTGATAGCTCTACTAGATTTTGGGATTGATATCTTCTTTGACTGTTTATTCTATTTATAACCCTTATGTTTACAATTGTGTCCTTGGGTTTAGCCTATGTTGGGCCTTTCTTACCTAATTAACCCATTGTGTTAGCTCCGGGTTATGTTATTGGCTTACCTACTAGTGAGAATTAGTAGGTGACATCATGACTCGTAAATCAAGTCGTGATAGAAGAATATCTTGCTAGCCTAGAATCCATATAACCTCTCCACCAATGGCGAGCAGATAGATCCAACTGAAATTTGGTGTAATCAATACCATGAGTCTCAACAAGGCCTAAACCATAAAGCCTATCCTCACAAGCAGTAAGGAACTCATATGTATCCTCGCCTGGAGCACCAGAAAACCTAGGTGGAGACAACCTCAAGAATTTGCCCAACATCTTCTTCTCCGCAAAATATATATAACAGGTTAGGTCACAACTGCCTGAATAACAAACGATCAATTGTCGTCACAGGAGGAACCTCAACTCTAGGAGCTGCAGCTACAGGTTGCGCCCTCACCATTAGGGCTGTGCATTACTCGGTTTGGTTTGATTTTATATTTTATCGGTTTGGTTTATCAGTTTTCGATTTTTAAATATGCTAAACCAATAACCAAAATAATAAGATATTTTTTTATCAATTTTTGATTTATCGATTTTTAGTCCTTAACGGTTCGGTTTTGGTTTAACCAATAAGAAAATACTCATAAAATAGAAATAGTAGTAACTAACATGAAAAAGGAGTCGAATCTTAGTTGCAACCAAAAATCCTACATGATGTGTTTTAATTTGCAAGAATCTTCAAGTTTGGACTAAATGTTGTTAGGAGAAATGAAGAGTTTGTATAATTGAAATAAAAGGTTTGTTAATTTGTAGTAATTAAACAAAAATTAAGATAAATATATAATAATTCATATAATATATATATATATATATGTATGTATATATATACTTATTGGGTTATTGATTTACCCAATAACCCAATAGGAAAAAATTGAACGAACCAATAACCCAATAATTTTTTTTCTAAAACCATTAAAAAACCGTTAACCTAATAACCCAATAACAATAAACCAATAACATTTTTATCGGTTTGGTTTATCAGTCGGTTCAGTTTTTGCACACCCCTACCCACCTTAGTGGTACTCTGATCATTAGACTGTGCACCATCCAACGGAACACTACCAACAATCCCCAAAATCTAAATCAAGGCATCTCTGAGCAATGAAAAAAAAATATGGTGGATCCTGCGCTGGCCCCTAGCCCACCGCTGGCTGTGGCAGAGGACTCTCTGGCTCAGGTGTAGGAACAGGGTCTGGGGAAGGCGGCCTATACTAGTACCTAGATGGGGACATATCACGAGTATGTCATTGACCTTTAGGCCATCCACGAACAGGAGTAGGATCCCTGGGCTTGGTCTTGGGACCCTCGTTTAGTGTAGAGGTAGCACGTGTCCTAGCCATCTGCAAAAGAGTAAAGTCAAGGGAATATTCTACAAACCAACTCAGACTCTTAGCATGATATGAGTAAAAGAAGTGAAGAACTCCTAAGAATGTCCCATAGCCTCCCAAAGATAGGAAACAGACATCAACGTTCCGATCCGCAAGACTCTACTAGACACTTGCGCTTATACCAACAATACCGGTGAAGCCTAGGCTATGATACCAATTTGTCACAATCTGATTTACAAGTCATGATGGCACCTACCAAATCTTGCCAGTATGTAAGACAATACCCTAACTCGGAGCTATTGTGATGGGTTAATTCGATAAGAAATGCCAACATAGGTCAAATTTAATAAACATAAGTTAAATATAAACATAGTGTTCTAATATAAATAAAGAGTCATCATAAGATACCATAGGTATAAAATCATGTATATATTTTCCATACATTGGGCTAGCCGGAACTCGAACCGATAGGTGCAGTCATAGGCACATCAATAATCATCCTTTGGCCCTGTGAGTATCATTATCACATCAATATATCCTCCGTCCTTGCCGGGAATCATCATATCATCAGTATATCCCTCGGCCTTGACGGGCATACCATATCATCAATATATCCCCCGACCTTGTCCAGTATCATCATTTTATAAATATATCTTTCGACCTTGCTGCGTATTATCATATCATCAATATATCCTCCGGCCTTTGCTGAGTATCATTATATTATCAATATATCCTCCAGCCTTGTTGGGTATCATTATATCATCAATATTCTCTGACTTTGCCGAGTATAATCATATCATCAATATATCCTCTAGCTTTGTCGGGTATCATTATATCATTAATATATCCTCCGACCTTGTCGGGTATAATGAAATCATCAATATATACTCCGGCCTTGCCAGGTATCATAATCATATTAATATATCCTCTGGCCTTTTTAAGCATCAGCATGTCATGAATACATTAATAATAAAGGACGAGCCCCACAAAGGCTATAGTAAATGACAATCCCCACGAGGGATAAAGTAAATGACAAGTTCCACAAGGGCTAAAGTAAATGACAAGCCCCACAAAGGATAAAGTACATGACAAGCACCACGAGGGCTAAAGTAAAGTGAAGTAAAGAAGATCATACCTCCATATTTCATCATTCGTCGTCAAGGATAATTTATCAATAGATATATGAATATATATATACCTTCATATTTCATCATTCTTTATCAAGGACAATTTATCTCTCTATATATATACATATATATAGCATGAATATAACAATGAATTACGGGGTCAACATGGTTAATAGCATAATTTCTCATGTAGTCAGTAAATACACCTTCTAGAGCCCTTAGCATCATGATACACAATATTAGCAACAAGAGGGCTTTCTAGAATAAACACTAGCTTGGTTACTAGACAAAAGCATAAAATGAGTAATATCATAGTCCAAAGTCCGAAATAGTAGTCTAGTCTATGGTTCAAATGATAACATAGTCATGGGCTTAATTAATGGAAAAAACCCATAGCTACTCATTACATTGATGATAATTTAGTCAATAACCATATACATCACTCCTATGTTATCACCATAATTCATAAGACAAGATTAGCCAACTTGCCCCCCAAGGGCACTCTCTAAGCATTTAACAAGTGTCTAAGGCCTTCAATGGAACAATATAAATCCAAACATAAGGCGGGTCAAGATCCCACTTCTAATTCCCTAATGTACACTTCAAGTCTAACTTCTACCCGGGACTAGGCTAAGGTACTTAAATCAAGTCTTAGATGTTTAATAAGCCTCAATAGTCCTAAGATCAAGGTCTTACTCAAGAACTACTCTTAACTCACCCATGGAAACTAATGCACCTCCACAAATATAATCAACTAGGGTCAACTTACCCCTAACATAAGTGACTAGGTCAGTCCTGTCTAACTAAAGGAACTAGAGTATTCTCATGCTACCCATGAGACAATAAGTCTAATTAACCAAGGTTCTATCCTAAAATCAAACATTCTAATCTATGAGTTCAAGATAGCCTAAATGATTCAACTAATTCCAAGTGTTACCATTTATCAATCTAATATCTAGAACTCCTCCCAATTTAACAAGATATCATAATTATGCTATAACATAGATCAATCTAACAAGAAGTAAGCCTAGCCTACCTTAAAACCAAAGGAAGCTCACAAACCTCTAAACCTTTTCTTTACCCTTTCGAGAAGCTTCTTCAAGGATCCAAGCTATCAAAAACATAATCTATATATCATTATGAGAATATCTATACCCATATTGCACCATTATGCTTTAGGTATAAAAATGACACCAAAAACTCCCCAAGTGGGTCCCATATACAGAAAACACATTTTAAGATCAACCAAATGTTCATACATCATTAGGAAATCATAACCCTCAAGAAATAAGTGAAAACCAAGCTTATTTGGGCTAAAATCAAGACCTCATACTATTTTGGTTTTGGTCAAACATTAAAGAAATTCAAGCATAAAATTAAAGGATTCATACATTAAATCCATTATTAATCATGAAAATATATGCTAAAAAAGCTTCCAACTCACACCCAAGACTCAATTTGAAGTTAACACATCATTCAAGGGTTTTTAGGTCTCACGAAGAAGTAGAAATGGCCCAAAATGCAGCCAAAAAGCTATTAAATACCCTCACCAAGCCCTTAGCTATGGAGATCACTATCCATGGATGGCTATCATGCAAGGCCAATCACGGGCACTTACATGGCGACCGCGCTAGTTTAGCACCAATAACTTAGAAATTTTCCAAGTTTTCCAACAATACCTCAGGATTTATTTGAAATCCGATATTTACAAATGGATTATGTAACCCCAATAAATTTGATATTTTGGATGCATTGATAAAGTTGAATTTTTCATACAAGTTTGTTTTGACCAAATATGGGTCCTACATTCAATTTTCCAATTTTTAAACTTCTTGACCAATAGGTCGAAGTGAGTTCAAACGCATTGGGACCCAAGTCAAGGGTCTATCTAGTATAAAATCAATATTCCAAAGCTTCTGACACAGTCAAAACTCACATTAGAGATTTTTTTATTGAAGTTTTTGCCCAGTGGACATTTGGAACCAGCGAAGACTTCTAAACAAAGAGTTAACTCTAAAAAACCAAATGAATTGCCTGGTAATCGAGCTATCAGTCCCAGTAAGTCATAAATGACTTAGGGCAGCTATGGAAAATCTCTAATAGTGAAAGTAAGTGAAAATATGGAAAATAACCTGAAGGGTCATTACAAGTGATTTATGGAAGATTCAAGATTTGTGGTATGATAATGAGGTTGGCTTCAATCTACTTTTATCTATGAGATGGTATTGTGTATAGATTGTATTCTAGGTAGAGATTACTGGATGGAATTATGACTAGTATATCATGAATTAACCCATTTAGGAGATTGGAATAAAAATATGACCCAAACCTTAGCATAGAATACTCGTTATTTCCATAGAACCATATTATCCTTTATTATAGACATGTTAAATTTAGATTGATGTTAATGATCCTTTAGTATAATACGTACCATTTGAATTAGTGAATTAGGTGTTATTTCTCTGATTAGATCCTTGTAGTAAATTTATGTCCTTGATTATCATAGTTTCCCGAGTTATGAGGCTTTATGATGTTAGTTATGCATTGTTGGGCCTGAGATAGTGGTTACGATATCAGTTTGGACTCCAAGTGAGTATTCCACCCTTAAAAGAATGATATTCTAGTTTATGGATGTTGATACACTTATGGTTGTATTGTTTGGATACTGGTAATGACATGCATACTTTTAGGCGCATGTATGATCACTTAGTGGTATAATTCCAACCAAATTCTTGGTTTTACTACTATTTTCTAAAAAGGAATTTATTATCAGTTTTCACTTTAAAATTGTACAACGAGAGTCGTACCACCTTAGTTAATAATTTGTGAGATTTTGAAACTAAATGTGCTATTTTAGAAATTAGACCAAGGATGATTTTATTCCATTACTAATCCACTCTTTTTTCACTACTATTTACTTCGATGGAAGAAGATTTTGATTCTTTCTATGCTATTATACCAATTTAGTCCCAACCTTAACCTCAACAATGAATTTACAGATTTAAACTTTTTTAGTATCGGTTTGAGTCCGGACAAATATTATATTTACATATTTTTGGTACTAGATGGAGTATATTGATTATGATAGTTATTGAAAGTCCTGATTCAGAACTAAATAGTGTATATGGTTATCTCGAGTCCCCTATGGGCCTCTTCATCCATGAGCCACATTGACAAAAAAGGATGATCATCGTTCGCCATACGTTTGTGATCTATTGAGCAGGAGGAGGTGTATGTACCCGTTACATTAGGAAACACGGATTGGGCATGGTATTTCTGGTTTAAGTTGCATTTATTCATTCATTCATATGTATTGCCTTTCACCAATGTAATTGTTAAACACTTATATTTATCAGTCTTATGTGGGTCGTATAAGTACAAGTCATGGTTGTTTTATGTTGAGTACTTTCTTGAAACTTTTGAGCTTATGGGAGAAAATTAGGCTATTATTTGTTCGGACTAGCAGGTTACTTTATTGTTGGTTATTATGGTTAGTTCATGGTAGTATGGTATTGTAACACCCCATACTTTTCCTAGTTTAATTTAGCATTGAGAACGTCAAGTGTTGGCTTCAAGAGAAAATGACTTTTTATACATATAGAATTTTTCACTTTTAGACCCTCCAATGCGTAAGAAATTGAATTAGCTTTCCAAGGATATAATATTTTCCTAAATTTGATAACCGAGTAAGAAGTTATGGCTCTTTTAAGTTCCAGTCATAAAATACCGTCATTTTGATCACTAGCGCATCACAGAGACGGTTTAATTGACAATTGTAAAATTCCAGTAGACCTCCATGATATTGGCACATCACGGATAGGGCCAATTTCCTATTTTTCAATTTCCAGTGAGCCTACACGATGTTGGCTCATCACGCTAGTGGACTAAATGGCAAACTAAAGGGCACCGCAATGGTGGTCATCACAGAGGGAGCCCAGTTCCCACTCGTCCCTTTTCTAGTAAGCCACTATGATTGTGAAGCATCGGGTGGCCACCCAGTTCAAAATACATTGCATTTTCCAATTCTATTTAAAAGTTTAAAGGGGTTATTTTGGTCAATCCCCAAGGCACCAATCCATATTAAACATAAGATTAATCATATTCCAAGAACTTTTTGCTCATTATTCATAATTCTCTTTGAAAGAAAAACCCTAGAAACCAAAAATCTCCTTTTCTAAGAAACCCAATTTCTCCATTAATTCTCCAAAGAAATTCAAAATTAAGGATTCCCAATTCAAGAACTCTAAGAATTCATCTCCAAAGACACCACAGGAATCCAAGATTCAAACTATCTATCAAAGATCATCAGTTGAGGTATGTGGGGTTTTCAACAAGGAAAATCATTTCATACTTGTGCCCAAAACTGATTTTAATTACAAATTTACTAAACTTTATGTGATTTCCCATGAAATTGAAGTTAGGATTTATACCCAATATTGCTATTTAAATGATTATAAGATTTTGAGAGATTTAGAAGTTGAATTACATGATTATATTCATATTTTCATACATATTGCAAAAATTACTAGATTTTGAATTAATTTACCAATGTTTACATTCTCAAGCATGAACATTATGATATTTTAACATGGGTTTGATACATGAGTCATTAAGACCTAATTAAGATTGCTATTTCAAGATTGTTTGTGCTATGAGCACCCTGTGATAAGATTATTCTTGGATTTTTTATAAATATTTGACATTTTGGTCCTAATCTAAGATAAATAATATGCATTGTTCATATGACTTGAGATTTAAAGAAAAGAAAGAGAATAATTGGTTTTCTTATAAACACTTGTGCTATTTTGAAGTGGATTTCTTAAAATCTTAAGCATAAGAATGGGAGTAGTATTTAGCACTGATATGGGTATGTTACCAAGGTTTCATGCCCCAGAACTATGTGCCACCATAGGATTAAGATTATTCTCACTTCTACGTAGATGACTAAGATTTTGATCACTTAACATAAGAAGTTCTATTTTGATGTCAAGGGTAGAACAATTCTCCCCAATGTGGGTAAGACGTTGGACTCTATGATTGCTCACATGGTTTATGTCAGTTATAAGAAACTCCCAAAATATATCCTTTACTCTTAAAAATAGTCTATTGGTTTAAAGACTTAAGATAAAAGCATATGTTTTGGAAGATTGGTTTTTAAGATTCTTAAAGTCTTGAGATGTAGTATTTCCTTTACAGTTGATAAGATAATGTAGTAGTTTTCAGAAAGAACAAATTTTAGAATTGAATGTAATGGTTCACAAGAGTTATATTATATGCCTTATTGTTCATGAATTACGATCTTCAGTTTTCAGATTACTCAAGCCCATGTGAGTCATTTACATTTAGCATGCATGATTTTATGGATTGTAATAATATTGTTTACTTATTGTATTCACCCCCATATAATCAGTACATTCCCAAAGTACTAATCCATATATATGTCTATGTGCTACATTGCCTCATAATGTAGGTTCAGATACTTAGTTTCAGCAGTACAAGTGATTTCAAGCATCTACATCTACATCTCTACAGTTGGTGAGCCTTCATAGTTTGAGGACTTAGCTATTAAGATTTCTAGTTTATTAGTAGATGATATAGCATTCATTTCAGATAGTTTGAGTCAGTTGGGGCCTATCCTAGTGACTCTCTAGATTTAATCGGTAGAGGCTTGTCAGACAACTAGCTTCAGTTTTAGATATTAGTAGCAGTATTCAGATTTCTCAGTATTTGCTTTATTAGACTGATAAGCTTAGTATTTTTAGATATACTCAGATAATTCTAATAGCATTCTGCATTTCTTATGGTTTTACATTTATATTCTTCTATTTTGAGATTCAGTTTTAGTACAAGGAAGCCAGGGTTAGCTCAGGACTACTTGTAGTTTGGAGCACCGTGTGGCTTCCCGAGAATCAGATTTTGGAGTGTTACAAACTTGGTATCATAGCCTAAGGTTTAGAGAGTCCTAGGGAGTCAAGCAAGCTACGTTATGTAGAGTCTTTATCATTGGTGTGAAGCATGCCACATCTATTTGCAAAAGGCTATGGAGCATTTTAGAAAATCACCTCTTCTTTCATGATCTATCATGCATTCAGTGTCTCTAGATGCTTCTAACTCGTGCTTTTATGTGACAAAAATGCCTCCTCGTCGAGCTAATGCACGTAGAAATGATAACCAGCCACCTCAGCCCACAGATCCTTTGAATGAGAATATGTCATATACAGAGTTTTGGATTGACTTTCAGGTGCTATCCCAAGCTGTGACAGCCAATATTAAGGGCAACTGTCAGGTTGAAGTCCCACCTCAGCAAGACGGGGACTTAGCCGCAGCTAGAATTTGAGATTTTATGAGAATGAACCTGTTGAAATTCTTTGGGTCGAAAGTAGGTAAGGACCCACAAGTTTATCTAGATGAGGTGAAGAAGATCACCCAAATTATGGATATTTCTGAAGAGGAGAGTGTGGAATTAGCATCCTATAGGTTGGAGGATATTTCATATGATTGGGTAGTAATGTGGAAGAAAAGTAGAAAGAAAAATGCATCTTCCATGACTTGGCAGGTATTTTGGGATGTGTTCTTAGACAAGTTCTTCCCATGTGAGATGAGGGAAGCTAAGATAGAAAAGTTCATAAACCTGGGGCAAGGCTTAATGACAGTGAAAGAGTATTGCCTTAAGTTCAACTAATTGTATAATTATTCCCCTGATCAGATGGCTAACCCTAGGTCAAGCATGAGTAAGTTTATGACCCATGTGTCTAGGTTGGTAGTTAAGGAGTGTACGACTGCCATGCTTAGTGGAGATATAGATCTTGCTAGGTTGATAATGCATACACAGTTAATTGAGGTAGAAAAGTTGAAGAAGAGAGAGAGAGTAAATAAGAAGGCTAGAACAGGGCTGTTCGATTATGGTCATAATAGGTCTGGAGAAGGAAATCATTTGCAGTTTTAGAAAAGGTCATCTATGCCCGTATCTTCTTCAGCCAGTTCTCCTACACCCAGAAATAGGCAGGAATAGTGGGGTAAGTCTTTTATGTCCAGATCTCAGAATAGTGTGAGTAGTAAGCCCAATTATCCACCATGTGCCAGGTGTGGTAAGACCCATTTGAGTAAGCATTTGTCGGGTCAGAAAGGTTGTTATGGTTGTGGCCATTCGGGACAAGAAAGCAAATAGTGACCATATGCTAGAAAGGGAAACAGAGATGTTCATCCCCAGACTCAGGCTACTAGTGCACCAACTCCTCTAGGTCGCCCATCCCCTTCTTAAGGAGCATCATCTAGTACTGATGTCGGTTAGCGCCAGAATTAATTTTATGCTTTACCATCTCATCAAGAGTAGGAAGATTCTCTGGATGTTGTTACTGGTATGCTTCATGTCTTTCATCTTAATATTTATGTGTTGTTGGACCTTGGGTCGAGTTTCTCTTATATGATCCCATTAGTTGCAGTAAATTTTGAGATAAATTCTGAAAGGATCCCTGAGCCTTTCCTGGATTCTACTCTAGTAGGTGAGTCAGTTGTTGCCAAACAAATTTATAAAAAGTATCCAATCACTTTCCTTTATAAAGTCATGTTAGCAGACTGAATAGAGTTAGAAATGGTTGACTTTGATCTTATTCTTGGTATGGATTGGCTCCATTCCTGTTATGCATCTATAGATTGTTGCACCCGTGTGGTGAAGTTTCAGTTCCTCGATGAGCTAGTCTTTAAGTGGTCAGGTAATTCAGTGTCTCCTAAAAGTCATTTCATATCTTATCTTAAAGCCAGAAAGTTGATTTCTAAAGAAAGTATCTATCATCTTGTTTGAGTCAAAGACACTAAGTCAGAGACTCCAATAATTCAGTCAGACAGTGTAGTCAATGAGTTTCCTGATGTTTTTCCAAAAGATCTCCCAAGGGTACCTCCTGATAGAGAGATAGAATTTGGGATTAACCTTCTACCAGATACTCAACCTATTTCTATCCCTCCATATCATATAGCTCCCATAGATCTTAAGTAGTTGAAAGGGAAACTCAAAGATCTTTTGGACAAAGATTTCATAAGGCGTATTCTTTCTCCATGGGGCGCTCCTATCCTATTCGTGCAAAAGAAAGATAGTTCTATGCGAATGTGCATTAACTATTATCAGCTAAATAAGGATACAGTCAAGACCAAATATCCTCTTCCTAGAATTGATGATTTATTTGATCAACTCCAAGGTGCAAGTTACTTTTCCAAGATAGACCTTAGATTCGGCTATCATTAGATTAAAGTAAGAGAGTGTGATATTCCAAAGACAGCTTTCAGAACCCGTTATGGTCATTTTAAGTTTCTAGTCATGTCCTTCGGGTTAATAAATGCCTCGAAAGCTTTCATGGACCTCATAAATCGAGTGTTCAAACAATATCTAGACATGTTTGTCATAGTATTCATTAATGATATTCTAGTCTATTCTCATAGTGAGGAAGATTATGTAGATTATCTTAGAATTGTCTTATAAACTCTTAGAGATCATAAATTGTTTGCCAAATTCAGCAAGTGTGAATTTTAGCTAAGATTAGTAGCCTTTCTCGGTCATATTGTTACCGCCAATGGCATTAAAGTAGATCCCCAAAAGACCAAAGCAGTAATAAACTGGTTTCTTGGGTTTAGCTAGGTATTACCGCCATTTTGTTAAAGGCTTCTCATATATTGCATCACCTATGTCTAGACTGACCCAAAAGAAGATTAAGTTTTAGTGGTCAGATTCCTACGAGAAGAGTTTTTAGGAGTTGAAAACTGGACTTACTTTAGCCCCAGTTTTAGCATTACCCGATGGTATAGATGATTTTATGGTGTATTTGATGCCTCTAGAGTTGGTTTGGGTTATTTTGTATGCAGAAAGGTAAAGTCATAGCCTATGCCTCTAGACAGTTGAAGCCTCATGAAAAGAATTACCCAACCCATGATCTTGAATTAGCTGTTGTGGTGTTTGCTTTAAAAATCTGGAGACACTATTTGTATGGTGGGCACATTGATGTGTTCACAGACCACAAAAGCTTGCAGTATGTGTTTACACAGAGAGAGTTGAATCTCCTCCATAGAAGATGGTTAAAATTATTGAAGGATTATGATATGAGTGTGTTGTATCATCTGGCCAAGACCAATGTAGTGGCAGACGCCCTTAGTAGATTGTCTATGGGTAGTATTACTCATGTGGAGAATGATAAGAAAGATTTAGCTTAGGAAGTTCATCGTTTGGCTAGATTGGGTGTTAGGTTGGTTGATTCAGCCGAAGGGAATGTTTGGGTTCAGAGTAGTTTTGAATTTTCCCTAGTTTTGGAAGTGAAGGAGAAGCAAGATAATGATTTTAGTTTGGTTAAACTGAAGGAGTCGGTTAGAGACCAAAAGGTAGAGGTTTTCTCCCAAGGGGGAGCTGGTGTGTTGATATATCAGAGTAGATTGTGTGTGTCGTGTGTTGATGATTTAAGGCAACGAATTATGGTGGAAGTGCATGGTGTGCATTATTCCATTCATCTAGATTCTACCAAGATGTACCATGATTTGCGGGATATCTATTATTGAAGTGGCATGAAGAGAGATATAGCAGAGGTCGTAGCTAAGTGTGCAACTTGTCAACAGGTTAAGGTAGAGCACCAAAGGCCTGTTGGTACGTTGCAAGAGCTTGGAATCTCCTATTTAGAAGTGGGAATAGGTAAATATGGATTTTGTGACTAGTTTACCCCATTTGCATCGTCATCATGATATGATTTGGGTTATTATAGATAGATTGATTAAGTCGGCGTATTTCTTTCCAGTTCATACATCCTATATAGCTAAAGATTATGCTAAGTTGTATATCCGAGAGTTGGTTAAACTGCATTGGATGCCTTTGTCCATTATCGCAGATAGGGGTACTCAGTTTACCTCTCAGTTTTGGAGAGCTTTTTAGAAGGGTCTTAGTACCGAAGTCCATCTTAGTTTATCTTTTTACCCTTAGATAGATAGTTAAGCAGAGAGGACCATTCAAACTCTAGAAGATATGTTTAGAGCATGTTCTCTTGATTTTAAAGGTAGTTGGGATGAGCACTTTCCATTGGTTAAATTAACTTATAATAACAGTTATTATTTTGTCATACAGATGGCCCCGTTTAAGGATCTTTATAGAAGGAGATGTTGATCACCCATAGGTTGGTTTTAAGTGGGTGAGGCTGCTTTGCTTGGGCCTGACGCAATGTTTGAAGTTATGGAGAAGGTTCAGTTGATTAGAGAAAGATTGAAAATAGCCCAGAGCCATCAAAAATCATATGCATATGTGAGAAGAAGGGACCTCAAGTTTGAGGTTACTGATTTAGTATATCTGAAGACTTCACCCATGAAAGGGGTGAAGTGATTTGGTAAAAAGGGGAAGTTTAGTCCCCGGTATATTGGCCCTTATAGAATTCTGAGTCGTGTTGGGAAAGTCGTTTATGAGCTTAAGTTGCCCGTAGACTTGTCAGCCTTTCATCCTATATTTCATGTCTCTATGCTTAAGAAGTGCATCGGTGACTCCACTGTTGTAGTTCCTTTAGAAAGTTCAGATATTCAGAAAAGCCTTTCATATGAAAAGATTCTAGTTGAGATCTTAGATCATCAAATCTGTAGACTAAGGAACAAAATAGTTTCATTGGTCAAAGTTCTTTTGCGGAATGAGTCTGTTGAGGGCGCTACTTAGGAAGCAGAAGCAGATATACGAGCCAAGTACCCTCACCTCTTCTCCGTAAACTCAGATTTAGCCAAAGGTAATACTATTCCTTAATTCAGTTCTTTTCTAATCACGGATCAAACTATTTAGTTGTCCTCATGTAAGTTCATGCACTCATAAGATTACTCAAAAACTCAGAATGATTTAGATTAAGTTGTGCAATTTGTTTTAGTTGCGCATGCTATCCTATAGCCATAGATTCCTTAGTGCCCTTAGTAGAACTAGACACATTTGAGGATGAATGTTTCTAAGGGAGAGACATTGTAATACCACGTACTTTTCCTAGTACAATTTAGCATTAAAAATGTCAAGCATTGGCTTCAAGAGAAAATGACTTTTCATACATATGGAATTTTCCAGTTTTAGACCCTCCAATGCATAAGAAATTGAATTAGCTTTCCAATGATATAAGATTTGCCTAAATTCGATAATTGAGTAAGAAGTTATGGCTATTTTAAGTTCTAGTTGTAAAACACCATCATTTTAGTCACTAGCGCGTTGCGGAGAGGGTTTAATTGAAAATTGTCAAATTCCAGTGGACCTCCGCAATATTGGTGCATTGCAGAGAGGGACAATTTCTCATTTGTCAATTTCCAGTGAGCCTACGCGATACTGGCGCATCGCGCCAATGGAAAAAATGGAAAACTAAAGGGCACTTCTAAGGTGGCGCGTCGCAGAGGGAGCCCAATTCCCACTCATCCCTTTTCCAGTGATCCACCGCGATTGTGGCGCATTGCGGTGGCCACCCAGTTCGAAAAATATTGCATTTTCCAGTTTTGTTTAAAAGTTTAAAGGGGGTATTTTGGTCAATCCCCAAGGCCCTAATCCATCATAAACATAAGATTAATCATATTCCAAGAACTTTTTTCTCATTATTCATCATTGTCTTCAAAAGAAAAAACCTAGAAACCAAAAATCTCCTCCTCCAAGAGATCCAATTTCTCCATTAATTCTCCAAAGAAATTCAAAATTAAGGATTCCCAATTCAAGAACTCTAAGAATTCATCTTCAAAGACACTATGGGAATCCAAGATTCAAGGTTTTCATCAAAGATAATCAATTGAGGTATGTGGGGTTTTTCAACAAGGATAATCCTTTCATCCTTGTGCCCAAAACTTATTTTAATTACAAATTTACTAAACTTTATGTGATTTCCCATGAAATTTAAGTTAGGGTTTATACCCAATATTGCTATTTAAAAGATTATAAGATTTTGAGAGATTTAGAAGTTGAATTACATAATTATGTTCATATTTTCATACATATTGCAGAAATTACCAGATTTTGAATTAATTTACCAATGTTTACATTCTCAAGCATGAACATTATGATGTTTTAAAATGAGTTTGATACATAGGTCAGTTAGCCCAAATTGAGATTGCTATTTCAAGATTGTTTGTGCTATGAGTACTCTATGATAAGATTATTCTCATATTTTTGATAAATATTTGACCTTTTGGTCCAAAACTAAGATAAAGAATCCACATGTTCATATGACTTGACATTTAAAGAAAAGAAAGAGAATAATTGGTTTTCTTGTAAACCCTTGTGCTATTTTGAAGTGGATTTCTTAAGATCCTGAGCATAAGAATGGGAGTAGTATTTAGCACTGAGATGGGTACGTTACCAAGGTTTCATGCCCCAGAACTACGTACCACCATAGGATTAAGATTATTTCCACTTCTACATGGATGACTAATATTGTGATTACTTAAGCTAACAAGTTCTATTTCGATGGTAAGGGTAAAATAACTCTCCCCAACATGGGTAAGACGTTGGACTCCATGAGTGCTCACATGGTTTATGTTGGTTAGAAGAACCTCCCAAAAGATATTCCTTACTCTTAAAAACAGTCTATTGGTTTAAAGCCTTAACATAAAAGCATATGTTTTGGAAGATTGTTTTTTAAGATTGTTAAAGTCTTGAGATGAAGTATTTCCTTTACAGTTGATAAGATAATGTATTATTTTTCAGAAAGAGCAGATTTTAGAACTGAATGTAATGGTTTACAAGAGTTATATTATATGCCTTATTATTCCTGAATTACGATCTTAAGTTTTCAGATTACTCAAGCCTATGTGAGTCATTTACATTTAGCATGCATGATTTTAGGGATTGTAATAATATTGTTTCCTTATTGCATTCAACCCCATATACTCAGTACATTCTCAAAGTACTAATCCACATATATGTCTATGTGCTATATTGCCTCATAATGTAGGTTCCGGTGCTCAATTTCAGCAGCACAAGTGATTTTAAGCATCTACATATACATCTCTAAAGTTGGTGGGCCCTCGTAGTTCGAGGACTTAGCTATTCAGATTTTCAGTTTATTAGTAGATGACTTAGTATTCATTTCAGACAGTTTGAGTCAGTTGGGGCCTATCCCAGTGACTCTCTAGATTTAGTCAGTAAAGACTTATTGGACAACTACATTCAGTTTTAGATATTAGTTGTAGTATTCAGATTTCTCAATATTTGCTTTTGTCAGACTGATGAGATTAGTATTTTTTAGATATACTCAGATAATTCAGATAGCTTTCCGCATTTATTATGGTTTTATATTCATATTCTCCTTTTTTGAGATTCAGGTTTAGTAGAAGGCAGCAAGGGTTAGTTTAGGACTACTTATAGTTCGGAGCACCATGTGGCATCCCAGGAATCAGATGTCAGGGCGTTACAGGTTATAAAATATTTCCTGAGATTGTAGGTATATTTCTCTTTCCTTTTCTTTCTCGTGGTAAGTTGTGTTATTGATAGATGATCTCATGTTTAGCCACACTTCAGATAGAGACCCTAATTATGCTAGTATTAATTTTCTTTCTTTTCTAGTATTCCTCGAGAATTTAGGTTGGTTTTCTCATTATAGTATAACCTAGTCATGATATGGAACAAGCTGAAAAACTAGATCAAGTGGATCACTAACTAAGAGAACATTTTACGACAAAAATCAAAGGCTCATTGGATAAAGATAGGGGATGGTAACAATAAGTACTTTTTCAAATTTTTGAAAGCAAGGGAAATCTCTAATGCCATAACTATGCTAAAGGATGACAATAGTAATAGTCTGCAAGAAAACACTACTATAAAAAAGTGATCAAATTCTATAGTGGCTTGATGGGTTTTCCAGACTCCCAAGTATTGGTTTGCACATAATGAGAGAAGGACCTAGATTATTTATACAACAAAAAAGAGACATATGTGCACCAATCACTCGAGAAGGGGTGAAAAAAGCCCTTTTTGCAATTGATGATAGTAAATGATCGATAATAGATAGTTTCAGCATACTCTCATAAGAAGGCATGGACAGTTATCAAAGAGGATTTTTTAGGGTAGTTCAAGAGTTCTTTCAATACAATAGATTCCTTAAAGCAATTAACAATATTGCAGTTACTTTAATGCCTAAAGTCTCTTATCTGAAATAGTAAGAGACTTTACTGTTAGAATACAAGGGGTGTTGGATAGAGTGGTAGGCAAGTGCCAATCTACTTTTATTTCGAGCAGGTTCATAGAAGATAATATAATTCTAAGCCATGAACTAGTTAAAGGGTATACTAGAAAACACCTTTCTTCCATGTGTATGATCAAAGTGGAACTTCAAAAGGCGTATGATTCTATTGAAGGACATTTTATTGAATAGATCCTCCAAGATATTGGTTTTCCTATTAAGATGGTTAAATGGACTATGATTTGCATAAAAACTGTGAGTTATACATTTTTTATCAATGGAGCTTTGTCAAAAATTATTCAATGTAAAAGAGGTCTATGAGAAAGGGATCCACTTTCTCCATATATTTTGTATTTAGTGATGGAGTACTTGAATAGATGATTACAAACTCTCCAAGAAGAACCTAACTTCAACTATCACCTAAGATGCCAGAAATTGGGATAGTTCATTTTTGTTTTATAGGAGATCTCTTAATATCCTCCAGAGGTGATAATACATCTATATAATTGCTAAAAGAAAGGTTTGAGTTATTCTCACTAGCTTTGAAGCTAAAAGAAAACCAATGAAAAAGTCAAGTATACTTTGGAGGTGTAAATAATAGCACCTAACAGAGAATTATGGACATTTTGAGTTATGAATTGGGAAAACTACCTTTCAAATATTTAGGGGCTCCACTTCCTACTAAAAGGTTGACTGTTCCACAATGCACATCACTAGTTTAAAAAGTTATAGCTAAGATCACCATCTGAACAGATAAAAATTTGACAAATACAGGAACTGTTCAACTTATAAAAGTATTCCTTTTTGGAGTTTAAGTTAATTAAAGTTAATTATTCCTATTGCCAAAACAGATTATGAAGATGATAAAAGTCAGGTAAGTTTATCCAAAGGTGTAAATAATATGAATTTGATAAACTCACAAATATGGAACAAATGAAGCTCTGTGAAAACGGTTGTGGCTTTGAACATGATGAAAGACAAACAATGGATAACTTTGATTCATACACACTACATAAAAAATTAGACAATTGAGAACATGGTTATACCACCCCAGGCTTCTTGGATGGTGTAAAAGATCTTACATATGAGACAATTCTGGCAAATCTTAAGGCATAATGGAGCACTTGTTCAACAAGGAAAAAATTCTAAAGCTAAAGTGTATTCATAGTTGAGGGATACAACTCCTAATGTAGAGTGGAAGAATTTAGTTTTTCATAATTATGCAGAGCCAAATCAAATATTTATGTTATGGTTACAAATTTGAGAGAAGATATGAATAAAAAGATCTGATAAGAAAGTGGGGCATACCAGTGGATGAAACATACGGTCTATGTAATGGGGAACTAGAAACTACAACTCACCTATTCTTTGATTGCTTGTATACTTCAGCTTTATGGAATGCAATTCTGGAATGACAAAGATGGCATAGAAGAATTCTACAGTGGCAGGAGGAATGGAAATGGGTGGATCCACACTCACAAGTCAAGTATCCTAGAGGAGTTATCATGAAGGTCAGTTTCGTTGTAATCATCTATTTCATTTGGCAAGAATAAAACTAGTGGATATTTCAAAAAATGCAAAAACCTATAGTGGTGCTTATCCATCAGATAAAACTTAGCTTGTATGTCAGAGTTAGAGGTAATATAAGATTATTTGATTGTATAGAATCTTATTAGTAAAATTTGAGGTTCAACGTTAGGAAGTTTAAGTAGTTAGCTGGTTAGACAGAGAAGAGGGAGCAATTTTCTCTTTTAATTTTATAAATATCTCACTTGACAGTCAATAAAGTATTTTTTTATCAAATATATGAATAAGTTTATATTATAAATCTACAATTAATATTTAAAGTTATTCTAAAATTATGCAATGAATATAATATTTATGTCACACAAAAAACCATATCAAACATGTAAAACTATTCCATGAGTTTGCAAGTTCACTATGTATATTTATCTTAAATACATATTTTATAAGTTAAAAATATCCTCAATATATTTTGTCAATGAATTTTGAATTGAAAATGAACACAAATAAAAATACATGTTGTAGAAGCCTAGTTATACATACACACATATTGGAAAATAGCGACTAAACAACAGCCGGATTTGTTGTAACATCTAAACTTTGCGAGAGGGACGAGGGGAATTTAATGATTTACGAATAAATATGTGCTCAAAGTTGGATGACAAGGATAAGTGTATGAGAAAAAACATAACAAATGGCAAATATAACTTTTTGTAAAAGTACAATCAAATCTTATTCTTTTCATTTGAAAAAAAATATGAATTTTCTTTGACCGTTCAAATTCTTCCCCCGTTCTATTTATTTGTTTCACTTTTCTTATTAGTCCATTTTTTAAAAAATGTCAGTTTATATAACTCTTTAATTTCAACATTTCACGTGACATTTTTAATATCACAAGATGAATATGCATTTTGATACATTCTACATATCTTTAGTTAAGATTACAAGATTTCAAAGTCTTATTTACTTGTTTGAACTTTGTGTCAAGTCAGCACCAAACAAACAAATTAAAATGAAAAAAAATAACTATAAAAATAATAATTTTTCGGAGTTGGAGTTGAAGTTAAAGTTGTGTTTGACCATGAATATAAATTGAAGTTGTGTTTTGAAATTATGTGAGAGAAATAGAAATGAAAAAGGTGAAAACAAGTTTTACTTATTTTCATTTTTCCAAAAATAATTTATACCAAGTGAAATTATTCTTATAACCAAACACTACTATTTTCATCTTTTTCACTAAAACAGGATAATTTTTTGAAAAAAAAAAAAGTAAAAATATTTTCATAACCAAACGCTTCAGATAAGAATATTGAAATGGAGGAAACACTTCCAAATGATAAGAATAAAGTAAATCATAACAAAGAATGTTTGAAATAGAAACAAGATAAATTGAAATTGACAACAAACTAAAACAGCAAAAACTAAACTTAATAAAGAAGTTCAACACTTTACTTATGAAATTAAATGGGCTAAAACAAAACAAACAAGACTATTGAAAAATATTCCATGGTGAACGATGTCCTTTTTTATTTATGATAAAATAGCTTCAACTTCAGCACATTATTCCTCAATTCTTCACATTAGCACCTCTTTGTCTTTGCTGCTAGCCTTAGTCTCCACCTTGTGTTGCTAGCCTCGAGCTTCTTCGTAATTTTAATTGTTAAAAAAAAAAATCAATTAACATTAATACACGTACAAAATTATTTATTTTAAATTTTTTTGCTTATAATTTTAAGAATTATAAAGTATTAAAAATCAAAAGACTTACGAAAATTTTGACTCTAACATATATATTCTAACTCTAACTCTAATATATATTTCTTCCGTTCGTTTTAAATTGATGTGCTCTGATACCATTTGGAGGGGTGTGTGTGGATCTCTAATAGGTATAATAGATTTAGTAGGTTTGGAGGGGGGTGTGCGGATCTCTAATAGGTATAATAGATTTAGTAGGCTTCTAGTGAATCTATTTTTATTAGTGCGTGGATATTTTGTTTCAATATCTTTTAATAATTTACTTTTTTCGTAAGATATATTCATTAAATTTTTTTATCCTGTAGTAATTGCAGAGTTACAAATTTCTGTATAATAATTTATCCTATCTGTGCTATAATGTATATCTAATTCTAGATTTTCAATGTTATTTATTATCTTGTGTTGTTCTTCTCGTAGTGAGTTTTTTAAATTATATAAACTATCACATGTACTTTTATCTAAATTTTCTAAGGTTTTTTCTATCCATTTTAATTTTTCTTTTAGGTCTTCCATTATTTTCCTAATTCGGTTTCTATAATTAATTTCATTATTTAGATTTTCTTGATTTTCTCTAGTTTGTCTAATATATTCTAACATTTTTTAATCTGAATAATATCCTTCTGGGTAACTTTCTTCGTATAACTGTTCTAGACAATTTGCAGTTTCAATTTCATAGTTTATTACTTCTTCTAATATTATTTTCTTGATATCTATTATTTTTATATCTTTAAGTATATATAAGATTAAAACTTTAAGATAATCTAGATAATCTATCTTTTAAAATTGGTTTTATTATAGTGTTTTGTAGTTGTTTGTTTTAGCCTTAGTAGTTTTTGCATATTTTTATTAAGAAATTTTATATCTTTATTTTCCATGTATTTATCTATATTTATTTTTATCTGTTTTTCTAGTAACTGCATATTTTTTATATCTTTTTCTAAAAATTTTATGTAACTTATCATCGTAAATATTTGTAAGAGTAGTTAGGTAGATATGGTATATAATTTATTCTAGTCATGTAATATTCACCAAAAGCTTTTTCTAATATGATTTTTCTTATATCTGCTACTTTTATATTTCTAAGTGCATACAAAATAAGTATTTTGAATTTATCTACCATCACATCAAATATATTATCATTCATTTTCATAAAATTACTTTTTTCAAAATATTCCCTTCAACCATGTACATAAAATATAGTCATCTTAGCTTACTATATACTAGATTATTCTTAAATAATATGTTCTTCCGTCACTATTAACATGGTAATCCGGATACTTTTTCCCTTAAACAGCGCCTCTATTCTGGTTACTCCCCGCCACGGCTTCTTGCCTCATTGGTTTCACCTTTAGGATGGCATAGTCCTTAGGGATATTTCTCCGTTTCCTCTTTGTTAATAAACTTCTTAACATATTATTCTTCGAATAATTCTACTATAAAGTAACTAATATGAATTTATTTTATCATACCATGATTGTTGGGAATTATGAAATTAGCTATTCATAATCATAAATAGATATACCTGTTCAGGTAGCTTTGTTATTTCTGAGTTTTGTTGTTCCATAGCTTTTTCCATTGGAATATGTTTATCTAATTAACTGAGTAAAATATTTTTTGTGGATTGGAGAGAGCAAAGGTGCTTCAACGCATGAAGGCTTGCTTTTGCAATGCCTTCTGCCTTTGATATATATAGAACGAAAGAATAAGCTTACAATTTACACATGTTTCTTTTTTCTAAAACTAAGACTAAAGAAAGTGAAAAGTCAAAGAAAGGGGGGCCTATGCCTATCTAACTTTCCTAACTTTTCTAACTTTTCTAACTTTTCTAACTTTTCTAACTTTACGTAAAGTTTTTCAACAATCTAATTAATGTACAACTATTTCAATCAAGACTTTTGTTACATTAATATACAATAATTCTGCCTTTGTACAGTATCTTGCCTCCATTGATTTTGTCGTATCTGTTCCATTATTGCTCTGTATCTGCTCCATTATTGCTCTTTTATCTTATCTTTCCAGCTGGCATTTTGTCTTCTTTATTCTAGATGTACCTCTGGAATAATATTATCTTCTCCATTGCACCTCGAACATTGGTGGTCTGGATATTTATGTCCAATTATTTTACAGTATCTTGTTAGCAGTCCTTCTGAAATAAATCCCTTTTTTATTGCTCTCGCGGTAGATTGTTTTTCTGGGTTAAGTAGCGCCACTATCCATTGTCTTACGTCTTCCATATCTGCTTGTCGTAGCTCTTTTGAATTTGAATATATCATTTGATGATCTCTTGAATAGTAGCTCCATATTGGGTTTCCGTTAGCATAGTTATTTGCTAGTTCTTGAATGATCGTAGCTAGTCCGATAAGTCTTTTATTTGCATAAAAATCTGGTATCTCGATTCTAGGTATCTTCGGTTGTTGCGAAATATCTTCTGGTATAATCATATCTCTTGTTAATCCTATCTTTACAACTTGTATAACTGATTTTATTTCATCATATAATATCTCTGCTGGTGCAGTATAACACTTTATATAAAATAAATTTCCTTTTGTTATTCTTTTGTAGGTAGTGAATATCTTGTATAATTCCTCCATAGCTGTTAGCTCTTCTCCGTCTTGGGTATATATGGTATTTAGTAGTCCATAGTCAAAACAGGTTTTAACTAGGCTTGGGTTAGTTTTGGGTAGTGCGATTAATTTATTGTATCCTTGTAGTTTATGGATTATATAATTGGTATTTGGTTCTTTGATGTCTGTAGCTCTGGGGTTATGGTTTAGAAAGGTTTGTACTCTGTATATATTTTCTATGTATTTCTGGGCGGTGTAGTTGTATACTTTTTTGTCTTGGTTTAGGCTATCTCGGTATGTGTTAACTTGTGGGGGTATGAATAAATGGTCTTTTTGTGTTTTTGGGGTAAATGATTTTTCAAATATTTTGTTCATATTTACATTCTAGTATCTTGGTCTATTAACTCCTTTGCTTGTACCTGCAGAAGTAGATTGATAAATGTTATGGGTTTTATGGAGTGTCCCAACGTCTCCTTCTAGCTCTGGATTTTTAATGTCTTCCGATTGACATAGCTCTGCACACTGCTGAGTTAGCTGATTTGTAGCTATAGACTTCAGTTTATCTTCATTAGTCTTTAGCTTTTCTATCTCATTACCCATACTGTCCACTTTCATTGAAAGCGTAGTTAGGGTGTTAAGTATTTTTTCTAGAGTATCTTCCTCTACTAGTTCAGTCTGTGTAGCTTTGTCTTGATATGTAATCTGCAATAACATTTTTGTTAGTACTGATCACCTCAATTGTAAATGTGAAATTTAATATATTTAAAACTAGTCTTCGAATCTCTTTTGTTGTAACTGAATTTTGTATTTTCTTTGTTAACCACCAGCGTACCTGTGTATTATCTGTTCGTACAATAAATTTGTTATATACAATATATGGCTCAAATTCTAATAAACATTTATATAATGAACATAATTCTTTCCTATTTATTTCTCATTTTATTTCTGTCTGGTTGAACGTACCTGAGTAGTATCTACAATGGTGTTCTATTTTTTCTGCTTCATATCGATATTTAAGTACTCCTCCGTAACTATATTCACTTGCATCTGCTTCTACTATATATATAAATTTTCTATTTTCATCTGGAAATTGCAATTTTGGTAATTCTCTACAAAGTAATTTTATTTTTTGAACTTGTTTTTTATCTTTTTCATCATAATTATATTCTATATCCTTTTTTAATTTTTTCTGTAGTGGTTTTAAGGTTTCTGCTAATTTTGGAATATATTCTCTTACTTGGTTTACTAATCCTAAAAATGATTGTAATTTCTTTTTTGTATCTAATTCTTCTTTCGAATTTATTATTTTTTGTACTATATGTTGTTGCATTTTTACTCCACTTTTATCTATTTGTATTCCTAAAAATTCTATCTGGTTTTTCATAATTTCAGCTTTCTTTTTGCTTTGACTTATTCCTGATTTTTCTATTATATCTGTGAATTGTTCTAATAATTTTAAATGTTCTTCTTTGGTTTTGGTGTATAATAATATATCATCTATGTATACTATACAATTAGATAATTGTTTAAAATAATTATCCATAAAATGTTGATATCTACCTGGTGCATTTTTGTATCCAAATGGTAACACGTTCCATTCATAAAATCCTTGTGGTACCGTAAATGCGGTTAATTCTTTAGATTCTTCTTCTAGCTTTAGGTGGTAAAATCCTGATTTACAGTCAAATTTGCTAAAATAATTATATCCTTGGATTTGTCTTATTTTTAATATCTTATTTGGTATCGGATAATTATATGTTATAGTTTTTGCATTTAAATTTCTATAGTCAATAACCATCCTACTTTTTCCTCTTTTTTGTTCACTATGTTTATTTACTATAAATGCTGGACTGTTATGTTTACTATTACTTTTTTGTATATATTGTTTTTCTAATAATTCATCTATATGCATTTTAAATTCTTTTAAATCATCAAAATTATATGTTAATGGTTTTTGTGTTATTATGCTATTCTTATCTATTAATTCAATTTTTATAGTAGTTTTGTGTTTTTCCCATCCTTTTAATGGATCTTCACTATATAATTGTTCTAATTTTTTCTGAATTATTTCTATTTTATTTATTGAAAATATAGTTATTTCTGTTTTATTTATCGAAAATACTACTAGTTCTACTGTATCTTCAGTATTGTTTATATTTTCTAACTTTTGTGTAATTTTTTCACTTCCTTTTATCCAATCAGTTTTCTTTCTTATTTTATTATTAACTCTTTTTGCTCTTACTTTTTGTTTGCATGGTGTTGTAAACCACCAGTCTGTTTTGGTTATTATATATGGGTATAATTTATCTAAAAATGGCATTCCTAAAGGTATATCTTTTGATGTTAATTCATAATTATAAATTTCTTCTATTGTTAATATCTTATCCCATACTTGTATTTTTACATTCCTAGCTTTATAAGTAATTAAGCTTCCTTCATTATTAAATCCTTTAACTATTATTGGTGTTTTTAGTTTATCCCATTTGCTTTTTGGTAAGCAATTATATCTACATAAATTAGCTTCTGCTCCTGTATCTATCATAGGCGTATAATATCTACTGTAATATCCTTCTACTACTATCTTCATTAATACATATATCTTCATTTTATGTTAAGGCTCTTTTTAGGAATAACTTTTCTTTGTTATATGTTAAGGTTAATTGTGTATGTTCTATATTATATGGTTTTACTTGTTCTAACCATTTTATTCCTAATATTATATCTGCTTTTTGCATTTCTTCCTTTACTTCAAATTCTATTTTTATTTTTCTAACACCTAATATTATTTCTTTTTCTGCTATATTTTTATTATTTATCAAACTTCTTGGTAAGTCTGGGCATATATCATTATCAGTTTTTATTTCTTCATTTCTTACTAGATATTTTGCTATATGATTTTCTTCTTGTCCTGTATTCAAAAGTATTAAATATTCTTTTTCATTTATTTTTCCCGTTATGTAATATTGGTTTAAATTACTTATTGAATTTGTTTCATAACTTGTTCTTTTTTATGAGCTTGATGATTCTGGCTTTTCATTAGCTATTCTTTTTGTTGTACTTATTCTATCATTTACTATTTCTAAATTTTCTTCTGTATCTATGTCTCTATAGGTATAATCATTATAATCTATTGTTTTTACTATTTGTTCGAATGGGCTTTCTATTTGTATTTTGTTAATCTTATTTTTTCCTGTTATTTTATGTTTTGTTGTTAATACATATAGATTTTTACATCTTGCTGTAAATATTTTACTTCCTGGGGTTAATTCTATTCCTGATATTTTCCAATATAATACTAATGATTTATCTATATTCCTATCTGTTACTGCTACTGAATAATTTGCACTTATTATAAATTTAAATTTTTGGTATATTAGATTTCCTTTTACGGCAGTTATTATGCTTTTTTCTATAGGTTTTATAATTCTATCGTCTGCTAAATATAATTCTATTGGTGTATCTATTCCTTCTCTAAAACATGCTTTTATTAATATCTCTATACCTCCAAGGTGTACATATTTTATTGGATCTCCTTTACTTTTTATATCATTTATTTCTTTATTAATTATTCTTTTTGTTACCAGTGGTATACTAGCTTTTCCTCTTGCATATTTGCAGTCTATTACATGTTCTTTTTGACATACTACATAATATTCATCTTTTTTCCTAGTAAAAATATTTTTTATTGTTGGTATTTTAAATATCTTCTCTACACTTAAATCTAATTCTTTTCCTTTTATTTCATCAAATATATTACTGTCAAATATTATTTTTTGTTCCATTCCTTCATCATTTAAATATTCTTCCTTTGTTATTATTTTTGTATCTTCTTCAGTCATTTGATTCATCTATTTCGCTATCTATTTCATTATCTGTTTCGTTTTCTGAAATTTCATATATACTATCTTCACTTTCTAATTCATAATCTATATAATCTATCTGCATATATTCGGTATTATCTATTTTTATTTCTGATATTTGTTTATTTCTTGGATTTTTAGGTAATTTACAATCTCTAGCTAAATGTCCTAACTTTCCACAATTATAACAAGTACATTCTTTTATAGATTTCTTCTTTCTATATGGTCTTTTATGTTTATAATTTTTTACATAATATCTTTTTCTTGGTTTCTTATGTTTATATTTCGATTTTTTATATTTTTTATATTTCTTATGTCTTTTTCTTTTCTTATAATATCTTTCTTCGCATCCAAATTGGGGTGCTATTTTATTTTTGCAACAAGCTAAATTTCTTATTAATGTTTTTTCCATTTTTAATTCTTCTCTATATTTTTCACATAAGTTTCTATACCATTGTTGTAAATATTTTATTCTTGCTCCTAACGTATCTACTATTTTTGCTTCTTCCCAACTTTTTATTATTTTCGAACTAAATGGCTCGGGTAATTTTTTAAAATATAATTTTCTTATTTCTTTGCTTTCTTCTATACTATATGCTCCTTTGTAATAATATTCTTTAAATGCGCAAGTATATTCATCTATATAATGCATATTACATATTGCTAATTTTAACATTAAATTTCTATTTGTATCTTTTTCTTCATTTTGTTCTTCTTCGATTGTTGTCGTACTACCAAATTCATCTTTTATAGCTGTTTCATATTTTTTTAATAATTCTATAGGTGTTAGTTTAGTTGTTGTCGATGATGTTCCTTCTATAGGTTTATTAGTTCTTAATACTTTTTTGCTATTTTCAGTTAGATTTGCAAACCATAGTTTTACTGATCCTATTAGTGTTTTTTCAATATATTCCGGTGCATCTGTTATATTTATATTATTATCTAATAATTGTTTTGTCATATATCCTATCCATAATTGTATTGTTTTTTCTGTATCTATTACACAGTCTAGATCTAAAAAGTTATAATTTTTATTCACTATTTGTTTTGGTATCCATTTATCATATTCATTATATTTTTTAAACTTATTCTTATGGTATATAGGTTTTCTTATTTCTGTTGTTTTAGGTATTATATTTTCATTTTCTTTTTTATCAAGAGTATTTATTTCTGTGTGGGTATTTTCTAAGTTTTCCTCATTAATTTTTTGTTCTTCATTGATTTCTAAATTTTTTGTATTTGTTAATATTTCTGTGTATGTTTCACTATCTTCGGACTCATAATTATCTGTCTCCTCAATATCTATATTATTTATTTCTAATTCTTCATTTTTTATTTTTTATTTTTCCTTAAATTGATTTATCTCATTTAGTAATTTCTGTTCTCTATCTTTTTCTTCTTTTTCTTTTTGTCTTTGTTCATACAGTTCTTTTAACATTTGTAATTCTTTTTCTAATTCAGCAATTCTACTATTTTTGGTTTCTTCTATTTTTCGTATTTCTTCCGTAGTTTGTTGTTTTATTTTTTCTATTTCTTTTTTCCTATCTATCTCTTCATTTTCTTTTTCTATTCTTACCATTGCTGTTAATTTATCTTCTAATTTTAATTCTTCTTTTTCTAACATTAGATATAAATGTTCACCTATTTTCTTATATCTTCGTCCTAGATTAGAAAATACTATTTTTATTTTTGATCCTTCGTAGTTTTCATATATTTTTTCATCTATTATAAATTCTTCTTTATTCATTTTATTGTGAATAGGTCATGTTGATATACATATTCTAAACTATCTATTTGTGATTCTAATTTTGATATTTCATCTTTTTGTGTATCTATTGAATTTTTACTAACTCCGGCAAATATATTATAATGTAGTCTTTTTATTCTTATTTTTAATTCTTTACGTTTTTCAGAGATAATTTGTTTTAATTCTTTATATTGTTGTACTTTATTCATTTTAAATTATATTCATAATATCTTGGTGGATATCTGAATCTAATTTTATCATAATTAGGTGGTATATGTTTCATTCTTCTAGATTTTAAATGTGTTATTAATTTTGATTCAATACTAGATATTAATGTAATTAAGTAGGCTAGTTTTTGTGGATTTTCTTTTGTTTTATTTAGACTTATATATTCTGAATAATTACTAATTAAAGATTCTTTAATTTTTCTAAAAGCTTCTCTATTTTTAAATGGTCTTCGCATAATTAATTAATTATAAGTAAAATGTTTTAACTCTAAATCTAATTTTGACTCTAACATATATATTCTAACTCTAACTCTAATATATATTTCTTCCGTTCGTTTTAAATTGCTGTGCTCTGATACCATTTGGAGAGGGGTGTGCGGATCTCTAATAGGTATAATAGATTTAGTAGGTTTGGAGGGGGGGGTGCGAATCTTTAATAGGTATAATAGATTCACTAGAGCATGATAGGATCTATAGGTAGACCTGTCGCACAGGAATGCTTGGATCATACAGTCAATTGTCAACAGGGCTACATTTCAAATCAACAATAATTATTGGTATTTTCTTAGTTATATTATTGTATCTTTTTGCCATAACAAATTATTCATGATTTTAATTTGTTTTGTAATTTTACAAGTTGTCGCATAATTTTTAAAAAAAATTATGGGTAAACTTTAAATATATTTAGAAAATATTTTGTTTAAAACAAATAAATCAATTTTAAATTTTTAAAAATATTTTTAAAAAGTTTTACCAAAAGGAGGAAAGCTACCTGGCTGATGTGGAGTTTCTCTGTTTCGCTTTTTATCTTTTTGCTCAACCACTTTTTTCTACAATAACTCATTAAAATTAAAAATAACATATTACTTTATCGTTCAAAGCCATTATATGTACAAATGTACTGACAAGTTTAATAATTCATTAATAGCTCAAAGAAAGTAATAATAATAATAATAATAATAATAATAATAATAATAATAATAATAATAATAATAATAATAATAATTTACCTCCACATACCCTTAAGTTTAATAATAATAATAACAATAATAATAATAATAATAATAATAATAATAATAATAATAATAATTTACCTCCACATACCCTTAAGTTATTAAATTGTGAACTTTTGAATATTGGAGGAACAACATGTCCAATGGAGTTAGACTATTTTTCCATACCAAAAACAAATTAAAACTCATGACAAGGTTGAATTACAAGGTACAAAGTAATGTTAGGGTTTTTGCCTAATTTTCTTACCAAGAATAAGTTTTATTTTTTTAGAAGGAAAATAAAAGTAATACCATAATTACTTTTACTTTTCTTGAAAGGAAAATATAATCCTTTTCCATATTTGGCTAACCTCTTTCTTGGAGAAAAGGTTTTGGATATCTATAAATAGAAAACTCCTCTTCATACCATAACACAATAACATCCACAATGTAGATGTTTGAGAGTTTTGTTTAGGGAGAGATTTTCTCTCAATTAGTTTTTATGCTTTTTGATTTAGGTTTTTAATATGTAGGTCAATTGGTCAAATCATCTCAGTAGTATTATGTTTTAATATGTGTTTTTGTAATGCCCCGAGGGTACACTTTGGGCGCCCTACGGTGCTTACAGTACTGAGAGACCACAAGCTAACCCATGACCTGGTACCTGCTATGAGCACTGAACAAAACTGATGACAAAGAGAACATGTACGAAATTGAACTGAAATGCCATAAGGTTTTAAAAACTATAATCAATACTGAATCATGAAGTTAACATTTAAAAACATACTGAAAAGCTAACTAACTGTTTTTACTAGTCTGAAAGCCTCTAACCCAATAACTAAGGAGTTGATGGGACAAGATCCCAACTAACTCCGACTGTTTGCTAAAACTGAGAAAAACTGAAATAACATAACTGGTCCTCGGAATATGAGGACTCACTACTGTTGCTTCTACTGGTGCACTAGGATATCTAGGTACGGTCGGAAATCTGAGCGTCCAAACCTATGATATGAAGCATCATAGCGTATGAAACGGGTATGCGATTAATACTTTGAATGTACTGGTATGCTAAATAAGGTAAGGCTGAGATGCATGGGTTTATATGCATGAATGATAACCAACTGAATGAATAGCATGGGATAACTAAACATGAAGTAATAACTAGCTGAATGATATAAAGTAACTTAGTAAGCATGCATGGAGCAGATACTGTCTAGTTAGCATGAGAATACTGAATATAAATGCGTAAAAGCTGTAAAATCTGAGAATGCATGACCAAGCATATAATATGTTTCTGATGTAATCTGTAACTAAAATACTGAAATCTAATAACTGATAAATTGTATGCTATGGTCAAGCAAAACTGAACTGAGTTCTAAATTGAACACTGAAACTGAAACTATATGAGGTATCATCTAACCAACATGCCCCGCTCTGAACTAATTGGGGTCCAACCTCTAACCCCAGTTAGAAGGGTCCTAGTACCGTGCCACGAGTACTAATAATGGTTGTAGAGTCAGTCCTAATCTAGCGGGTGACCCCTGAGATCAGTCCTAAGCTAGTGGGTGATCCCTGGGAGTGTCAATGCTAAACTGGAGGGTGACATCTCATAACCTACACTGGCTATGTAGTTCTGGAACTTAGGAATTGATTCTAAGGACTCAATCCTAACTGATGGGTGAGCCCCCATCCCTAGGGTCGCTCGGTGCTGAATCCTACTCCCAACTAAACTGACACTGATTTTGGGACTAAGCTAAGCTTAATTAAAGAGGGAATTGACTCGGATTAATGAACTGATCTAAGTTTGATTGATATGATAACAGACTGAATTAATAATGCTCATACGTGTACGAAACTATTTTGAAACTACTGATACTAAGTAAACAGCTAAATTTTGGGTATTCACAACCCCCAGGACTCGATAATAATAACAACACGATCATATGAAAGCTTTGAAACCATGGAAGGAGATCATTGTTCACAATTATTCACTTAAGCATATCATCAAACATATGGGGGTCAAGACTTTAACATGAGGATACTTCTGAACATAATGAGATAGCATGATCACATGACAAAATCATAAAACTGAGGATTTATTTTGAATTATCATGAACATGATATAGAAAATATAATATTTAAAATATAATATAATACATTCCAGTTGAAAACAAATTCCAAAATCTTAACTTGTAAATATGTAATAAGTAGTCATTGTTCAAAACCCAATCATTTAGGCATTTCATCAAACGCTTGAAATTCATGGTTTAAACTAAGCATGAGAATAGTTCTAAAACTTGTAGAAATAGCATGATCTCACTTTTAAGATCTCCAATTGGGGTTTAAGTTCAACAAATAACATGTGAGGTTTAACATCACTAACAACTTCATGAAAACATGATAAAGATTCAAAATTCTTGTAACTTCATGGACATAATTCATAAAATATATAATTAGGGTTTCTTTCAATGAAAATAGATTATAAAAATCATGTATAATCAAAATTCATAAAAGCTTCATGGACATAAATTATTATAAATATGTAATTTCATGATTTAAAACATAAAAGATGGTTCGGGCTTCCCCTTATTGTTTTCATCCAGTTGGTTTATTTGTCTGTGCGTTGGTTTAGGCTTTGTTTGGTTTTTGAGTAGTGGCTGGAGGGGTTGATGGTGAAATAGGATCATGTTTGAGAGAATTGGAGGTGGGGGCTATTTTAGGAAGGGGTGGGGATGGAAGGGCTGGGGTAGGTATGGGGTATAGGTCAGATGCTAGGGTAGGTTAGGTGAAGAGTGTGAGAGGTAGAAGAGAGACAAGAGAGGATAGGTTGATAGTAGGGTCTTGGAATATTGGGACCCTCCAAGGTAAGTCTGTATAGCTGGTGAATATTCTTAAGAAGAGAAGGATTATTATTGTGTGTGTTCAGGAGACTAGGTGGGTAGGATCTAAGGCTAGGGATGTAGATCGGTACAAGCTGTGGTACTTGAGGAGTGAGAGGCGTCGAAATGGAGTGGGCATCTTAGTGGATGAGGTGCTTAGAGAGCAGGTGGTGAAGGTTAAGAGGGTCAGTGATAGGCTGATGAAGATTAAGTTGGTTATGGGGGGTTGTATAGTTCATGTGTGTAGTATGTATGCGCCGCAGGTAGGCTTGGATAAGGAGGTAATAGCGAGATTTTAGGAGGATTTGGACGAGGTGATGAGAAACGTTCCTAGCTCAGAGAGGATTGCCATAGCAAGGGAATTCAATGGTCACATTGGGGTCTTACCAGGTGGCTATGACGATGTGCATGGAGATTTTAGTTTAGGTGATAGAAATAGCGAGGGAGCTGCTCTTTTGGATTTTACGAGGGCCTTTGGGTTGGTGGTAGGGAATTTGAGTTTTTCGAAGAAGGAGGATCACCTGATTACCTTTCGAAGCACGATCGCCAAGACCCAGATTGACTTTTTGCTGCTTAGAAAGAGGGATGAAGGACTTTGTAAGGATTGTAAAGTCATTCCGAGTGAGCATCTTTTGACCTAGAACAGGCTTCTAGTGATGGATTTGTCTATCAAGAAGTACAAAAAGAGAAGGGTCACGGAGGGTCGACCTAGAATTAAGTGGAGCAGATTGACGCCAGTTAGTGCACTGGAGATAGGGGAAAAGATGGCTGGAATGGATGTGTGGGAGAGCAGGGGGGACGTTGATACTATATGGGATAGGGCAACCACTAGCATTACAAAGAGTGCTAGAGAAGTGTTGGGTGTTTTGAGAGGTTAGGCAGGTCATCATAAGGGGGACTGATGGTGGAATGAAGAAGTGAAGAAGAAAGTAGAGATTAAGAAGGAGACGTATGTGAAGTTGATCGAGAGTAAAAATGAGGATGAGAAAGAGGTGAATAGGGAGGCTTACAAAATAGCTAGGAAGGAGGCTAAGTTAGCAGTTACGGCTGCTAAGTCGGCAGCGTTTGAGAGCTTCTATGCGGGGCTAGAGGAGAAAGGTAAAGATAAGAGGTTGTTTAGGATTGCTAAGGCTAGGGAGCGAAAGGATCGCGACCTTGATCAAGTAAAGTGCATTAAGGGGGAGGATGGTAGTGTTTTGATGGAGGAGGTCCACATTAAGAAGAGATGGCAGGAGTACTTTCATAGACTTTTGAACGAGGAGGGAGACAGAGGCATTGAGTTAGGAGAGTTGAAGCACTCAGAGGAGAGACACGATTTTAGTTACTGTAGGCATTTTACGATGGAGAAAGTCAGAGAGGTCATTCGTAGGATGCGGAGAGGTAGGGCAACGAGGCCTAACAATTTTTTGGTGAATTTTTGGTAGTTTGCTGGAGAGGCCGGCTTGAGGTGGCTGACTGTTTTGTTTAATGACATTTTCAAGACTGCGAGAACGCCTGAGGCCTGGAGATGGAGTACGATGATTCCGTTATATAAAAATAAGGTGACATTCAGAGTTGCAACAACTATAGTGGTATTAAATTATTGAGTCAAACTATAAAGATTTGGGAGAGAGTGGTCGAGCAGAGGTTGAGGAGGGTCATGTCAGTTTTCGGGAATCAGTTTGGATTTATACTTAGTCGCTCGACGACAGAGGAAATCCATCTGGTGGGAAGATTAGTAGAGTAGTATAGAGAAAGAAAGAGAGATTTACACATGGTGTTCATCGATCTGGAAAAGGCATATGATAAAGTCCCGAGGGAGGTTCTTTGGAGATACTTGGAGGTGAGAGAGGTCCCGGTGGCATACATCAGAGCTATTAAGGACATGTACGATGGAGGAAAGACCCAGTGAGGGCGGCGGAAGGAGACTCAGAGCATTTCCCGATCGAGATCGGGCTATATCAGGGATCGACTCTTAGTCTGTTCCTATTTACTTTGGTAATGGACGTGTTGATACGGAGCATTTAAGATGAGGTTCCTTGGTGTATGTTATTTGCAGATGATGTAGTGTTGATTGATGAGTCGCGAGGGGGTGTGAATGAAAAACTGGAGGTTTGGAGGCAAACCTTTGAGTCTAAGGGGTTTAGGTTGAGTAGGTCCAAAAATGAGTATTTGGAATGCAAGTTTAGTGAATTGAGAAAGGAGAACGAAGGGGTGGTGAGGTTGGACTCCCAGGAGGTCTGTAAGATGGACAGTTTTAAGTATCTTGGATCTACGATTTAGGGGAATGGTGAGGTTAATGAGGATGTCTCCAAACATATTGGAGCAGGTTGGATGAAGTGGAGGCTCACCTCGGGAGAGTTATGTGATAATAACATGCCTCTTAAGCTTAAAAGAAAATTCTATAGAGTGGCAGTACATCCGTCCATGTTGTATGGAGCAGAGTGTTAACCATTCAAACACCCTCACATCCAAAAATTAAAGGTGGAGAAAATGAGAATATTATATTGGATGTGTGGGATTACTAGATGAGATAGGGTTTGGAATGAGATTATCCAAGAAAAGGTGAGGTGGCTTCAGTAGAGGACAAGATGCGGGAAGAAAGACTGAGATGGTTTGGGCATGTGATGAGAAGGGGCACGGATGCCCCAGTTCGGAGATGTGAGAGGCTAGCTTTGGATGTCTTCAAAAGGAGTAGAGGTAGGCCACTGAAGAAATACTGGAGAGAGGTGATTATACATGACATGGAGCAGCTCCAGCTGACTGGGGACATAACCCTATATAGGAAGATGTGGAGGTCGCGGCTAAGGGTAGATGGCTAAGGTGTATGTGTGGGGTGCAACATGCAAGTAGGTGAGTTCCTTTGTAGCCGGGTTAGTAAACCTAGGTTTGTGTTCATAGCTGACGTGTTATGTTAGTGTAGCTTACTACTAGGTAGGTGTCCTTTGTCTTATGTCTTAGTACTTTTCTTATTTCGTGTCGCCCGTATGTTTCGTAGTTTGTACTTCTCTGATGTCTATTTTACTATTTCTTATTCCTGATTTCTCTATTATGCCATCCATCTTTTTGTTTACTGTTCTTCATCTTGAGCGGGGGTCTATCGAAAATAGCCTCTCTACTTCTTCGGAGGTAGCGGTATGGACTGCGTACATCTTACCTTCCCCAGACCCTATTTTATGGGATTACACTGGGTTTGTTGTTGTTGTCGTTGTAAAACATAAAAGATGAATTCTTGGACTCCATGGGTGAAAAGGGCATATGGATGAACATCTAACATACCTCAAAAGTGTAAATCTTAAAGGAGAATAACCTTTCTTGAAGGCTCTTGAATGGTGACGCTTGGATTTTTGTTCTTGGGAAAGAAGGAGGGTTTTTACGTGAGTTGATTTGAGGAAAATGGACAAATAATGCTCTTTAAATGTTAAAATCCGTGCTTTGGGCGTTTAGGGTTGAGGGAAAAGTATCAAAGTGACCCTTGACCCTTAAGAAGCTAAAAATATTGAGGAATAGGCCCCGTATTGCGACCCCTAGTTAGGTCAAGCATCCCTCACGACGCGACCCCTATTTGGGTCAAGCAACCCTCGTGTCGCAGGGCTATCACGAACCCTTACTGCCTCACACAAAAAGTGGCATAACTTTCCACTCGGTTATCGATGTTTAGGCGAAATTGGTATCGTTGGAAATATAAATAGATTATCTACAATTTGGTAGGTCTTAATCTTCCAAATTCTATATATACAAAAAGTTATACTCCTTCAAAGATCACCTTTGTTGAATCAAATTTCAAACTTTGGGCGAATCAAAGGATCTTAGCTCAACTTGGCTCTAAATGATTTCTATGAACATTTTTAACCTCATGAGCATTTCACACACTAGTATAAAGATCATTAAAATTATATTTATATGAGAATCACTTGGATTATAACTTATATACGTAGGAACAACGGTTCATAGACTAGCCCGAAAATACGGGGTGTTGTAGTTTTTGTCATCATATTTATCTTCTCAAATAGTTTGCAAACTATGAGCTTCCGCATGATGCTCTCTCAATTTCGAACCCAACAAGTGGTATCAGAGCCTATGGTTCAATGGTCCAATGGTTCAGACTGAGGACGTGTTGAGATTAAAGTTGTAATCAATTTAACGATAGTGGAGATGTTTTGTCAAAATAAAACTACATGTGGAGACAATTGTCAATCATATTTTCAATAATCTTGTTGTTACACATTTAAAAATAAAGCTCACTTTTAACCCTGCAAAGGGCTCATATATTTTTAACCCCAAAGGGATCATATATTTTTAACTCAAAAGCTCCATTTTTAAGCATGCCAAGCAGCAGTGATGAAGACTATATGAAGAATAAAGATCAAAGATGTGAAGAAGGTGGATCAAGTGAAGAAAATCAAGCCAAAAAGAGGAGATTTGTTAGGATTTTGGCCCTGATTTTCTTACCAAAATTAATCTTTACTTTTCTTTGAAGGAAAATAAAAGTAATACCATGATTACTTTTACTTTTCCTGAAAGAAAAATATAATTCTTTTCCATATTTGACTAACCTCTTTCTTGGAGGAAAGGTTTTGGACATCTATAAATAAAAAATCCCTCTTCTCATACCATAACACAATAGCATCCACAATGTAGTTGTTTGAGAGTTATGTTTAGGGAGAGATTTTCTCTCAATTAGTTTTTATGCTTTTTGATTTAGGTTTTTAATATGTAAGCCAATTGATCGAATCATATCAATAGTATTATGTTTTAGTATGTGTTTTTGTCATCATATTTATCATCTCAAATAGTTTCCAATTCTGCATGACGCCCTCTTAATTTTGAACCAAAAAGTAAAACACACACCTTTGGAGGTATATCTGAGACTAAGGGCTAAGGCAGTTTTGAGATTAAGATCTTCATTACCCATATTCCTAACAAAAAATATTTGATTACATTAACTAGGTAATAAATTGACATATTTCACTATAAGTGATGAATATTTTATTATGTATTCCATGTTACGCACACGATTGTTTGCCGGCTAAATTTTCTAAAGAAACTAAAATAGAGAAACAACAATATGAACAGGATAGGGAAGAAGAAATATGAGTAGGTAATAAAAATAAAGTTGAAAATTGTATTCACATAAAACTGACATTCACGTTTTGAACTTTAAAACTATATTTAAATCTAAAAAAGTTAATATCTTGCACTTTTAGATGAGTAAATCTATAGAACTCATAACAACGTATATATTTTTAAAAAAAAACAAAGAAAAATAAGTTATCTTGTTATCAAAATATATTTGCACAATATTTTCATGTATATATAAGCATAAATAAAATCACTTACTGTTTAAAACAATTATGTATTAAAAGTATAATTTTATGCAAGAATTATTTTTTTCTAGCAAATATTTAATCATGTTAATAAATTTAATTATATAAAAAATAATAATAATTAATACCTGCTTGATATGGGAGCTTTCTGTGATATAACTTTGACAGTTTGGTTACTTACTGAATCATCATTGCTTTGAGACCTAATGTCATGACACAACCTACTGGACCGTGCGGGCACCTACATTATTCTAAGTAGCTAGGAGAATTCTTACTACTCAATTAAATATATGCAGAAGAGATTTGGTGTTAAGAAAATACCGAATTAAATATAATAACGTAAATTGAACATTAATAAGTAAACTTTTTATAAATACTTCTTACAAATGTCCTTCACTATTCCAAAACTTGATCAAATATGTACAAGAGCTATCTACTACAGCATAAACTGATAATAAAATAATAATACAAAGACTATAACATCTGTCAGGATAAAAATGCAGAAGTTAGTGTAGAATATCGTCATCCATCTAGTAACTGCAAATTAACCTGCATTCAGTCTACATTCCAAGAAGGAATGTAGAAGAGTATGGTCATTACAACCACACGTACCGGTAGGCATCATCGGTCGACCATGTTAGTTCATATAATCATAAAATAGAATTAGGGAAAATAAATCATGACATCTTGAATGGAATATAATTCAACTAAGGTTGTAATAAAATTATTACTTTACCTATACTGGCGTGGTACCCGATCCAACATATACATATCCGTACCGATGTGGTACCCGATCCAACATTTACATATCCGTACCAGCGTGGTACCTAATCCACCATAAACAAGTATTATCAACATCAAATTTTCACAACCTTACAGCATACAACATAATGTACCAAGTTTACAAGTACACTTAAAGTCATAAGACAATTTCATTAATTAAATTTTTAACAATCATTTCTACACGCATCAACAATCTAAGCATTAAAAATCAAGTATGTTTGAATTCAACAAGTATTCATAGCATTACTTTAAGGAGTTATCATTATAAAATAAGTCACCCATAGACACAATTCAATAAACCATCATTATCACCAATTTAGCCTCTCATGGGCATCCAATAGAAATAGTATTTTTATCAATATCAAAATAAGAATATCATAAAATAAATCATAATTTAATTGTTACACATACAAGTCACTATGGGAGCCTTAATTACTCATTAATTATTAAAAATATCATTATCATCTTAAATACCGCAACTTGGGTTCTAACATCACCACATATAACTAGCACATTCACACGTATCATTATCCTCTACCGCTTTTCACATAATACTATCACCACACTAATTCAAGTCATCTATCCCTTAGATATTACTATGCTCATCAATATTCGATCTTAGCATAATTCTCCTCATCATATTATTGCACAATACATACAACCTCATACCATTACAACTCAACTAGGTTCACACTAGAACAATAAAAAAAATATCATGTTCCTATAGTATATTGTCAGCAATCTCCTTTCGAGTACACAACACATACTATCATAAATACACATAATCAATCAATAATATAGTTTTTGAAATTAAAGTTAAGTACTATCTTTATCCACCTCAACTCCATGCCTGTAGGCCTAGACATATTTTCTCCAATCAATTCTAAATTATGAAAATATAAAATAACACAATCTTCTACTCATTAAACCTATCCTACCTCGACACCAAGCTTTTGGAAGAAACAAACTGCAACAAAGATGCTCTTTCCTTTCCTTCATGTCTTGGAATAACCAATCATCTAAAATTCAATCAATTATAAGAGTAATAAGTCATTACTCTTCAATCAAATATCTTGAAGATTCAAACCCACTAATTCTACCCTTTATTCAAGGTCTATATCATCCCCCAAATTCAATTAATCATTAATTAGCTCATTCAAGCTTAACTCATTTCCATTAATGGAGTTTTTATGCTAAAGGTCTCATCTTTACGAAATTTAAGGTTTCTAACCATCAAAATTCATAATCTAATTTATAAAATTCATGTTAGGAATCTTTAATTTACAGTTTAGAATCCGATCTATGCCATATTAAAAACACCCATGAGTATTTCCCAAAAGGATTCCATCATTAAAGATCTTTCTAAGGATTCTAAGATGTTAAATGATTAAGAGACGAAGAAAATAATGAAAAAACTTGTCTCAACGAAGGAATTTCACCTTAAGCCTTGGAAAATCACCTCTCTAGGGTTGGGGAATGAAATTTGAGATTTTTAGACCTAAAATACGGCTGAAGAAGATTTAAATACAACCAGAATTTTCGTGACAACAACATCCCATTTCAGCCCAAACAGTGCTCAGTAATCAGTCATAATGTTTTACTCCAAATTAAGAATGAGGAATGGTTTGTTGTGCTGGGACTCAGAGATATTTGATTTGATAGGTAATGGGACCCCTAAATCCTTATATGCTATGATATATGATCGTTTTAATTTAGTCCTATTAGAAACCCATATGGAAACTGTATCGGAAAGAAAGTTTTAAACTTAACTTTGTGTTAGGGATATTGTGAAACCTTAATTACAACCTTAATTCATACATAAAGAACTTACAAAATAAAAGTATTGATATTAGCACTCACAAATAACTAAAATTCATCAAGCTTGAGTTCATCTAGACACATCCGAAGGCTAAAATCTTCACCGAAAAACTTGAGGTGTCATAATAAATAAAATATTGACTATTGTGGACCTAAGTTAATATTGAGGAATGAAATTAATTTTCATGAATTTATTATGAATAATTTAGTAACGACAAAATGGGTCATTATAATCAGATACCAATTTACCATCCGTTCGTTCCTGAACAGGCATTCAGTGGAGAAAAACACGAGGTTGGAATTAGAGAGACATTACTAACAAAGTTGCTTATACTGCACCCTGTTCACTCTGTTGATATCCTTATTAATCAACCCACATTCTATACTCAATCATTCAAATAAGTTTTTCAAAATACGAAGATGCGGAGCAAAATATTTACATAGGAATCACTTATTCTCCTTTCAACAGCCTAAGTCTGAAACTTGAGTTTCACAAAAGAAAGATAAAGATGGTTAAAAGATTGACATTAATGAGGACAAACATCCAAAAACGCCTTTTTTTCACTACCGAAGCTCTAGAGTCCCGAATTCAATTCTGAAAAGTGCTACGAGATACTACATGAATCTACTATTCAAATTTAAACACTAAACAAGTCGCATGTAATCCACCCAACACACAAGCTCTTCCCAAGACACCTGACTCGATTTCTAGACAAGATTACTCCATGGAAAATCTACATTTGATCATATTTAATCCACCACACCACATACAAATCACATAACTTATATATCTGTATGAACTCAATCAAGACTATTAAATTCATTCTATAAAGCTAGCTTCAATATTTCACAAACAATATTGTTTTCACCTTAAGATCACCCATGGTTCAAGCTTAGTATTTAGTACTATACATAGATGACAAAATAACCTCTCACTCATTACACAAGCTTACAACAATTGGCCATATAGATTCCAAAGAATTATAGCATACAATACATTCTCCTCCACAACATTATTAATACTCATCTAATCATCATACCTTAATAACTCAACAAGCAATATCCACCAAGTATCACCCAAGGAAAGATCAATCATGTCATTTAATAATTCACTTATTCTCCTATTTAGGATCATTCTTAATTATTTTATGAGTGTAACTAAGCCATTTGATTTTGCATTTCCACCATCATGGGAATTAATATCCTCTAAAAAGTATCATATATCGGACAACTCTGTGGGACATGCAAATGTGTATTTCATCCACAAGGTCAAGTCAATAATAACTTATCTTCTAAAAAGTTTTCCTAATGCATAAATCCACAGCTACAACTTATGTCCTGACAATCATTAACTCAATATTTTTCAACGCCAAATACTTCATGGTCAAGCCAAACCACACTTATATCACTAACACCAACTTAAGATATACAGAGTCATTCTTATTTCTACCTAATAATATTTTTATTATGGGCTTCACTTAACTCTTAATCACCTCAAGAGTGGTCCCTACACCACTAGCACATAAGCAAGTCCAGACAAAATAAATTGATTACAGGTCATTAACAATCTCATCACCAATATCATATTCCAGACAAGTTATCGATCAAATTTTGTAGGTATCAACAAACTCTACTAATTTTTGTCACTTTTATTTAAAACTCATTATTTTGCCAAGCATTAAGAATTCGTTCACATAAGGAACTTAAAGATAATGTCACTTAGTCAGTCCTCACAAGAAACCCATTATTATTTCAATAATAGAACTGCGCGTAAATTCTAAACATAGTCTCAATGATCGGAGCACGCAAGGATCCCCACATAATATTAAATAATTGAACCATACAAGGATCTATCCACAACAACATTAGCAAGAACCTCTCATTAAGGAAAATACATATCACCTCGGTTCTTTATTCATGTCTCTTTTTCACCATTTTTTCTTGACATCATCTTCTCAATTCTCATATCATCAATTTTATCAGTATAATAGTACCAAAAACAAATAAGCACCATAGAATTACTAGTTTCACACAACAAAAATCATATAATCTCATCACAATTATCAACAAAAATAACTTAGTCAATTTTCATCATTGAAATTCAAACAAAAATAATTCATAATAATGACAATAATCTAGCAACCCAAGTTCAGCCACATATCAAACATAAGCAACCTATAAATTCACTACTTTCACAAGTCTTTACATATTAATAATAACCTTAAGCCTTATTAACAGATACTAATTGAAATCTTCTGAATTTCTATTCAAAATTACAAAGATACCAATTGGAATCAACTACATTCCAATTGAGCTCTGTTAAGATACCAATTAGTATTGTCTAGATACCAACTGGATCCAACCTAATGTCACACCCCTTTTTCGCCTGCAGGATCGAAGTCGAAGGATTTTTTCAATTAAAGTGACGGTTTTGAATAGGGGTTAGTTTATTAATAGATTCGCCACTTGGAATTGAGTTATGGTGTTCGAAGTCACCTTTTTAAATCCCTAGTCAAAAGGAAATGACTCTTTGTTAGTCTGCAAAATAGAAGACCAGGTAAGGAATTCTGTTGATCGAGGGGAAAGTGTGAGGCACCCTTCAAGTCCAGTGGTTCTAGCACGGTCACTTTTATTGACTTATTTAGCTTTAACTATTTTTATAAATTATGTTAAGGCTTAAAACGCTCATTTTATATATCTAAAACCTCATTTATTATTAAATAAATCAGTGACAAGTTGAAAAATATTTGTCAAGTAAATTTTAGAAAAATATTTACCAAGGTGTATATTTTACATCCTTGAATTATTTTTAAATGTCTCAGAAAGATGTGTGCGCCACATTCTTAGTTAAAACAAAAATTTTAAACGTGCCTAAAATTTGTCTAGCGTTAAAGGCATTTGCTTCATCTTTCGTAAAGTCGAGATAATTTTTTCT
>NC_061114.1:203415587-203431198 GCF_002878395.1 Capsicum annuum
AGAAAAAATTATCTCGACTTTACGAAAGATGAAGCAAATGCCTTTAATGCTACACAAATTTTAGGCACGTTTAAAATTTTCGTTTCACCTAAGAATGCGGCGCACGCATCTTTCTGAGACATTTAAAAATAATTCAAGGATGTAAAAAATACACCTTGGTAAATATTTTTCTAAAATTTACTTGACAAATATTTTTCAACTTGTCACCAATTTATTTAATAATAAACGAGATTTTAGATATATAAAATGAGCGATTTAGGGCTTAACATAATTTATAAAAATAGTTAAAGATAAATAAGTCAATAAAAGCAACTGTGATAGAACCACGGGACTCGAAGGGTGCCTCACACTTTCCCCTCGATCAACAGAATTCCTTACCCGGTCTTCTGTTTTGCAGACGAACAAAGAGTAATTTCTTTTTGACTAGGGATTTAAAAAGGTGACTGGAACACCATAACTCAATTCCAAGTGGCGACTCTATTAATAAACTAATCCCTATTCAAAACCGTCGCTTTAATTGGAAAAACCCTTTGACTTTGATCCTGCAGTCGAAAAGGGGTTGTGACATCTCTGGCGACTCTGCTGGGGAGGGATAAGAATTCGAGCTTTTGATATTGACTTTACTTGCTCTAATAATGTGTTTATTGGCCTTATGTGCTACTTGTCGCTCATTTACTACTTTGATATTATTTGAATTGTATTATATATTGTCTTCTCTAACGTACCCCCTCTGAGTCTCTGAAATAGGATAGAGGAAATGCAGCATATGCATTCCAACTTCTTTTTGAGATAGCTGGAGTGTCAAGGCACCTGGTGAAGGATATAGTCACACATGTTAAGCGGGGTTCGGATCGACAACGAAGGTGGTGTTGCCCTGCTACTGACCAAGTTGTCCCTTCCCGGCTCAAGTGTCCACTCGGGTAAGCTAGTCTAGACACTTATCCCTATTAGGTTTAAGCTTAGAAGAACTAAAAACTCAGAATTTGGTTATCCCTATTAGGTGCCGCTTTATTTGCATCATATGCATTTGACTTAACGGGACTCGGCACAGGGGCCGGGTCTGTCTAAGACAAATGACCTACTTTATAAAGACCAATATGTGCATTCTACGTGCTCTTTGACATTTATTTGGAAGTCTTATTTTATTGTTGACCAGCTTTAGGCAATTTTGAAATGCGAGAGATTAATTTATCCTCAAATTTAGTTAAATCATTTTTGAAAGAAAAATTTTATTTTTAAATAACTAAAATTTTTAAATATACGGCAACATAGTTTTTACAATCTTTATGAACTACGAGGGTCTGATTCTCACATTTTAGTGGGATACGTAGGAAGTCTTTCCCAGGATACGAGCCTATCTTTTGAAAAATTATTCATAGATTTATTGGGGAATATTTTGAAAATATGATTACTTTCATAATTATTTTTCTAATTCTCAAGTCCAATTTTTATATATATATTTTAACGGCCCTGAATCTTTAGGGATCATGAGGTTAAGGTTTTACAAAAATAATAATAATAATAATAATAATAATAATAATAATAATAATAATAATAAAAATATATTTCAATAGCCCGGAATCTTTAGGGATCATGAGGCTATGTTTTTACAAAATAAATAAAAATAAAATATGTATTTTAACAGCCCGAAATCTTTAGGGATCATAAGGCTAAGTTTTTACAAAAAATATATATATATCAATTTTAACAGTCCTGAACCTTTAGGGTCGTGAGACTGAAATTTTTATACAACTTCATACATAAACGGTCATTCTATTTTTCTTTATTTCTGAGTCCTTTTATTTTATTTTTGTACTTAGGAAATATTGTCTTCAAACATATAGATAAAATTGTCTAGAAGTCTGTTATAGCAAAGTTTTTGATAGAGTCAATTTAAATAAGTGTTTTTCTTACAAAAAAAATTATCAATCTTGTTTCTCTCGCTTTGATTTTTGATAAAATTGTTCTTTGCAACTAAGTCCAAATAATGGTAGCACTAGGTTTTACAAGTTAAGTTATAAATTCTTTTCAAAATTAATAAATTAAGTTTTGTCTAAGCCTAGATATGTATTAATCTTATGTCCTTGTCAATAGGTATAAAATGTCCCCCCTGTTCGTGGAAAGCGTCCAAAGAGAAAGAGGGATGGGAGTGTACCGCTTCAGGTTGTGGATTGTACCCCTTTGTAGCTTTGGTTATGATGGAACGAAATGGATACATTCGATTATGACGAGATACATAATTATTTGGGTTTTTTATGAGTATCATGAGAATCAACCCTAATAGGGAGGTGATTGTTGCATTACTGAATTTCTGGGACCCGAAGAATAATGTATTCCGCTTTTCAGATTTTGAGTTGACACCTACTTTACAAGAGATAGCGGGCTATGTTGGATATGGGGATATGCATCGGAAGAAACTTATAGCCCCAAGACTTATTTCGATAAACAGATTTTGCAAGCTCATGAACATACAGAACACAAAAGAAGAATCAATGAAAAAAGGTTGGGTTTCCTTGCAGTTTTTGTATGACAGATATGGAAGGCAAGAGGGGTTTGAAAAGTACGGTAAACAACTTTGTAATAAGGGAAGTTTTGAGTCTTGAAAAATTCACAAACGATTTGCATTCATGGTAGCCTTTTTAGGCACTATGGTCTTCCCAAGAAGAGAAAAAAAAACTAATATTCGTTTAGCGGGAGTGATACAGATACTGATTAAGAAAGATTACACTATGGTACCAATGATTCTAGCTGATATTTACCGTGCTCTGACTGCTTTTTAGAAGGGAAAGAGTTTTTTTGAGGGATGTAATATCTTGTTACAGATGTGGATGTGGAGCATCATTATCAATGTCCTACATTGACAAAGTTCGATCCCAAGCGATTTAATCGCATCAACGATTACGAGGAAAAGATGGAGAAATATAAATGTCCAAAAGAAATTGGAGATTGGGTTAAGTTTTTTCATTCTTTGACAGCAGATAAAATCACTTGGAATCTCCATTGGTTCCCTTGGAGGCAAGTCATACATAGTTCTTTAATTCATCCGTTCTTGTTATTAATGGGTATTAAAGGTGTTCAACCGTATGTTCCATTGAGGGTTCTACATCAGCTAGGCAGGTGTCAAATAATTCCCATAATGGAAAACATGACTGAGTTTGTATTTAAGGTCAGACCAGAGATTCCACTTCCGGAAGATTTGGCCCTGCAGATTTGGGAGGGTTTTCGTATTATGGGGATTGAAACGATGGTCATAGAGCGTGAGAAAGGAGAAGTGCACCCAGATTACTGTGAATGGTTTGAAGAACAGTCGAGTCCACCAGTCAGACCAGAAAGATCGGTTAGGGGACCTATAGATCAGGAAGCTACAATCAGGATAGGAATTAAGAGAGCCATGCAAGAACATCATAAGGCCAACCAAGCTTTGAAAGCAGAATTAGAGCATGCCACAGCAAAAATAGATGAACAACAAAGGGAATTTGCTGAAGAGAAAGCTAAGTCAGCAGATATTGAGGTTGCACTTCGGGGACAAATCAAGCTTGCTACCACTAGGGGGTCACACGTTGCAGAACTTACCGCATCTCGCCGACAACAACTGCAGGAAGTTGAAAAAAATATGCAAGAAAAATTTGATCGAGAGAGATCTCAGTGGATCCGTGAAAGAGGAATATTATGAGAACAATTGGAGGTTGCTTCTGCTCGTGAGCAACGTGCAAGAGAGATGGTTGATTTTTGAGATCGACAGGCCCAGGAATGGGATCAGGCTTTCAGTTTCCTTCGGGGGAAGGTCCGCCGTGTAGCACAGGATACTGCCAGAATGGGTTTGGATTATCAGCAGTTGGATTGTGAGGACTTTTTGGCACAAGTACCAGCTTTCGCATAGCGTCTCACTACTTCATTGGAGGACATATATTTGAGTTTGGGAGGACATATTAAACCGAAGTCTCCTTGAATGGATAGTTGTTTTCTTTGTCATAGTTTTTCATTTTCAGTTTTAAAACTTCTTGTTTAGATATTATGTCTTTTAGGTTTCAGATGTCAGTTAGTAGGTTTTATTTTAGGAGTTGGGTCAGTTATTTTGTCATATTTATATTATAGAATGTAATGAAGTTGACTGTTTTATATTACATATGTTTTACTTCACTTACTTTAAATATTTTCTTCGATAAATAAATTAAAAAAAATAAGACAAAACAATTTTGCTAAATTCCTCCCGAACTACGCAAGATCTGATTCATGTCCTGCCATGATACGTAGGCAACCCTCCAAAGGGTTCAATTATAACTTTTGAAAATATACCTAGAAAAGCCGGGATGAAACACAGCCTTCCATGATAGGTTGGGAAATGCATATAGAAACATGACATATAACGTGGCATTATAATGTGTTAAATATATAACACTCACCCGTTTGCTACTTGGTCACAGAAAGATAAAGTAATTGGTGGTTGGTTTGTGGTTTAAACTAGCATCACATCCGTATAACACCAGATACAAGGGAAAAAGAAGAATGACCCGCAGAGAAGGTATAGGGTCTAATAGTGAAGAAGAGCAGAATCAGTTGATTTCGCAGGAAGTAGCATCAATGGAAGAAATAAAGTCATTAAAACAACAGATGGTGGAGATTTACCATGCTTGGTTAAATGGACAAGCCCCACCTTCTTCAATCCCTGGACTTTCAACTTCAAATGATCTAAATTCTGACCCAGCTCAAACTAGTGATCCATTTTACCCACCAAGATTTGGCCCATTTTCTAATATGTCTGGAGTTGCTGGTACTTCCACCATGCGTCCACCAAATCCATCTGTAGCAAATAACCCACATTTTACTTCTGTAGCGCCAGCTACTGCGGATACTCAACCGACAGTACCGAAGAATATAGGAAAACCAAATCATGATATGCTATATCCTCCTTAAATGACTTTCAAATCCCAAAATCCACCTTATCATGTTCATCAACATGATACACCTATCGTGATTGAGCAGATTGCCAAGAATGAGGAACAGGAGTAGATAGCTAGAAAAGTTAGAAGTCTAGAGCAGAGTATGAGAAATATGCAAGGATTAGGCGGACCAAAAATTATTTCATACAAGGATTTATGTATGTTTCCTGATGTCCATTTGCCGATAGGGTTCAAAATGGAAAAATTCAACAAATATGAAGGACACGGCGATCCTGTAGCTCATTCGAAAAAGTTTTGCAATCAATTAAGGGGAGCAGAAGGAAAAGAAGAATTATTGATGGCTTACTTTGGAGAAAGTCTTACAGGGATAGCTTCTGAATGGTTCAATGATCAAGACATTTCCCGTTGGCACGTATGGGATGACATGGCTCGAGATTTCATTCAATAATTTCAATATAACATTGAGATAGTGCCCGATCGCACTAAACTTGCCAACATGAGAAAAAAGATGACCGAAAATTTTCAAGAATATGCCATCAAATGGAGAGAGCAGGCTTCAAGAGTCAGAACATCAATAAAAGAATCTGAAATGATTGATATTTTTCTGCAAGCACAAGAACCTGATTATTTCCATCATTTTCTCTCTACTATCAGAAGCACATTTTCTGAAGTTATCAAAGTTGGAGGGATGGTAGAAAACGGAATCAAATCAAGAAAGATCATCAGCCAGGCCATTTTGAAAGCAACAACACAGGCAATTCAAAGTGGTGCAGGAAGTTTCGGGGGAAAGAAAAGAAAAGAGGATATAGCAACTATCGTGGTAGGTCCACGACAAAATTGGAGAGGTGCGCATCAATCATATGCATAGAATCCATTATATTTCATTCCATCCCCCCAATATCCTATTTACAATACACAACCATATGTTCGGGCTCCTTCTTAGCCGTAGTGGCGTGCACCAGCAATCCAAAATCATCCAATGGCCCCACAAGTTCAAAGAGGCCCTCCAAGGTCTAATTTTTGGCCTAGAGAAAAATTCAAAAGGGATAACATGGTAAAAGATAATTTCACTCCTTTTGGAATATCGTACACCAGTTTATTTCATAGGCTGAGAAAAATGAATGTTCTAAACCAATTGAGAGAAGGATCCCGAATCCTCCTCCGAAGAATTTGGACTATTGTAGAAGATGTGAATACTGTTCTGATGCCCCAGGGCATGACACAGAGAAATGTTGGTATATGAAAAGAGCCATTCAAGAGTTGATTAATACCCAACAGATTATGGTAGAAAGTCCAGGTGCTCCAAATGTCAATCAAAATCCGCTGCCAGATCATAATGAAACAAACATGCTCGAAGTGATACTCAGTGGTAAAGATGCTACGATTTTCTTTAAGCCGATCATTAAAATTAAAACTGATTCGGAAAAATCAGCAAATGTTGTAGATTTGACAAAAGAAAAGCCTACAGAAGCGGAGGTGGTGATAGCAAAACCCAAATCATCGAATGATCCCTTGGTGATGGGGAAAGAGATTTCAAAAAATATTGGGTCAAGTCAAATAAAGCCGAAACTCATTATTCCTGAAAGATCCAATAAGCCTCTTTTAATCATAAAAGGAGATCCCGTAGCTTCTATTGTTATTAAACCAGTGTCATAGATGCCTATGGTTGATACTAAGGCAGTTTCTTGGAATTATGATTGCGTTGTGGTGATGCACAAGGGGAATGAAGTGACTGAAGATGTAGATAAAGTTGGGGGATTAACTCGATCTGGAAGATGTTATGCTTCATTAGAGTTAAGAAAGAATAAATAAGGCGGTGAAGAACGAATGAAGTTCAAGAAACCAATTACTGGTGAAGAAGCTGAAGAATTTTTAAAGAAAATGAAATTGCCAGAATATTCTGTTATAGAACAGTTGAAGAAGACACCAGCACAGATTTCTTTGTTGTCTTTATTGATACATTCAGAGGAACACCGCAAGGCTATAATGAAGATTCTTAACGAAGTATGTGTTCCCAGTGAGATTAAAGTGAATCAACTGGAAAAAGTTTTTGAAAGGATCTTTGAAGCAAATAAGATTACTTTGTCAGACGATGAATTGCCTGTGGAAGGTACTGGACATAATAAGGGTCTCTACATTACTGTAAAATATGAGCACTCTATCATCACTCGAGTGTTAATTGATGGTGGATCAGGTGCTAACATTTGTCCTATGTCAACTTTGCAAAAGTTGAATGTTAATGTGGAGAGAATTTGACCTAACAATGTATGTGTCAAGGGTTTTGACGGATCAAAAACTGATGCCCTTGGTGAAATATAACTCTTATTGACAATCGGGCCTGTAGATTTTGCTATGGATTTCCAAGCGCTGAACATTGATGCTCCGTATAATATGTTATTCGAAAGGCCATGGATTCATAAGGCTAAAGCAGTTGCATCAACGTTGCATCAAATGGTCAAATTTGAATATGACAAGCAAGAGATAGTTGTTCATGGTAAATGAGACTTATCCATGTATAAAGACTACTCTATTTCCTCTATCGAAGCAGATACTGCCAATGCGTTAATTCATCAAGCTTTTGAGGTAGTGGCTATTGAGCATACCCTCGAGGGGAATCTCATCGCAAGACCACAATTGTCCTCTGCATTTGTTATGGTAGTGAATGAAATTTTGAAGCATGGTTTCAAACAAGGAAAGGTCTAGGGATGTTTTTGCAAGGCATTGTTCATCCGGTAAACCTCTATGAGAACTTTGGTACTTTTGGTCTGGGACACGAGCCTACTATTGAAGATATAAAGAAGGGTAAAAAGCGTAAGAAAGAGTCGTGGTCACTTACCAAGATGATACCGCCACTTCACGAGTCCTTCATCAAATTCAGTGTTGTTGGATCCTCCAAGTTACCTGCTGCAGAATTAATGAATGATGATGGTACAGAGTTGATTTTAGAATATGTTCATTGAAGCTAATATGGTTGAAATTGGGGAAGGTACCAGCAATGCAGATATGCAATTTTTCAGCCCTGATGTCCAGCTTAACAATTGGGAGGCCACTCCTCTCCCTATTATAAAAGGGTCTTGGTAGTTTGTTTATTTTTTTTATACAATCTTAGTAGTTTGTTTGTTTTTTATCCCTGTAATTTAAATCATTCTAGGATTGTAATTCAGAACTTTAAATCTGGTATTTTAGGTTTAAACTCTTTCTATCTATGTTTCTAATAAAGAGTAGTTTCCCTTCATTTTATTTTTAGTTTGATTTTTATTTATTTATTTTCTATCATACAATTCTTTCTATGCCGATTCTAATGATATGACATACATGAAGAATTATCAACCAGGTTTAAAAACCCAATCTAATTTTGAAATAATGAATAAGTAGGTTGAATACGATGAAGAGGAAACATTTAAGGATATAAGCAAAGATTTCAAACAGTTTGAGAATAAGACAAATCCCAATTTGGAAGAAACTGAGGCGATCAATTTAGGAGATCATGAAAATATTAAGGACACTAAGATAAGTGTACATGTTCAACCACAACAAAAGAAAGATATAATTGAAGCTTTGCATGAGTATAAAGACATCTTTGCGTGGTCTTATGATGATATGCCCGGTTTGAGCACTAATTTGGTAGTTCACAAGTTGCCAATTGATCCTGTTTTTCCTCCTGTCAAGCAGAAGCTAAGAAAGCTCAAAACTGACATGAGTGTAAAAATTAAAGAGGAAATCACAAAGCAACTTGAGGCTAAAGTCATTCGAGTGGACCAGTATCATACTTGTTTAGCAAATATTGTCCCTGTTCCAAAGAAGGATGGCAAAGTTTAGATATGTGTTGATTATCGTGATCTAAATAAAGCAAGTCCAAAAGATAATTTTCCACTTCCCAATATCCATATTTTGTTGGATAATTGTGCTAAACATGATCTGGCTTCTTTTGTGGATTGTTATGCGGAGTATCACCAGATCATTATGGATCCAGAAGAAAAGACATCATTTATTACTCCATGGGGGACATATTATTATCGAGTCATGCCTTTCGGACTAAAAAATATTGGGGAAACTTATATGAGGGCAATGACCACAATGTTTCATAACATGATGCACAAAGAGATTGAAGTTTATGTGGCTGACGTGATCATTAAGTCAAGAGAGCAGGATGACCATGTCAAAGATTTGAGAAAATTCTTCGAATGGCTTTGAAGGTATGATCTCAAACTTAACCCAGCAAAATGTGTATTCGGAGTTTCGTCAGGAAAACTTTTGGGTTTTATAGTTAGTTGACGTGGTATTGAGTTAGATCCTTCAAAAATAAAAGCTATCCAAGATTTACCTCCACCAAAAAATAAAATAGAGGTAATGAGTTTACTTGGAAGGTTGAATTATATCAGTAGATTCATTGCTCAGCTTACAACAACCTGGGAGCCAATATTCAAGCTGTTGAAGAAGAATGTTAAAGTTGAATAGACTGAAGAATGTCAAGAGGAATTTGACAGAATTAAGAGACACTTATCGAATCTGCCTATTTTGGTTCCTCCAGAGCTAGGCAGACCCTTGATATTGTACATGTCTGTTTTAGATAATTCTTTTGGTTGTGTATTGGGTCAACATGATGTCACGGGCAATAAAGAACAAGACATCTACTACCTCACCAAAAAGTTTACCACTTATGAGGCTAACACTCTCCTTGAGAAGACGTGTTGCGCCTTAACTTGGGTAGCCCAAAAGTTGAAACATTACTTGTCATCTTATACTACTTACCTTATCTCTTGTATGGATCCTTTAAAGTAATTTTTCAGAAGCCTATGCCCACAGGCATACTCGCAAAATGGAAGATGTTGCTCACAGAGTTTGATATTATTTATGTGACATGAACTGCAATGAAAGCTCAAGCCTTGGTGTATCATTTGGCTGAAAATCTTATTGATGGGGAGTATGAGCCATTGAAGACTTATTTTTCAGATGAAGAGTTATTGTATGTTGATGAGTTTGTTTCTGACGATTGCCATTCGGGCTGAAAGTTGTTCTTTGATGGAGCTGCTAATATAAAAGGAGTGGGGATAGGAGCGGTTCTTATTTCTGAATCAGGACAATATTATCCTATAACAGCCAAACTTCGATTCTACTGTACCAATAATATGGTAGAATATGAAGCTTGCATCCTGGGAGTGAGATTAGCCATTGACATGGGGGTCCAAGAATTGTTGGTATTAGGAGATTCAGATTTATTAGTCCACCAAATCCAAGGAGATTGGGAGACTTGTGATTCGAAACTCCTACCATATAGAAGTTTTTTGTAAGATCTTTGTCAACGGTTTGTATTAGTGAAGTTCAAACACATTCCCAGAGCTCATAATGAGATTGCTGATGCTTTGGCAACCTTATCTTTGATGCTTCAATATCACGATAAAATCTATATTGACCCTTTGCATATACAGATTCATGATCAACATGCATATTGCAATGTGGTTGAAGAAGAACTTGATGGGGAACCGTGGTTTTTTGATATCAAAGAATATATTCAGACTGGAAAATATCCTGTACATGTTGATGGTAATCAAAAGAGAACCATTCGACGTTTGTCTAGTGGATTTTTCTTAAGTGGAGGAATCTTGTATAAGAGGACTCCTGATTTAGGACTTCTGAGGTGTGTAGATGCTAAAGAAGCTTCAAAAATAATGACTGAAGTACATTCTGGGATTTGTGGACCACACATGAGTGGGTATGTTTTGGCAAAGAAAATACTCCGAGTAGGTTATTATTGGCTCACCATGGAGCGAGATTCCATTAATTTCGTTTGTAAATGTCATGAATGCCAGGTACATGGAGACTTAATACATTGCCCTCTATCTGAGTTGCATACAATGACTGCTCCATGGCCTTTTGTGGCTTGGGAAATGGATGTAATTGGACCAATTGAACCAAAGACCTTGAATGGACATAGGTTCATCTTAGTAGCCATTGATTATTTCACAAAGTGGGCGAAAGCAGTGACTTTCAAGTCAGTGACCAAAAAAGTAGTGGTTGATTTTATTCACTCCAACATCATTTGTCGATTCGACATTCCAAAGATAATTGTCACGGATAATGCTGCGAATCTCATTAGCCATCGGATGCAAGAAGTGTGCCAACAATTTAAGATTATGCATCGAAATTCAACTCCTTATTGTCCAAAGGAGAATGGAGCTGTAGAAGCTGCCAACAAGAATTTAAAGAAAATACTCCGTAAGATGGTGCAGGGTTCCCGACAATGGCATGAAAAGTTACCTTTTGCTTTGTTGGGTTATCGTACTACAGTTCGAACTTCAATTGGTGCAACTCCTTACTTGTTAGTGTACGGAACTGAAGCAGTTATACCTGCAGAAATTAAAATTCCATCTCTTCGAGTAGTTGTAGAAGCTGAAATTGATGATGACCAATGGGTCAAGACTCATTTGGAGCAATTAAGCTTGATTAATGAGAAAAGATTAACATCAGTGTTTCATGGACAACTATATCAGAAGAGAATGGCACGAGCATATAACAAAAAGGTACGTCACAAATATTTTGAAGTTGGTCAGTTAGTACTAAGACGCATCCTACCCCATCAGATTGAAGCCAAAGGCAAATTTTCTCCTAATTGGCATGGGCCATTCATGGTGAAGAAAGTGTTACCTAATGGCACGTTATATTTGACTGATGTAGAAGGTAAAATGGAAGAAATGCAGGTCAATGCTGATGCAGTTAAAAGATATTATGTATGATATTCATGTACAATTATGTTATGTATGTTTTGTACTTACATTTTTAAAGATTTGAAATGATGAAGGCATTTTGTTCTACTATCTGAATAATATATCAACCTTTGCTTACCCCTTTAAGCTTTTATTTTTCTTCATACCCCTCTTTTGGAATCAAATTAAAGTTAGAAAAAAAAAGTTGAAAAAAAAAGAAAAGAAAAAAAAAAAGAAATCAATCAAAAATTCAAAATCAAACAAAAGGATGTTTCCTGAACTACGTTTGACCTGATTCTTGCTATGACAAGATACGTAGGCAGCCCTACTTCGAGGTTCAGTCCAACCAACAAAAAGTTCAAATTACCCAGAATGAAATGAAACTGGGGCAAAAATTTATATTTTTAAAGAATCGATTCAAAAAGTTGTATGTTCCACCCAATGTTATATAAATTTTTGAGCCTCATGCCGACCTGTCTTTCTAATCCTATACAAAAGCCAAGTTACAACCAAAGAAAGACCTTTGGATCAATCTTTGAGAATGTCAAGGCTAAACATGTTATGAGTGCATGATATTTCATATTTTGGAATTTCATAAATAAAAAAAATGAAAAATGAAAATGAGAGAGTCTTATTGGTGAAAACCCTTTTGGGCACCATAAGACAACTGTGAGCTGAGACAAAAATGAAAAGGATATAGGCTCGTTGGCAAAAATTCATTGAGGTGCCACTAGCCGAAGAAAGGTTGTTATCAAGAAGGTTGTAAAAGTAAGGTACTCAAGATGATTGTGATTTAACCATTTTAAACTCATGAAAATCTAAGGGATGTATTGGAAGCTAAACCCAGAAGCATCATACAACAGAAATATGATTTGAGTTGAGGATCTCAGTAGTCAGAATTCTACGTCAGAAGCATAACAATTCAATGAATATTATCATGGATTGGAAAAGAGTTGAGCATGGCAAGTGCGAGAACGGCCACTTCAAAAGCCAAATGCCACAAACCAATCACCACATGTTTTAAAACTCACAATTTTTATTTGTTTGGAACAGAGATGAAATAATTGTTTTCAGATAAAGGATGCAATTTCACACTTTCCTCAATGCAAGAATTACGGTTGCAGCATCCGATACTGGATCTCGGTCATGGTAAACTTTATTTTTTGCAAAATATATTAAGATCCAGTGACACATAAATTTTTCCAGTACAAACTGGGGAAAATTTTTTATGTGTGTTGCATGGAAATTTATTTTTTGTTCAGGACCCTCCTAGAAAATGGGTAGTTTATGTTTAGGACCCTCCTGAAGAATGGGACAGGACCCTCCTGAAGAATCGGAATTTATTTTATGCTCAAAACCCTCCTGAAGAATGGGATAGGAACCTCCTGAAGAATGAAAATTTATTTTTATGCCCAAGATCATCCTGAAGAATGGGAATTTATTTTATCCAGGACCCTCCTGAAGAATGGGATGTTATTTTTCTATTTCACTATTTTCTTTGAGTCCAGGAGCCCGTCTGAAGAACAGGGTAAAGAAAAAGGAAGTCCAGGAGCCTGCCTGAAGAACAGGATAAAGAAAAAGAAAATCCAGGAGCCTTCCTGAAGAACAGGATGAAGAAAAAGGAAGTCCAGGAGCCCGCCTAAAGAACAGGGTAAAGAAAAAGGAAGTCCAGGAGCCCGCCTGAAGAACAAGGTGAAGAAAAAGGAAGTCCAGGAGCCCGCCTGAAGAACAAGGTGAAGAAAAAGGAAGTCTAGGAGCCCGCCTGAAGAATAGGGTGAAGAAGTTGTAAGTCCAGGAGCCCGACTGAAGAACAGGGTGAAGAAATTAGAAGTCAGGAGCCCGCCTGAAGAACAGGGTGAAGAAATAGCAAGTCCAAGAGCCCGCCTGAAGAATAGGGTGAAGAAGTTGTAAGTCCAGGAGCCCGCCTGAAGAACAGGATGAAGAAATAGCAAGTCCAGGAGCCTGCCTGAAGAACAGGGTGAAGAAATTGCAAATCCAGGAGCCCGCCTAAAAAACAGGGTGAAGAAATTGGAAGTCAGGAGCTCACCTGAAGAACAGGGTGAAAAAATAACAAGTCAGAGATTCGTTTGAAGAACAGGATGAATTTTCAAGTTCAAGGCATGAAGATTTGAATCGAGGTTCTAGAAATTGTAATTTTCATTTCATTTTTTTATTTTTCTTAGTCATTTGAATGTAAAAGGCAGAAGTTGTTAACCGGAATCTTGACAAAATCTTACTCGACTCTAACTTTTTCTCTCACCAAATTACCTCTGAACTACTCGTGACCTGATTTCCTTATAACCCGGGATAGGTAGGACATTCAAAAACAGGACTCGATCACATTTTTTCTTTTATTTTTATTTTTATTTTTAACTTTACCTTCTAAATAATTGGAGGTTCAAAAATCATATCTTGTCTACTTCTTTGTATGAAAACTATTTGAGATTTCACACAAAGACAAGCAAAAATGTAGACACGTGATTTTTGATCCTCCTCATATTTTAACTTATTTTTATATTAAATATTTATATTTGACATAATATTATTTAATTTCTTATTTTATTTTTATAAAATTTTAGTTAAAAAATTAATAATTAAATAAATTTAATTTTTGAGATTTTTTTTTAAATTTTTTATCTTAATTTTTTTAAAAAAATATAATATATATATATATATATATATCATTCATTCTGAATTTTAATAAATAAATTAGTAGTTTAATACTATTTTATTATATTTATTTTTGTCTATTACAATTTGTTATTATGTTTAGTTAAATATAAAATTAATTATTATTTTATTTATTATTGTTATTTTTGTCTATTTATAAATTCTTATTATGTTTTGTTAAATATAAAATTAACAATTATTTTATTTATTATTATTATTTTATTATTTATTATTATTAATATCTTTATTTATTATTAGTATTATTATTTTCTATGTAAAAAAATTAATTAATTAATTAATTTGAATTTTAAATATTCCCTCCCCTTATCTGTTGATGAAGGATTCCCCCTAAAAAACAACCGTTCCCCCCAAAAATCCCTCTACAAAAGGGACTCTCTAACCCCAGAACAACAGATATACATTCACCATCAGACATTTTTTTTTATGTATTTTTACACTATCAGAAACCAGACAGTGAACATCAAAGAGCAAACACCAGAGGGAGAAAAACTAAAAATCAGTGAGAAAGAATATCAAAATAAAAGAGAATTCAAGAGTTTTCGATTGAAGTTTTCGGTGACGACTATTTCCTCGCTTCATTATTGCGTTTGAATTAATTACAGTTTTTATTCGAATCTAAATCATCTATGTTGTAAGTTTATTGTAGAAAAGTATGAATGAGAATATCCAAGTAATTTTTATGCATTATCTAGTACGTCTAGTTGAACAATTATGTAAATTGTTATTACTATATGGCATACAATTATGATATGAATATCAATATATCTGTACGCAGAGAAAATTTTACATTCACAGTCACATCATGTTGTTTAAAATAAAAATCCCAGTTTAGTCATATACTGTACACGCATATCTGTATGCAACATAGAAATTGAATAAAAATCATATGAATAAAAAATGATGCAAGGTAGAAACCAGTCAGAGAAAAATCAGTGAGAATCGAGGATAGACGAGAAGGATGGAAAGCCAGAAAATAAAAAACAGATCAGAAAACTTGATTTTTTTTTATTGGATTTTATAATCAAAATCGCAAAAATATTAATTTAAGATCAAAAAGGATAATATGTAATTTTGGGTGAGATTTATATAATAATTATTTAATTTTATTTAAATTATTATAGAATATAAAATATTTGATAGTTTTCTCCTTCACGCCGAGTCAGATTGTAAAACAATTAAACTATGTTATTTAATATGTTCTCTTATCGTAGTTTTCTTGTGCTGATTTAGTATAAAACTTAGATAAGATTAATTATGAGTAAAAAATGGAAAAACAAATTATTTGTGATTTTTAAAATGATAAATCAACATCTTT
>NC_061114.1:203434198-203451056 GCF_002878395.1 Capsicum annuum
AAAGATGTTGATTTATCATTTTAAAAATCACAAATAATTTGTTTTTCTATTTTTTACTCATAATTAATCTTATCTAAGTTTTATACTAAATCAGCGCAAGAAAACTACGATAAGAGAACATATTAAATAACATAGTTTAATTGTTTTATGATTCGACATGAGGAGAAAACTATCAAATATTTTATATTCTACAATAATTTAAATAAAATTAAATAAACATTATATAAATCTCACCTAAAATTACATATTATCCTTTTTGATCTTAAATTAATATTTTTGCGATTTTGATTATAAAATCCAAGAAAATAATTATACAGTCATTAAAAATGTATTCTTAAATATGCATATTGTCATTTTTATTTAAATCAAATAAATTCCATTATTTCTTAAATATTTATAGTTAACTTATCATCAAATGCTAAATTATTCTAAACCAACTTGTATAAAAATTAACACATACGAATATATATAAAAAATAACATAAACCCAATCCTTCAAAAAGCCATGAAAACTCTTAACTACGACTAAATCTGGCCGGTAAATGGTATGACGACAGTGGAGATTTTTCCGGTGACGTGGTGGTCCCTAGCATACGTGCGTGAAAAGTGTGTGTATGTTCGGATGGTTGTGGATCACCGATTTTTGATTGGTTACCGTCGGGCTTCGCCGGAAATGGAGAAAAAAAAAGGAGTCATCGGCGACGGGAAAGGGATGGAGATCATAAAGCGCCGACGAAAAGGAGAAGGACGGTGGTGCGGGGAAGGGGAGAAGGGAGGTTGGATCGGCGCGAGGGAGAAGGGAAGGGGAGTGGGGCGTGGATGATCAGTTTTCCGGCGATGGGATGGAAAGAAAAAAAAAAAAGGTCGACGGCGCAGGTGAGGGGAGAAGAGATAGCGCCAGAAACAGATCTGGGAAAGGATATGGAGGCGGCACCAACGCGGGGTTGGCTGGTATCGCCGAAAAATGGGGAAGGGAAAGGCAGTAGCAATGGCTGTCTCGCTGGTGACCAATTTCTGGCATGAAAAATAAAGTTTCCGGATCGTCAAAAAAAAAAAATTTGTTTTTTATACTGGCTTTCCATCCTTCTCGTCTATCCCCGATTCTCATTGATTTTTCTCTGACTAGTTTCTACCTCGCATTACTTTTTATTCATATGATTTTTATTCAATCTCTGTGTTGCATACAGATACAGTATATGACTAAACTTGGATTTTTATTTTAAACAACATGATGGGACTGTGAATGTAAAATTTTCTCTGTGTACAGATATATTGATATTCAATATCATAATTGTATGCCATATAGTAATAACAATTTTCATAATTATTCAACTAGACATACTAGATAATGCATAAAAATTACTTGGATATTCTCATTCATACTTTTCTACAATAAACTTACAACATAGATGAATTAGATTCGAATAAAAACCTGTAATTAATTTAAACGTAATAATGAAGCGAGGAAATAGTCGTCACCGAAAACTTCAATCAAAAACTCTTGAATTCTCTTTTATTTTGATATTCTTTCTCACTGATTTTTAGTTTTCCTCCCTTTAATTTTTGCTCTCTGATGTTCACTGTCTGATTTCTGATAATGTAAAAGTATGTAAAAAAAAATATCTGATGGTGAATGTATATATGTTGTTTTGGGGTGAGAGAGTCCCTTTTGTAGAGAGAATTTGGGGAGGGGGGGGGGGGGAATGGTTGTTTTTTAGGGGAATTCTTCATCAACAGATAAGGAGAGGGAATATTTAAAATTTAAATTAATTAATTAATTAATTTTTTTTAAATAGAAAATAATAATAATAATAATAATAATAATAAATAAAGATATTAGTAATAATATATAAAATAATTGTTAATTTTATTTTTAACAAAACATAATAAGAATTTATAAATAGACAAAAATAGCAATAATAAATAAAATAATAATTAATTTTATATTTAACAAAACATAATAACAAATTGTAAATAGAAAAAAATAAATATAATAAAATAGTATTAAACTACTAATTTATTTATTAAAATTTAGAATGAATAATAGATATATTATATATTTTTTTTAAAATTAAGATAAAACATAAAAAAAAAATATCTCAAAAATTAAATTTATTTAATTATTAATTTTTTAACTAAAATTTTATAAAAATAAAATAAGAAATTAAATAATATTTTGTCAAATATAAATATTTAATATAAAAATAAATTAAAATATGAGGAGGATCAAAAATCACGTGTCTACACCTAATAGTCGAAGATTAGGACGGCACGATGGAGAGAAAGAAAGGAAAACAACATTTACATGCCTTATAGCTTTTCGAAGATTGGGAGTGGGACCCTACACACCAATCTATGAAACTCTACTTGACATTACTCTTGTACCTGTGGGACCCGTGAACCTAACGCTCTGATACCAACTGTCATGACCCAAACTATTGGACCGAGCGGGAACCTATGCTATTCTAAGTAGCTAGGAGAACCCTTACTACTCAACTAAAAATATACGGAAGACATCTGTTATTAAGAGAATATTGAATTAAATATAATAACATAAATTAAATATTAATAAGTAAACTTTTTACAAATACTTCTTACAAATGTTCTTTACTATCCCAAGACTTGGTCAAACATGTACAAGAGCTATCTACTACAACATAAACTGATAATAAAATAATAATACAAAGACTATATCATCTGTCAGGATGAAAATACAGAAGTTATTGCTGAATACATCATCCACCTAGTAACTGCAAACTAACCTGCATCCAGTCTACATTCCAAGAAGGAATGTAGAAGAGAAGGGTCAGTACAACCACACGTACCGATAGGCATCATCGACCGACCGTGTTAGTTCATGTAATCATAAAATAGAATTAAGGAAAATAAATCATGACATCTTGAATGGAATATAATTCAACTAAGGTTGTAGTAAAATTATTACTTTACCTATATAAGTTACATTATCCAACTACTCTTCCAACTTCATCCTTATTATATTCACTACCAACACACTCTAGCCTTATTAATTCACATAATCAACCATAATCCAACGCCAATACGTCACTATTCCTCTTTATTCACCTTATATTTTTCATTACACATATTCACAGGAACAAACTCGTAATCATGAACAACCACACTAAACTCTCGGGCTAATAACCAAATGCTTTTTTATAATATTAAAGAATGATAACTAGTCATTCTGATAAGCTATGATTAAAACACACTAGTCATTCTGATAAGCTATGATTAAAACACATATAAATGAAGCAAGTCAACCAACATATGAGTAAGTACAAAGTTTCACTTTTTCAAACACATCACACAATCAAATAACCAATGAATCAACAATATAACAATAGCAGATCAAAAAGTGCTCACAACCAAGCAACATAACGATCAAGAGTATCAACTATATTGTAAACATCCACAGACTCAACACAAATATGTACGCACATGCTATGGGACTTATTTTTGCCTAAATAGTCATGACCATGTACCGTATCGGCATGGTACCCGATCCAACATATACATATCCGTACCGGCGTGGTACCCGATCCAAAATATACATATTCGTACCGGCGTGTTAGTCGATCCAACATATACATATCCGTACCGGAGTTGTACCCGATCCAACATATACATATCCGTACCAAGGAGGTACCTGATCCAACATATACATATCCGTACTGGCGTGGTACCCGATCCAACATATACATATCCGTACCGGTGTGGTGCCCAATACAACATATACATATCTGTACCGGTGTGGTACCCGATCCAACATATACATATCTGTACCAGTATGGTACCCGATCCACCATAAACAAGTATTATCACCATCAAATTTACACAACCTCACAACATACAACACAATGTAGCAAGTTTACAAGTACACTTAAAGTCATCATATAATTCATCAAGTAAATTTTCAACATTCATTTATACACGCATCAATAATCCAAGCATCAAATTTCAAGCATGTTCGAATACCAATCAACTATTATTCATAGCATTACTTTAAGGAGTTATCATTATCAAACAAGCCACTCATAGGCACAATTCAATAAACCATTATTATCACCAATTTAGACTCTCATGGGCATCCAATAGATATAATATTTTTATCAATATCAAAATAAGAATATCATAAAATAAATCACAATTTAATTGTTACACATACAAGTCACTATGGGGGCCTTAATTACTCATTAATTATTAAAAATATTATTATCATCTTAAATACCACAACTTGGGTTCTAACATTACCACTTATAACTAGCACATTGACGCATATCATTATTGTCTACTGTTTTCCACATAATACAATCATCGCACTAATTCAAGTCACCTATCCCTTAGATATTACTATGCTCATTATTATTCAATCTTAGCATAATTCTCCTCGGCATATTATTGCACAATACATACAACCTCATAACATTACAACTCAACTAGGTTCATCACTAGAACACTAAAAAAATATCATGTTCATATAGTACATTTACAACAATCTCCTTTCGAGCACATAACACATAATATCATAAATAAACATAATCAATTAATAATATAGTCTTTGAAATTAAAGTTAAGTATTGTCTTTATCCACCTCAACTCCATGCCCGCAGGCCTAGACATGTTTTCTCCCATCAATTATAAATTATGAAAATAAAAAATAACATAATCTTCTACTCATTAAACCTAGCCTACCTGGAAGCCAAGCTTTTGGAAGAAACAAGGTACAACAAAGATGCTCTTTACTTTCCTTTATGCCTTGGAATAACCAATCATCTAAAAATCAATCAATTATAAGAGCAATAAGTAATTACTCTTCAATTAAATATCTTGGGGATTCAAACCCACTAATTGTACCCTTTATTCAAGGTCTATATCATCTCCAAATTTAATTAATTATTAATTAGCTCTTTCAAGCTTAACTCATCTCCATTAATGAAGTTTTTATGTTAAAGATCTCATCTTCACGAAATTTGAGGTTTCTAACCATCAAAATTTATACTATAGTTTAGAAAATTCATGTTAGGAATCTTTAATTTATAGTTTAGAATCAAATCTACGTCTTATTAAAAATACTCATGAGTATTTCCCAAAAGGATTCCACCATTAAAGGTCTTTCTAAGGATTCTAAGATGTTAAAGGATTAAGAGACGAAGAAAATAATGAAAAAACTTACCTCAACGAAGGAATTTCACCTTAAGCCTTGGTAAATCACCTCTCTAGGGTTGGGGAATGAAATTTGAGATTTTTAGACCTAAAATACGGCTAAAGCGGATTTAAATACAACCAAAATTCTGTTTCAGCCCAGACAGTGCTTAGTAAATCAGTCATAACTTTTTACTCCAAATTCGGATTGAGGAACAGTTTGTTACATTGGAAAGAGAACTCTGATATTTTTGATTTGATAGTTAATGGGACCCCTAAATCCTTATATTTTATGAGATATGATCATTTTAATTAGCCCTATTAGAAACCCATATGAAAACTGTATCGGAGAGAAAATTTTAAACTTAACTTTGTGTTAGGGATATTATACAATCTTAATTCATACCTAAAGAACTTCCAAAACAAAAGTATTGATATTAGCACTCACCAATAATTAAAATTCATCAAACTTGAGTCTATCTAGACACATCTGAAGGCTAAAATCTTCACCGAAAAATTTGAGGTGTCATAATAAATAAAATATTGACTATTTTGGACCTAAGTTAATATTAAGGAGTGGAAATTATAAATTTATTATGAATAATTTAGTAATAACGAAATGGATGGTTATACCTAAATAATTGACCACAAAATAAAAATAAAACTGTTAATTTTGGTTATATAGACCTCACTTAGATTCTTTGAGTAATATATCTAAATTTAAAATTCTATAATAATTTTGGTGATATAGGTTTCACTTAAATTCTTTGAGTGAATATATCTAAATTTGAAATTTTGCATGCGCACATAGAGACACACATATCATATTTATATACTAACTATAAAAATAAATTTCTCTATATATATAAGTAGATTTTGACAGTGTTGTAAATATTATTCCAGAACCTCAGCTATCCCCACCCTCCCGTGGTGATGAAACAAAATATAAAAATTTGTTATAATAATTGAGAGTAATTATGGGTAATAATCATGATTTGTAGAAAAGGTCGGTAGCTATGCAATGTCTGCGGTGAATAAAGATGGTGGGTAGCGATTATGGTAGCTGATGTTAAGAAATAGCAGTAGTATTAAAATATTTTCAATAAAATTAAAAAAATGAGAGAGAATGATCTTACATACATTGAGAAATAAAAGACAAGAATACAAATAAAAGTGTGATGACTTTACCCAATTACAAGGGCTCATGGTATAATATGAAGCGTTCATATGAATTTTATTTATAATGGTCAAAATTTTATTTTATTTTTGGTGTAGATTATTTTTGAGATTTAATTACTTTATGGAGACAAATTAAATTTATCTAATTATTTTTATAATGCTTACATAATAAATGTTCACTGTTAAGATAAGTCCAATCTTCTCTCTAAAAATGGAATATATATATATATATATATATATATATATATATATATATATTATATGTATGTATGTATATTTATTTCTAATAATGAAAGTATTTTTACTAATAAATGTTCACAATCAAAAAAAATTTAACGTTCTCTCCTAAAATGGAAGGATAATACAAAATATTGAAAGGAAAAAAATAATATAATATTTAAAGAAAAAAATAATATATTCTCCATATCTTATCTTTCTAATATTTAATCTATATCTATATCTATATCTATAATATATTAAAAGTGTTAAAGACCCTTAGAAAAGTGATTTGAACTTTTTGCCCTTCATTAAAACTATCTGTAATAGACAATATCATCTTTTTACTATTTTTCTTAATAAATTTAATATCTTTTGTTGATATATTATATATTAATTAGGAATTGTAATTTCAACTTACGGAAGGAATATAGTATGCCATAGTTAGGAGTAAGATTTGTCTATATTTGTCGTGGGAAAAAGCATTTGATTTAGATTAAGTAGGTCGAAAAAATTGAAGGAAAGTTGTCTTTTAAGTCTTGAATGAAGGATTGGTGACATTGACCAACTTAAAGGGTCAAACATTATTAGGAAACTTGATCAAGTTAATTGTGGACTTGATTAATATTTTCAAAACTTTCTAATCTTTTCAAAAATACAAATCAACCCAAACCACACCCCTCTTCAATCCAAATCAACCACTCTCTCTCTCTCTCAAAAGCTTCTCTCAACTCTCTCCCAACTAATAGTTCTGCAAAATTTCTCCCTTCAACCTCCAGTGATAAATAGTTGGGCAAGTTCTTTTTCGACTTTCAACCGTCATTCGATGTGAATACTTCTCCGGCGACAACAACTTCGATTTCTTCGTCGTCCCATTTTCTTTTTTCACAGGTAAAAAATTATGAAGAAAAAGAGGAACTTGAGCCAACTACTCTTCTAGTATTGAAATATGGACTGAATAAAATCCTAATTTCCGGCATTTCTTCTTCTTGTTGTCGTAGTGTTGATTCAAATTTATTGGTGATTTTTTATCACAGTTAATGTTCTTAGTGTGTGTGTGTGTGTGAGTGATGTGTTAGTGTTGCTGGGTTGATTTGTTGTTTGTCTTGGTAAAAATGGTATTGCAACAGATGAAATATCTAATATAACAGATGAAATATCTGATGTAACAGATAAAACATCTGATGCAACAGATGAAAATCTGATGTAACTATGAAAATCTGATGCAACAGGTGAACAATCTAACAGATCATTCATCTGTTGCGCAGACGACTCTTCTGTTTGGAAGAAATCTAAACAATAATGATCCAACAGATATCTAATTAGTGATCTGTTTTTATTCTTTCCAACGGTTTACTCTTCATTTTGCAACAGATTAGTGACTATTTTTATTCTTTCCAACGGTTTACTCATCCGTTACAACATGTCAGTTATATATTACAACAGATAACATACTTGGTGCAACATATTAGTGATCTATTTTTATGGTTTCCAATGGATTACTTATCTGTTGCAACAGGTTGGTTATATGTTGCAATCGATAAACTACCTGGTGCAACAGATTAGTGATTTATTTTTATTCTTTCCAATGGTTTACTCATCCGCTGCAACAATTCAGTTATATGTTGCAATAGATTACATACCTGGTGCAACAAATTAGTGATATGTTTTTATGGTTTTCAACGGATTACTCATCCATTGCAACAGGTCGTTATATGTTGCATCAGATAAAATACCAGGTGCAATAGATTAGTGATCTATTTTTATGGTTCCCACGGATTACTCATCCGTTGCAATGGGTCGGTTATATGTCGCATCAGATAAAATACCAAGTGCAATAGATTAGTGATCTATTTTTATAGTTTTCACGGATTACTTATCCATTGCAACAAGTCGGTTATATGTTGCAACAGATAAAATACCTGGTGCAACAAATTAGTTTTTTGTTAGAACTGTTATATAACTGTTATGCATTAGTTAATTACAATCTATGTTATGTTCCTGTAAATTTAAGATAATATGGCTCCCAAAAGAAAAGAAATCAAATCAAGTCTAAGTAAAGGAGCAAGTACAGTAGCTCGGCTACATCCACCACTCTATGAGCTTGCTTTACAAGCGTTATCTTAATCAGGAGCAGAAGATAATGGACACGGGGAGGAGGAATCTTTCAAAAGAGATGATCCAAATCCTAATAGCCCTTCCACCGAAGAGTTGGTCAAAACCTTCACTATTGATCGTTATCCTGTGAGAATACAGTACGATGGTTCCACAGATTCAATGGGTGATCTCATGGTTAAGTCAGTCATGGAAAAATCTTTCGACGCCTTCAAAAAAATACTTCGAGAACAAAAATTGGATTCATATTTCAGGGAAAGCTGCTTTGAACAATATATTGATTTGTCAGAGGACAACAATGCTCGTTTCCAGATGAAAATGGTAAATGGTCTTCTCAAGCACAGATTTATGTATGAAAAAAAAGATAAGATGGATGGGGTGTGGATAAATTACTATTGCATACCTATTTATTTTGATTGGAAGGAGTTTGTCATAGTTACCGGACTAAAACGTTATCCTCCTTTTCCTTCTTAAGTTATACCTACCTTGACTAAAAAAAAACACCCCGCACACCCAAAAAAGGCAAAGGCAAGTCGAGTGATCGTGATTACCTGGTGTCCTTTGTTGGTCCAAGCTTCAAAAATAAAAATCTGATAGAAGCGTTGAAAGGTAAAGGACTTTCATAGAAGCACAAGCAATCATTGTGCTTTGTTTGGTTTGTACATAATGTTCTTTAGAAAAGAGACGTTAACAATAACATAAGCCTCAATTTAATAAATTTCTTCGAGGATCTTGAGGCATTTAACAGCTTTCCTTGAGGTTATGAAAGCTTTAAAATGATTGTCGAATATTTGTTGACTCCATTAACGCCAAAAACAGTCAACTTATACGGTTTTTCATGGGCCTTCATGCTAAATATTTCTTTTATCATGATATGATTCATTATTGTTTTATTCAATAATGCTTTTGATTTATTGGCATTATGTTACAGGGTTGGGCATTTAAAGCCATTTTTTATTTGAGACAACAAGTGAACTACCAAGAATAAGTTTTCTTTCCGAGAATTCTAAGATGGTTGTCGGCAAAAACCGATAAAAATGCAAAATTTCTTGATCTTTTCAATCCCCCCAAGGAAACTTCTTCCTGGTAGTTCACTTGTTGTCTTACCCCCTAATTCTAATCAAGTTTTTTTTAATTAATGATTAAATGATTTCATTATCATTCTTAATATATGTACCAATTTATTTTAGATTGTCCATTTGTGGTTTGTTCCGACCAACCGAGAGTTGAAGATGCCATTTTTTCTTACTTTACGGTCTGTGCAAACTTTACTGGACCCTAAGGTCGTTGATGGAATGAAAATGTAATTATTTGGAGCAACAGCCATCACAAAAAAAAATAATTTTAGAGGGTGGGGCTAATGATGCTTCTCTTACAGTTTTTGAAACAACAAGCCATTATGATTATGATCAAAATAGTTGTACAGATTTTTCTCCAGATTTTACCATATCTAGTGAATGTTCTGCATGCAAATGTCAAGACTATAAGGAAAAACACGATAGAGTGATTAATGCTATTAATGCACTAACTTTTTCTATTAAGAAAATAACATCTAAAAGGGGTGTCATTTCATCAAAGAGAATTTTATATCCAGACACTCCACTAGAGATCAAGGCGGCTAAGAGGAGAAGGAAAGACACTTTTAAGGCATCATCAAGCATAAAAAAAATATTGCAACCCTCTGTCTTTGTCTTGCACCGATGTTCAGTATGCAAGGGCCATAAGAGAGCAGCATGAGCTGAAGAAGGTGAATGTACATCATTTGTTCCAAAAAACAAACAGGCACATATCTGTTTCAACAGATGATACATCTGCTGAAAATTATCAAACAGATATATACATCTGTTGCAACTGTTGTCTAACTTGTTGCATCAGATTCGTTATCTGTTTTAACAGATGAGTCTTATATTGTAACAGATGGATCATCTGTTCGAAATTATCGTACTTCTCTGATTTACCTGTTCAAATTTGTCCCTATAGATAACCCATATGATACAACATAAGACTCGTCTGTTTCAACAGATGGATAATCTATTGTATATCTCTACTTAGCATTGACAATTCTGGCTTTCCAGCTGGATGTCACAGTAGAAGCTACTATCGAAGAGCATAATATCACAGTTGATAATCCATCAACTGCTTCCAAAGAAGAAGAAAAAGTGGAGCCTACCAGTTTGGAAGAACGGAAGAATTACTCATTTAAAGGGTTCAGCATCTCGGACGAGGCTCCAAAAAACTAACACAGTTGGTCAATGACTATTCAGAATGGATTGACGGTGGGTTGTTAAAGCATAATGTCGGCAGGTACATAAATCAATTTTATAGATATTGGTTTATACAATTCTTATTGTAAGGACCTGATATTAACACATATAAATCATCATGTAGAAAGCAAAATGACGAGCGCTACAAATTAAATAAATCGAGTCTTGGTTTTGATATGTTCAACTTTGTTGTTGCACATCCCGAAATAAAGAATTGGTTCTATTTGATGCCACAGCCCCAAACTTGCTGGAATGATGAGGTTTAAATGCCATACCTATTACTATTAATTAATACTTTATTTAATTGTATCTGCGTATTGATTTTTTCGTCACGTAATCCAAAATATTTGATAATATGTGCAGCACATCGATGTCATATTTTACTACCTCCGAAAGAAGGACAAGTTGCAAACACAAGAACAATATAGATATACAAAAGGAAATTATTTGTACAAAACGTACATCAATAATGCCTACGATAGGTATTGTCAATAACAGCCAAAATTTTCCCGAAACAAGGAATGCTTAATCAATATCATCAAAGGTTTTAGCATTCCAGTTGGCTTACCTTGGCATTTGATCCAAGAAGTGTACATCCCAATCAATTATGGTGATGAATTCCATTGGGTGTTGGCTATCGTCGTTCTAAAAGATAGACGTATCCATGTTTATGACTCGATGTTGCGAAGGAGACGTTTTGGGCCGCCGTCTGAGATACATAAGCTATCCAAAATATTGCCTACTTATCTTGATATAAGTAGTTTTTTAGACCAAAAGGTTCGTACTGATTGGTCGATGATTAAAGCATACCGGGATAAAATGGCTAATCCATTTGATGTACAATATGTTGAAGGAATTTCTTAACAAACCATTGGTAGCCTGTATGTTTAAGTGTCATGATTTAGTTTCATTTTACAAATTTCACAACGCTTGCATGAACTGCAAGATATGGAATATCTATTTTTTTATAATGCAGGGATTGTGGTCCTTTTGTTACCGCCTACGCCGAGTATTTGAGTGATGGATTACAAGTATCAAATGATGGAATTGATGTCGGATTACTCCGTAAAAGATATGATGCTCTTTTATGGAAATATGGAGAAGCGAAAGCTCAGAAGTCGTACACAATCGATGTTAAAAATCCACAATGACCAAAGCCGAATTCTATAGCACCGGATGAAGAACAACTTGTCCATTTTGATTAGATCTTTATATATTAAGTCCGTCAATGTAATAACCTATCCTCCTTGGTTTAACTTGTTGATTTATTTGTAGAGTAGATCGTTTGTACCCATAATGATTTTTTTTACATTTTATTTGTTTAGTTATTTCATGTAATTTTTGAAGGCTTCGATTTATTTTATTCTGTCTATGAATATAATTTAATACTTAGTTTTGAACATGTTAATTAAAATGGAGTACTAGATTCAAATATCGCAACAGATAATACATCTGCTGCAACAGACGGCATATCTTATCAGACAGATTTAGACATATATTGCAATATGAGATGCAACACGTAGGTCATATACTGGAAATTATATAATAGGTCTTCCTACTTTTTTTATTTTCTCTAACAGATTATCGATCAGTTGCAATAGATAGATTATATGTTGCAACAGATCATATATCTGTTGCAACAGATAGACTGGGAACATCTGCAAAACACAAAAGAAGACCAACCTATTCCAATAGATGATCAATCTATTACAACAGGTACTATATCTGTTATGCAGATATAAAATCTGTTGCATTATAAAAATTCAACTTGGCTAGACATAAAAATTATTGCCACTACATGTAAAGTGAATTGGCTTGAAATGAAAATTTGGTATCATGTTCGACTCTATCTTTGTACATGTTCTTTTCTATACACGAGCTCCAACCATTTATTTAGTACCCCATATGCCCAGACCCATTGCATTTTTCCCACAATGGTGTTGCATACACCGGTCATTTGTGTGTCGGTCAGAAAACACTTGATGTATGCAAGCGAGTATGGCCCGCACGCTGCACTAGTTGTATTTCTTAGGGGCTGGATGTTCTTATTTCGACCATCAAAATTCCATGATTCCTTCGCCAAGACTTCAGCCGGCAAATGATCCATCAGCTTACTCTGCGTCAACAACTTGGGCAACAACTTTAAGAGTGGTTGCATGTTGGTTAAAAATGTCTTCTCGCTGAAGACAGGTAAGTTGCAATCATAAACCTTAATATTTTCCTCGTATAGTAGTATCTCAATAGTGAGAAAATGTTTGACAACCATGTTCATTACTGCAAGGATTCTCTTTGCCTTGATCCAGCTCTTGCCGTGTGGATATAGCCTCTTCCCTCTAACATATTTAATTACTTCTTTATCCCATTGGAATGTAAAAACTAATTGATCAAATCCCACGCACCAGAATTAGCTATTTTATAAAGTTTAGCATACCTATCCTTGAAATTGTTGTAGAAGTTAAGGTCCATTATCCTATCAACTGCATCATAAGCATCCGGGTACGCTAATTGCCTGCCCCTCATGAGGTAGAGAATTTCATCAATATACTGTGGTCTAAGAAGACAATTTTTAAATAGGTTAGTACTTGTAAAGAATAAAACACAGTGGAAAGAATTCGATACAGAGGGTTCTCTGAATCAGTTCACAGATTACCCAGCCAATGCAACTTATGTAACAGATGTGTATTATGTTGCAATAGAATACCAAGTTGTTGCAACAGATTACACATCTGCTGCATAGATTCTTCTTCATGGAGTAGATTTGAAGGCTAGGTTAGCAAAAGTAAACTTACCTTGTCCTTGTACCACACGCACATATTTGTCATATTCGAGAAGTCTTTAGCGACAAATAAATACATGGTGTGTTCTTTTTGAACCTTCATCTTGATGAATTTTTCCAGTTCCTTTTTATTCTCCTTGCCAAGCGCAGCGAATATGTCCACCTTCTTCGGTGGCCCCTGAACTTCAACAACTCTTGGAGTGGGGGGACTTACAATTTTTACTGATTTCAGAATAGAGAGAATTTATCTAATTTTTCTTCTCTTCCTCCTAACCTCCACTGTAGGAGTGCATGACTCTCTCTCGTCGTTGGATGGTATGACACCTCTCCTAAATTTCAACTCTTCGGCAACTTCAGCAATAGCCTCTAGCTTTTTAAGGATTTTATCCTCTCTGTCCTTGCACACTTTACATTTGCAATGAGAACATGAGTGTGAGAAGGGGTAAGAGGGACCACTGTAAGGGTGGGAAGGACCGGTGTAGGGTTGAGGGGGAGGACTTGTGCAAGGGGTGTTTTCAAACATGTTTATTTTTTACTGAGCACCAATATGCTTATAATCACGAATGGCAGCAACAGCAGCAGGATTGCTGCTACTATCACAAACAACTACATCAGCAACACCCCTAAAAGAAGCACCTGGATCTGTTGCAGTTTGAGGTTGGCCGTGAAGAGCTTCAATATTAGGCTGACCTTGCCTAATTGCTCTTCTTATGGATGTTACTCCATCTAATTCCTTCTTTATTAACTCCACCGCTGGGTCTTCTTTTTTTATCAACAAAACCTAGAGTAAGAAAAAAAGTCATCCCCAGCTCATCAATGGTAGGCACAATCCAAGGATGCAAAACCTATAAAAAAGATGTGAGGAATTTAAATCATATAATAATAATTTCCAGTCAGTTGGGTTACATGGGGCTTGGGTTACATGGATGTTAACACAGCCAACTTATGTAATAAACGATCTAGCTACCACAACAGCTGATCTGTATGTTGAAACAAATTGATAATATGTTGCATCAGATTACCCATCTGTTGCATAATTTGCAGTAGTTGGGTAATCTATTGAGTAGGGTTCAGAGAACCAGAGAAATAGATGGTTAATCTATTGTGAAATATGGATCGTCTGTCGCACCAAACTACCCATCTGTTACACCAGTTGCAGTTGATGGGTGATCTGTTGCAATAGATGACCCATCTGTCGCAACAGATGGAACATCTGTTTCAATAGCTTTCTTTGAGGCAAATTATTTTAGTTGAAAGAAGACGCACTGCATCATCCGGAGGGTTAAAGACATCAGCCTCATTAATATTTTTTTTACTGCTATCTGCTGCAGCCAACCACCTAAGGATCCTTGGATGAGAAACCTTATTCGGGTAATCCTTGAAATGCTTTCGGAGGGGAGGAATGGCTTCACATGCCCAAGCGTAAAAATTATAAACAGGAAGAAAGCAAAAAAAAGTCATAACTATATTCGATATAAATTAATGAATGAGTAAAAATAATGATCAATTTACCATGAAAGTCCAAGAAAAGCCATATAATGTGGTAGTCTTTGGCTTTAGCTTTTTCAGTAAATATTTGACAGTCAAGTAATAGCTGTCATATCCCCAGGGATGATCGTTGAATTTCCCAAAATCATCAACAAGCGCCAATAAATCATGTTCTATGACTTTCCTGATGTCTCTTGCCAATAAAATGGAATGGACAAACCAAACTAAGCATAATTTCTCCCTGTAGTGCTTTGGTATGTCTTTATTCTCCATTAAATCCTCAACTCTGTAGCTAGGTCCAACAATGCCCAACAACCCATATTTTTTTACCTTGTGTTTGTTGGACTCTTTGTACGGTGTTTTCTTGATGAGAGGTTCTTCTGGAAGATCGCATCTCAAGCTCGTCACTATGGCAAACTCTTTCAATCCAAAACAAACCGGCATGCCACAGTAGTTGATATCCATCTTTTTTCTGCCCTCTTTTGGACCTCCATCATACCCCGCATACTTGATCTTGTGCTTGAGGAGGCCATCTACCACGATCATTGGGAAACAAAGAGGGCGGGCCCCAGGCATCTTAAGAAAGTATGCAAAGCAACTCTTCTTAAAAAGTCCATCTATGTTTTCCTTCTTCATAATACTCTTAAGTTCGTTAAAAGGTTTCCCCAACTGAAATTTAAGTACAACATCATGAAATACTATGTTAGGGTTACTCATCGGCATCGCAACTGGAAACCCGGCGATACTAATAGTTTTGACAAAACCATACTAGGATTTTGATGTTATTTCATGCTCCATTGGTGAGAAGGAGTTATCACTTTCCTCAGCTTCATTTTGACCTAACTAAGAATGTTTGGAAAGTTCCTCCGAATCTATCTGTAGTCTAGCTTTCTTTGTTGGGTGGTCAGAAGTTGATCCACTTTCAGTTTCTTTTCTTTTGGGATACATCTTTTAACTACAAATAATAGAAAAATAAAAAATACATTGCATTTGATATCTACATAATTTTTTAAAAAAATGTGAGACAAATTTCAATAAATTATAGTACGCCACATAACAAAAAAAAAATATTCCAACGGACAACCCATCAGTTGGAACAGATGGGAAACCCAAATATATTTGAAGACCTATTTAATATCTCCCAACAGATATTCCACCTATTGTAACAGATGGAGAAATTTCAATAAATTATTTTACTCCACATTACAAAAAAATACTCCAACGGATAACCTATCAGTTAGAACAGATGGGGAATCTGTTTGAAGACCTATTTAATATCTCTCAATAGATCTTTCACCTATTGCAATAGATAGACCACCACCACCACAACCAATGGCACCACTAATGCCACTAAAACCACACCAATGCCACCAATACCAACACCAAGACCACCGGCACCACCGCCAAAAAACACAAATACCAACACCACCAACAACAGCCACCAACAACACCACAAACACCATCCAATAATACCACGACAGTCAACAAAACACTGAGAGAAAAACTAGGGTTTTCTCGGGTGCTTCCTACTTTTTTAGCATCAAAACTCAAAATTGTTAACCCATTCTCAAAGATAATAAAACTAAAAGTCTTCTTTTTCATCATTAATTAAAAAGCCCTATTTTTTAGAATAAAGAACAAATATAGAACTCTTTTCG
>NC_061114.1:203451156-203504003 GCF_002878395.1 Capsicum annuum
CTCCCTACTTTTTTAGCATCAAAACTCAAAATTGTTAACCCATTCTCAAAGATAATAAAACTAAAAGTCTTCTTTTTCATCATTAATTAAAAAGCCCTATTTTTTAGAATAAAGAACAAATATAGAACTCTTTTCGAACTCTTTTACCTACGAAGATAGAGAAAATGATGGGTACAAGTGGAATGAAGTAAAAAAAACAACTATATGTGGCCATAAATGGGAAGAAAATCGACCTGTTTTGAAGGGTTGAGCAATATATTAAGTAGTTGTTATTTGTATTGTTGAGAGAGAGAGGAGACCCTGATGTTTGAGCAGATGCTAATACATTTTAGGCTTTTAACTGAGAATAATTGCAAAGTCTTAAGCAACTTTTATTGTTTTGGATTGTTTTCTCTTTGATATTACAGTAAAAGTCGAGATGCAAGAGAATCAGCAATAATAGGAGGAAAAAAGTTGATTTCTGAGCAAGTAGAGAAGGAAGTATTGATGACGACTTGTCTGATAAGTCGTCAGCCTTGTGATAAGCTATCAGAGTTGCCGTCAGGCTTAGACAAAGAATAGACTTCAGTTGGAATCAGTGACGACATCTGTGATAGGCCATCAGAATTGTGATAAATCGTCAAGCTCATCGTTTGGCTTAGGCAGGGGATAGAGTTTGAAGTGAAAAAATGACGATATCTCTGATAAGCCATCACATGTCTGACAAGACGTCAAGTCTCATCGTTAGCCCAAGGAAGAGATTATCAAAAGTAAAGAGGAGCTAACGACATTCCTGATAAGCCGCCAGACTCCTGATAAACCATCACACACATCGTCGCCTTTCTGAGAAAATACTATAATCTATAATTTTGTTTTCATAATTAGGATGAAGTATTTAAAGCATATGTTAGGTTTTTCTAATCATCGGGGAACTGACGTTTTGAGTATTTTTCTCTCTAGTTTTTTGACTTCAACCAGACAATTATTTCTAGAGAGATTATTATGATTGTTTTTGGGATTTTCTACTGGATCAAATCTGAGAAACACTTATTGTTATTCATCTTGCTGTAAGATCATCTATCAAAGTATGAAGTCAACTTGTTGTCTTGCTTATTTTATTATGAGTAGCTAAATTCCCTTAACCCGAGTTGTGGGATCTATGGGTTTGAGTTTGTAATGTAACTAAGTGTTTAAGATTCTAACGGTGGCAGGAACTTCTTGTTAATTCCATTATTTTACATGCTGACTATTGTTTGCAAACAATAGGCCTCACTTACTGTTGATTTGCTTGAGATAAGAAATCAACCCTAGTAAGACGTGAATTATCAATAGGGACTTGGATGAATTAAATTTTCATTTAATAATTAATATTGTAACAAAATTAATTAACTTGAGATAACATCTGGTTATGAAATATAAAGTCCCTAAGTTCGAGAGAATTAGGTGGTTAAATGTCTAAATAGGTTGAGAAATATTTAGACATAACCTCGACAAGGATAGTCTGTTGTTCCTACCTACCACAAGAATTTTGAACCGTTACTAACGTCTGTCAAATACCAATACCCATAGTGAACATCACTCTGGTTTTCCTTATTATATTGATTTCAAACACTGAATTGAGAAGTAATTATTTGTTACCCTTCCAAAAATCCCCATTCACAAGAAACTACTAACTATCAGTTGATTAACCCACAGATAACTCAAATTCACACCATATTCCCTATGGGATTTGACCCCAACCTAGTTGGGTTATATATTGACAACGATCGCTTACATTCTCGTAAGAGATGTAGTTTGAGTGTTATCAAAAATGGCACCGCTGCCGGAGAACAATTTGGCGTATTATGTTGGTTTGAAATTTTAGTTTACTTGGTTGAATTCAAAATGGTAAATATTTATTTAGTTTATTTTTTTATTTTTTTATTTTATTTTTCTCACACCTTTCTTGAGATGTCAGCCTGGATAGATAGTTTTTTGAGTGATGACGATTCTTGTTATTATTATGGGGGACTATATTTTGAGGCTTGCTGTCCAGATTTACCTGGAAGTGCATGTATGTGACCTTCATAATATGATGTGGATACTGTCCTACTTACTATAACTTGGTGTTTGGCTTGTGTTCAAAGTGATCATACTGAAGATATGTGTGCTATCATGATTCAAGTGAACAAATTGATGAAATGAATTTTAGAGAATCAAGAACAGTTGTGGGCAGAGCTAAAAGAGTTACCACTCTCACTATGTTTACAGTGGCTAAAAAAAGAAGAATATGAGGAGGACATTAGCCAATTTGAGGAGAAAACTCAAGAATTGCAACCACTCGATTGTCATCTTGATCTTGAGACTGACATTGAGAAGGTGAATAAAAGTGAGTGTGTATAGTGTAAATTTTGAAGTAGAATTAGTTGGGCCTCACTCGAAGCATTTTTCCACATTATTTTTAGATGATATCTTGTCTGTGGAATTATCTAAAATAGTGGAAGAGTGTGAAGATGAGGAACAAAAATCTTATATTCTTTATTTTACACTTGATAAGCAACATAAAAACACACCTCACTTTAAGGCCAAGTGGTTTACCACACTCAATCCATTACTCGACTTCTTAATTTTTGTACCACACCCTATGAGTGAGGCAAGAAGATGGACTCTAAGTTGGGGGTGAAATTCATATCCTCAAGGTGGAGGAAAAAGCTGAACTGGGTCGTGCTGCGTCACTAAATTAGGCACTTCTTGCGAGGCAACCCAAGGTATTTTGTTGTTTATATTCGTATTATGTAATTGACATCAAATCTTCTCACCCATGGTGCCACAGGTATATTTCTGACTCTCTTGCATGATTTTAAGTTGAGGGTGGGGCTACTTATGGATGTTGATGTCCTCTTAGGGTTTTTGTTATCGTACCTCTTTTCCCCAGAGTTTTGTTCCTAGTAGAACCGGCATGTTTAGGTGTATTGTGTTTGTTTTGTGATGTGTTATGGTTAACTGGGGGAAAAATAAGTATCTAGGATAGTTGACTTATTTTTGTTGATTTTTCTTGGAATGATAAATACCTTTCCAATTGTCTATATGGTAACTGTGTGATGTGCATCTATATGTGAATACTGTGAATCTTTTTATGGAATTAGTACTAGAGACATGCTGCTGGGTTGTACTATGTGTTTGTGTGATATCTCGTGACTTGAGCCGGGGGTCTTTCGGAAACAGCCTTTCTACTTCATCAGAGGTAGAGGTATGGACTGCGTACATCTTACCCCCCCCCCCAGACCCCACTAAGTGGGAATACACTGGGTTTGTTGTTGTAGTACTAGAGACATGATAATCACTGCTAACAATTGCATGAACCGAATGGGTAGTAGCTTATGATGTACCTTTGTGCCATGTGTGTGAGAGACACTACCTAGTTTCCGTTGTGTGTTAAATTCAGAAATTGCCCGATTAGTCTTGCCTTGGATGTAGGATGTTGGTTAGAAAAAAGATCATAGGTCATTTGATATTAGCCCACTTTTAGACTAAATGACCTTTCCTATATGCATAATATCCCTTGATCCCTATTTTGAGCCTGAATAGCCTATTTTTTTTTATGATACCTATCACCGTCCCATTTATTTCATAATGAACCTATTTTGGCCCTGGTCTTCCTTGGACACTGTGCACCTTGACTTAGGCAAATGGACTAAGTTGATGTGGCTGTCATAGGGGTGCATGATGTAAAATGAGTATGAAGAAAGGTAGAATAAAAGAAAAGAATAAAAAGCTGGGTGCAGTGGAAAAGAACAAGAAAAGAAAAGTTGAAAAAAAATAAAGAAGTAACTGTAGAAAAGACCACACCCATCCTGAATATGTGTGATCAAGAAAAGAGAAGAATAGAAAAAGTCAATAAGTGAGACCCCAGAAGCTAGTATAGTGTCAAGGAGGCTTAGTCCCTTTAAATATGATCGAGTATCATACCAACCCCTAGCCTACATTACAAGCCAAAGAGAAGACCTATAGTGATCCTAGCTGATCTATCTGAAAATCTTGGTAATGAAAGTAAGGGCAAGCCTGTGGTATTTAGCATACATTGATTGGAACTTCATTCTGAGAGTGAGCTTCTTTTGATTTCCCCCATGGTTATATATGTGATGTCTGATATAAGTGAAGTGGGACTTTTTGTAGTGAGGGCACACTAGTTACGTTGCTAGTCGCTAACTTGTTTGGATAGTGTAAGCTTGGTACATGCATGGTTGTTGTTGCTGAATTGATGCCATATCTTGATTCATGTGTATCGTACTGTTGTTCTTCAATAATATACACAGTTGTTTTCGAATTAATTGATCTTGGACATCTTGAAATAGCTGGAACTCATTCCAAAGGCCAGTTTACCTCTTTTTGGTCTCTTAACATAGAATTCAATTTTCAATTCTCTGATTTAGTTGTGGGATATTCTTCTTGAATTTGGGAAGAGAATCAATTTCTGACTACATCTTTTGTAAGTTTAATCACTTTGAATTATGAATTCAGTTATTGTTATTGCTTTCTCTTTCATATGGAACTAAAACCCACAACTAGGGTTGTAGGATCTATGATTATTCCTCTATGGATTTAACAGTTGGCTAGGGTTTGAGTGATTATGGAGACATCTTGATAATTCCTTTTTTATGATTGTTATTTATTAGTTGCAAATAATAAATCCCGTCTTATGTTGATTTGATCAAACTGAGAAATAAACAAAAAGTAGCAAATTATCAACAAGGATTTGGGAAGGTTAAGCTCTCATCTAATGATTAATGTTGTAACAATATTGATCAACTTGAGATAAAATCAGTCTGAATAGAATAATTTCCTAAGTTCGAGAGAATTAGGGAGTTCAACATCTAAGTAGGTTGACAAACACTTAGATGGACAGTCGAAACTGATAATTTGGTGCTTCCTACAAGTCATGAGAATCCAGTACTATAACTATTATTCAATGGAGGATTACTAATCATAGTGATCACAACTCTAGTTTATCTATATCACTGATTTGAAATATTACAGTTTAAGCTTCGAGTTCTAAGGCAAATTGAAGTGTTAATAACTTTTGTTCAATCATTAAAAAACCCCATTTTATCTTTACGTATCATTTATTTGAATTCAACTTATAGCTTTAGTTTCAAACTAGTTTAATCACCACTCACATTATTCCCTGTGGATTCAACCCCGACTCCAAAGTTGGGTAAATATATTGATGATGATTGCCTTGCACTAAATTGATATGTAAGTTGAGCGTTATTAGACCCCAACAGAGAGAAAAAGAGAGAGAGAGGAGCAAGAACTTCAGATTTGAAATGAAAAGTTTTTCACGCAAATGGATGATTTGTATGGGTTGATTTGTAATTTTGGAAAAGAATGACAAGTTTTGAAATTGCTAATTTGGTCCGAATTGAACTTAATTAATTTTAAAATTTTAAAAGATATAGTTTTAAAAACATTGAGTTGATGAGAACTCATTTCAACTTAGACTGATCGATCGATGACTCGGGTTGAGATGAACGCAATACCAACTCCATACCATTGCAAAGACTCAATTAGATTTGTAGTTGACCCTGTGAGCTCATTCATTCATCCCTAGTTCCACCTAAATCAACTTAGGTACTATCACTATCCTAATATTGAGTTGATAAGAACTCATTTCAACTTAGAGTGATCGATCGACGACTCAGGTCGGGTTGAACGCAATACCAATGCCATGCAATTGCAAAGACTCGATTAGATTTAAAGTTGACCCTGTGAGCTCATTCATTCATCCCTAGTTTCAACTAAATAAACTTAGGTACTATCACTATCCTAATATTGAGTTGATGAGAAATTATTTCAACTTAGAGTGATCAATCGACGACTCGGATCGGGATAAACGTAATACCAATGCTATGCAATTGCAAAGACATGATTCTATTTGTAGTGTACCCTGAGAGATCATTCATTCATCCCTAGTTCCACCTAAATCAACTTAGGTACTATCACTATCCTAGCATTGAGTTGATGAGAACTCATTTCAACTCAGAGTGATCGATCGGTGACTCGGGTCGGGATGAACGCAATACCAACTCCATGAATTGCAAAGACTCGATTGGATTTGTAGTTGATCCTAAGAGCTCATTAATTTATCCCTAGTTCCACCTAAATCAAATTAGGTACTATCACTATCCTAACATTGAGTTGATGAGAACTCATTTCAACTCAGAGTGATCGATCGACGACTCGGGTCGGGATGAACGCAATACCAATGCTATGCAATTGCAAAGACTCGATTGGATTTGTAGTTGACCCTATGAGCTTATTCATTCATCCCTATTTCCACCTAAATCAACTTAGGTACTATCATTATCCTAACATTGAGTTGATGAGAACTTATTTCAACTCAGAGTAATCGATGGACGACTCAGGTTAGAATGAATGCAATACCAATGCCATGCAATTGCAAAGACTCGATTGGAATTGTAGTTGACCCTGTGAGCTCATTTATTTATCTCTAGTTCCACCTAAATCAATTACAATGAAATCTATTGCAACAAATGACTGAGCTGTTGAAAATTTTCGAACAGATATTCATATTTGTTGCAACAAATTGCATATCTAATTTAATTATCAAATAGACATTTGCATCTGTTGTGACAGATGACTGAACTGTTGGAAATTTTCAAATAGATATTTATATCTATTATAACAGATACATAGTTGATTTAATTATCAAATAGACATTTGCATCTGTTGTGACAGATGACTGAGCTATTGAAAATTTTCAAACAGATATTTATATCTGTTGTAACAGATGACACATCTAATTTAATTAATTATCAAATGGACATTTCATCTATGAGCTGTTGGGATTTTTAAACAGATATTGATATCTGTTGTAACAGATGATTGAGCTGTTCGAATTTCTAAACAGATATTTATATATGTTGTAATAGATGACATATCTATTTGAAAATCTTTTTTTCTCCTTTAATTTTAAAGCAAACTTTTGTCCGAGTAGATAATATCAAGTAGTACTTACTACTAAAGGCGATAGAAAATATTTCTTGGATATCTCAAAAGTGAGTTCATTGAGCAGTCTTGTCTTGTCTTTTCAATGTCACTAGTCTTAGTCTTCCTCGTGCCCCTCAAATTATTAATGAAATTAATGAATATTGAAAAACCCCATGTCTACGTACACAATACATCTATAGAAATTATCTCATCTCTCTTCCTTGAGCTGCAGTTTATTTTATTCAACTCTCATCTTTTTCTTTCTCTCCTCTTTAGGGTCACAACCTTTTTTCTATCTTTTCTCTTCTCTTCTCATAATAATCCTTTTGGATCTAAACCGATCCATATCTTTCCTCTGTTGAAATTATTATTTTGATCCCCTTTTTAACATTAAGGTATGGTTCATTATTGCTCTTTCATTCTCGTTTTCTTCTTTGCAAGTTATTTATATCTGTGTTTTTATTTAATTACTATTTACCCATATCATATTTATTAAAAAAAATTTAAAGAAACTTTTAAGTGTTGAATAAACAAATCAAGAATTTTTATTATAATATGCAAAAAAAAATTATTTGTTGGGAGAAGTTTAAAAGCCTTGTTGGCAGTATCATTTTTTTTGCATGTATTTTATTTGTTTCTTTATTGTTGATGCAGTTATTGATGTTGTTGATGGGGTTGGCATTATTGTAACTTGTGGTGAGGTGTTGATGATTCTGGAACAAATGATGTTGCTTCTTTGTGGTTGATGATGTTGTTGGAACAAATGTTGTTGTTTCTTTATTATTGATAATTTTCATTTGTAGTTTATATTATTGTTGATGTTGCAACAGGTGGAGAAACTGTTAAAACAAATAAAACCACCAGAAAGGCTGGTTTAATGTATTCCATCAGACTCCACATCTGTTGCAACAGACTCCACATCTGTTGTAACAGACTCCACATCTGTTGCAACAGACTCTATATCTATTGCAATAGACTCCACATCTGATGCAACAAACTCTACATCTGTTACAACAGATGGATAATGTTCTTTCTGTGACATTAATTTTTTTCCTCTTCTTTGTAGATATAAGGAACTGACAGTTGATCAACTTTTGTTTAACCATCACAAGAGGCTACAGTAAAGATGGGTTCGAAGGAATAAGTTGCATACAGATGGAACCACTTCATATGTAGGAGTATGTATTACTGATAATGTTATCGTGGAAACATACATAGAGTGCACTGATTTTGTGAATGTTGTTTTTACTGATTAGTCATAGATTATTCAAACAAGATGTCTGCAATTTTATAGTTAAGTTTGGTAGGTCTGAACAGATAAAGATAAGGGACCATGAATATGGTTCTAATACCCTATTAAGATTTAATGTCGGTTGTTGCTCATGTTTATTTGTCAAATATTGTGAAGGGATCTAGTTTTGGTGTTATTGTAAAGAGATTCAATAGCGATTGGACTAAATTTTAGGGTGCATTAGACCCTTAGAGGGCCTTCGAATCTTAGCACTGCATCTAATAAGAATGGAAAATCAATATAGTTATTACCCTAGCCCAAATTTATATGGTTGGGTTGCTCGCTCAAGGTGATGATTATACGCCAAAAGGTGCGGTCAGAGAAGCTTTCGAGGGAAAATGGGTGGTTGATGGAAGACTATATAATTTGAGAGATAATTAAAGAAGAGACATAGGGTAGAAAGTAACTACTAGCGAATCTGGCCGATGGAATTATCTTAAAAGATGTGAAATCTGAATCAAGTGCAAATATGAAAGTGTATCCGATAATCTAATTTCGTTTGTTGTCTCTTAGAAACAAAAATAATGCAGATGGACACTTTGCTAGGGAGATTCGTGGTCGGGATTATCACCTAGATAGAAAATAAGAGAAGACCAATAAAGCAGCCTCATGGGCATCGAGGGTTGAAATAATGTACATCAATTCTAGAAAACTTACGCCAATAGCAACTGCAGTTAAAATAAGGAATCTAAGTGAAGGCGACAATTTCTAAATTTTAAATTTCATCCCATTCCTTCTTGTTTATGTTTTCGATAAGGTCCACTTCCGTTGACCTGGTCAGAACTACAAATGAGATTGAAAGGCAAATTGAGTATCATTGCTTCCTTAGCAATATGGTTATAATTGATTGTCTTTTCTGGCCTTAGTATGCTTTCAACATTCCTTATAGAAGATCAGATGCTTGCTGTAGTATGTGAATCCCAATAATTTTCAAGCTTGTCTCCAGCTTGCTGATTCTATATTCAAGCTGGTTGTTGCCGTCTTCGAAGTTGGTAAAGAGTTTCTCATCTCTTGTGAGCTCGATCAAGGACACCACCTTCAAAGTTGTGGCATTTTAGGTGCCTTTCAGAACACTTTCTTCAAAAACCTCAAAGGATACATGGAGGGTTTTCATAATCAATTAATCCATATTACTAAGGAAGTAATGATACTCTATTTGCCTTTCAATCTCGTTTGTGGTTCCGATCAGGTCAACAACAGTGGACCTGATCGAAAACACAAACAAGAAGGCATGGGATGAAATTTAAAATTCATAAATTGCTGCCTTTGCTTAGATTCCTTATTATTTTAACTGTAGTTGTTATTGACGTAAGTTTTTAAGACTTGCTATACATCATTTCAACCCTCGATACCCGTGAGGCTACTTTGTTGGTCTTCTCCTATTTTCTATCTAGGTGATAATCCCGACCACACAGCTACCTAGCAAAGTGTCCATCTGCATTATTTTTCTTTCAGAGAGACAACAAATAAAATTACATTACCGGATACACTTTCATATTTGCGCTTGATTTAGATTTCGCATCTTTTAAGATAATTCCATCGGCGAGATTCGTTAGAAGTTGCTTTCTACCCTATGTCTCTTCTTCAATTAAATCTTAGATGATATAGTCTTCTATCAACCACCCATTTTTCCTCGAAGGCATTCTCCTACCGCACCTTCTAGCATTTAATCATCACCCCAAGCGAGCAACCCAACCATATAAATTTGGTCTAAGGGAATTTTTATTGGTTTCCCGTTCTTGTTTGATGCAGTACAAGGCTTCAAAGGTGTACTCAGAGTCCAATGCACACTTAAAGTTAAGTCCAATCACTATTAGTTCTCTACAATAATGACAAATATTGATCCCTTCTCAAAATTTGACACGCATAAACACGAGCAACAACCGTCAGTAATTTGTAACAGGGTATATGCACCATCTTCATGAGGTCCTCAGCCTTATCAATTTCGAACCCATCAAACTTAATAGTACAATGCAGGATCTTGTTTGAATGATCAGTGCCTAATCGGTTAAAAACTGCATTCACAAAAATATTGTACTTTGTGTGTGTTATCCATACATACTTAACTCCCACACATATGATAGTGGATCCATCTGCACGCACCTTATTCTTCCTAGCCCATCTATGGCTTAAATTGAATAAACAAATGACTAACTAGCTGCAATAGATGACACATCTGTTTATATTATCAAGCAATTGGAGACATCTGTTATGACAGACGATCAACATGTTACAACATATGATGTATCTATTGGAGAAATCAAACAGATATATACATCTGTTGCAAAAAAAAATTATCAGTATATTGTAAGTTATCTAACAGAAAGAATATATTTTACAATAGATTACCCATCTGTTAGATTTATTTTAAAGCAATTTTCTTTTCTTTCTAAGATACAATAATTTATAAATAGGTCCCTCCTTATAAATATGGATGATCCAGATTCGTACAAGAATATTCATATCATGTCCTTGCGTGAACTTCAAAGGCAGTTTGATGAACTCCAGAGAGATTTGGCTGACTTCAGAGCAAGGTTGATGAGCAAGGATGCCAGATGAAAAATGTCAGATTGACAATAATAATAATAATAGTAGTAATAATAATTAGGTAATGTTTTTTATTTTAGCACATGTATTTTTCCTCTTTTTGTATATCGGATATATCCAAGGGATTCAAAAATCTATGTTTCATTTGGTGGTTGACTTTGAATTTTCAATTCTTATTTAGTATTTAATAATCATTCTGTTTATTACTTGTTCTCAATATGTCGACGGTTGGTGGTAGGAATTGAGCAATTTGTGTCAACAGAGGTTAATCTGATGCGATAGATCGATCATATGTTTCACCAAGTGGTTATTCATAAAAAAGAGTTATTGTTGTTATTGAGAAGATGAAAAAGACATGACTTTCCGATTATTTAATATGAAAAATATTTCATAAATAAATAATAAGAAAATAAATGATAAACACAATTTATAACCATAAAAGAACGATTAATTAATTTTAATAACTGATCATGACTTTTCACCATTTTTGTTTTTGAATTTGTTTTTTAAATTTTTTATTATATAATTAAAAAACGTCACAATATTGGATTAATTAACTTATATGATGATTGTTAAGAAAAACAAGGTGAAGGTCGGTCGTGACTTTTTGTCTAAAATAAAAACACATACATATCATCAGTGTTTTGCTAATGCATCAAATTCTCCATCTGTTGCGACTGGTGTATAAGCTGTTAGAAGAAATAAAAAAAGATATTAATATAGAACATCTATTTGTTGCTACAGATGGTATATCTGTTGCAACTGATGGTTTATCAGATTCATCAAATATACAATCTGTTGCCAGAAAATAAAAATGGTTATTATTTTATTAAAGTATTTGAAAAGGTATTTATCTTAATTTATAAAATAAAAAAGTTAGCAAATTTGGATTAATGATATGATGATAGTTTTTTTTTAAAAAGTAGATAATATGTTTCAACAAATATATTATCTAATGTAACAGGTTCACTATTGTTGCAACAGATGATATATCTGTTGTCACAGATGATTTATCTGATGCAACCTATATAGAATCTGTTTTCACAACTCAATAAAAACAGTTCTTGGAAAGAACTAATTAATAATAATAATCTGAAAAGTCATGACTTATCACAATATTTCTTAATTTAATTAAGTCATTACTTTTCACATTAATCAAAAATGTAATTAATAAATGGAGGTGAACAGTTAGATTATATGTTGCAACAGATAGGTTATCTGATGCAACATATTTTATATTTGTTGCAACAGATGATATATCTGTTGTCACAGATGTGTTATCTGATGCAATAGATATAGAATCTGTTGCCACAACTCAATAAAAACGGTTCTTGGAAAGAACTAATTAATAATAATAATCTGAAAAGTCATGACTTATCACAATATTTATTTTCTTAATTTAATCAAAAATGTAATTAATGAATGGAGGTGAATAGTCGCGCCTTTTTGCCTCTCATTCAAATTCAATCCTCTATAAATAGGTCCCTCCTTACTCAATTGTTCATTCAACTATACTCTATTTATTTATTACATCTCGTCTTTCATATTACACTCTAGAAGATTATGACTGACCTAGTGTGGGATGTTGCTTTTCTACAAGACGCCGTGAATGAACTTCAGAATCAAGTTCGTAGCCTGCAATGGAAACTGGGAGGAGTTAGAGCAAGAATGCTCTGTGAGATACGCAGGCTGAGGAGGGCCTTGCTACATCTGGTTGAAGATTGGCCGGTTGGCAATGATGATGATGATGATAATAATAATAATAATAATCATTAGATTATTATTCTTATTTTAGTCTATTATATGTATTTTTATTTATTTTTGTTTAATAAAAAATTATGTTTGATCTTTGACGTTTTAATCCATATTTAATTTTCATTTTATCTATTATATTCCCAACAAACATGTCGACGATTCAACATAAAAAGGAATAATTTAAAATCCTGTAGCAATAGCAAGATTTATTTGTTGGGTTTGTGGTAGGGGATGATGTGTTGTTCAAAACAGATTACTCATGTTGCAACAGATATGAAGTCTGATGCAACATATAAATAGTCTGTTTCAATAGATGACTAGTTTGTTGCTTGGCTCTGATGTTTTAATTCGTACTCCCTCCGTCTCAAATTATCCGTCCCAAATTGAGATGCCACATTGATTAAGAAAAAATAATTAATAATATGTCTAGTTTACCATAACCCACTGTTCATTTGGTGGGACAGTAGACGTGTTTGAAATAACCATTGTTTGCTATTCAATCGAAATTTCATTAGAGAAGAAAGCTTTTAATGTCGGTTGGCGTATAGTCCCCCTATTAAATGATGTTTCCATTTTAATTTGAAGAAAAAATAATTAATGCAAAGGGTAAAACATGGATTTTTTTTAATCTTTTCTTGATTAATGAAAAACATAAGTAAAATGAGAAATCGAATTAGGAAATTTGGGACGGATAATTGGACGTAAGTTTTAATTTTGAATCCAGTAGCAATAGCAAGAGTTGAAACATATTGGTTATCTGTTGGGTTTGTGGCAGGGGCTGATTTGTGTTGTTCCAAAATGATTAATCATTCGTTGCAACAGATAATTAGTCTGGTGCAACAGATAATACGTCTGATGCAACAGATAATACGTCTGATGCAATAGATAAATCTTTTGATGCAATAGATAAATAGTCTGATGCAACAAATAAATCTTTTGATGCAATAGATTACTCATCTGATGCACCAGATGATTGATCTATTTAAATTGTGGGCACTTATGCTGGATTCATGATTGGGGTTCTATCCATTGTTGGAAAAACAGAAGTGTACCCAGATGACAAATACGAATAAAAATCATAATTTTACTTACCAAAGTCACCTATGAAGTAATGCCAAAGTGGAAAGTGATGTAGTAAACAAAATTTGACCTAAAAAATTGGTCAGATAGCAGCAGTAGCGTTGTACCAACAACAACAATAAAAAATAATCGACAGGAAGAAGATGAAGATGATAATGAAGTAGAGGATGATGATAATAAAGCAGAAGATGATGAATAAAGCAGCAGAAATAATGAATAACAAAAATCGCTAAGAGAGAAAACAACAATGGATGAGAAGAGAGAGAAAGGCGCCTTTTTTTCCCTCCGTTTTCCGTTATTTTAGGTAAACATTGGGATCAAAGTGTAAATTTAAAAACTTATGAATTATTTTCAAACTTTTCCAACTTTCTTAATCCATAATAAATTAATTGTCACCTCCAACTAATAATTAAGACTTGTGTCACCTACACCTCATTTTAAAACTCTTTTGTCACTTGTGGCCCAAAGCCCCAAGTAGGTCTAGATTTAGTAGTCACTACAGTTTTCCTTATTAAACTAATTTTTTTATTATATTATACAATAAGTAAATAAATACATGAATTTTGATTGAAATTGGAGTTATTTTAATATTAGTAACATAGGAGTATTATTTGTCTATATTTGTCATAGGAAAAACATTCGATTTAGGTTAAGTAGGTCTAGATTTAGTAGTCATTACAATTTCCTTAATTTTTTTACGTATTTTTTAAAAAAAATTCGTACTTTGTTGAATCCATTTGCCCAAGAATTACTTTTTCAAAGGGACACAATGAAATAACAAATAACCACTATCAATGAAGTAATAGATTTTAACATTCGCAAACAAATATAGAAACTATAGTTGTATTTGTTAATGTACTAGAGGAGCATGGCCCGTGTCTGCACGGGCCCAACATTAAGATATTTATTTATCTTTTTAATATTGATATATTTAAATTAAAAAATTTTAATAAAAGGAATGCATATGTTTTCTAGGATTCATCCGGAATCTAGCATGAGTTCAACATATGTTATTTTAATATGTATTTAGATAATTAAAGTTGTTAACTATTATAATTTATAATATTTTTTATGTAATTTTCAAATTAATATATGTTACTTTTCTAGTCCAAATTTTTGTGGCATTGCTAGACAATTATATTTTAAAAAAAAATTAAGATTTTAATTATTGTGATTTAAAATACTTTTCTTCTATTCCAATTTTAGTGATACTAATATAATTTTAAGAGTCGACCCAATATTTTATATCTTTTAAATTTTTTAAGTTGTTAATTATTATGATTTCTAGTATTTTTTTTAAAATATATAACATATTAAATTGTTTTTAGATATTTTAAGTTGTTAACTAATGTAATTTATAATACTTTTTATGCAATTTTTGAATAATATATGCTACTCTCCTTGCCCAGAGTTTTGTGTCGATGATAGCCTATTATATTTTTTTAAAATAATTTAAATTTTTTATCATTGTGATTTATAATATTTTTTCTATTTCAACTTAGCACAATGTTTAAATGGCCATAATAATTAATTAGGGGTGATATAGTAAAATATAATTATTATTATTATTTATTATTTATTATTTTTATTATGTGTATGTGTTGATTCAAGAAGAATTTATAAACATTTAGAAATGTGTTGAATGTTACAAATGTTAATAATCCATTTGGTGCTTCTTGATTTCTCTTCATTTATATCTTGTGTGTTTTTACTCTTTTGCTCTTTGAGTATATGTAGTAATTTTTATTTTTTAAAAAAAACATCATAAATTTTTTTATCCATAGTATAAATAGATAGATAGGTAGGTAGGTAGGTAGGTAGGTAGATAGATAGACAGACAGACAGACAGACAGATAGATAGATAGATAGACAGACAGATAGATAGATAGATAGACAGATAGAGAGACAGATAGATAGAAGATAGACAGACAGACAGATAGACCGACAAATAGACAGACAGATAGACAGACAGATAGATAGACAGATAGATAGATAGATAGATAGATAGATAGATAGATAGATAGATAGATAGATTAAAAGTTTCTTCTTTAGACAAAATCGGTTTTTCACTATTTTTCTTAAATTATTATTTAATTATATTTAAAATATTATCTCCTAAAATATATGGGATCATGAGTTTAAAATATATGGTAAAACTTTTTCTTAAAATATATTAAAAGTGTGAAGACCCTTAGAAAAGTGATTCAAACTTTTTGTCCTTCATTAAAAGTTTCTTGTTTAGACAAAATCATCTTTTCACTATTTTTCTTAAATATATTATTTAATTATATTTAAAATATTATCTCCTAAAATATATGGGATCATGAGTTTAAAATATATGGTAAGACTTTTTCTTAAATTAAAAATCCTAAAATATATGATAAGAGATAATTTTAATCAATCGTAGTTTACCTTAAATAAAAATTTTATTTTATTATAATTATACTCACTATAAAGATAGCACTAATTTACTCCCTTGTTTTTTCGCAAAAAAAAAACGTAGGAGTATATCTGGCAAAATTAAAAAGTTGCCATTACTTTTAACAAACTAAAACACTATGGTAACAATTATACATTCAATAGAGTCCTCATATATTTTCTTACTTTTGAAAAATAAAAATTGTTATTACTTTTTACCAACTGTCACAAAATTATATTTTTGGCAAAATAAAATTTATCTTATTTTTTGTAAATAAAACACTGTCGCTAAAAATAATTTTTTGCTAAATAAAAACTAACACGAGAGTCCTTTTTGTTATAAATATAAGTCCTCTTTTCTTTTTGACAATCAATGGATGATATTCTAATACAAATTATATAGGAGTCTAATTTTTATTTTTTTTTAATTTATGAATACCCCTTTCGTAAAAGGAGTTCTTCTATGCGGTGATTAAATCATTACGTAAATAAAAGGTGCGTAGAAATAGTTATTTTGTTCTTTAATTTTTCTGTTTCTTTATCATTATATTTTCAATTGTGTATTTGGATTGATAATAAATCATTACATAGAATAACATAGAGTTAACAAGTTTTTGTAGTAATTGAGTTGTGTTATATGTATAGATATTTATTTTTGCAATCAACGGATGAAACAAGGGTAATATGCCAAAATCCGTTTCTATGATCCTTCAAAATTATTTTTCAGAAATTAATTAGGTACTGTTATTTTATTTAAAAATTTTATTCATTTATTTTTTAAAAGGTCTTATCAATTGTTCAACATATATTTAAAAAGCAGGAAGTGATACCTTTACTTTGCAATATATAGCAATTGAATTATAGCACATAAGATCAAGATGAGGACTTGAAACTTGGATTATTAAATTATTACAGATTTCTGACTTTTTTTATAATCATTTTTTACTTGATTTCAAGTTTCAAATTTGAATATTAGTTTGCAAGAATTCATAAATGCATCTATGAGTTTTTAAATTTGATTCTCGACATTATATTTACAGTTAAAGTTTTGCACCAATAACATTTTCCGAACTCTTTTGTTTTGATAATATTAAGTCTCATGCATGTTGATTTTTTTTCCTTGGCACTCATAATCTTGCTTGATATTTGAAGAAGAATTTGGATAGGTAATTATAATTAGTCATGGTGCAAAAAGAACAACTAAAAATGATACAGTGTGTATATTTAAATTATTCTTGACTTTATCGCTTGAATTTAATTACAAATCTATATCTATCTATATTATATTAAAGTGTGAAGGAATCTATCTATATTATATTAGAGTATGAAAGGTCTTATAAATATTGTTTGAACCTTTTGTCTTTATTAAAAGACTCTCTTTTAGATAAAATCATCTTTTTATTATTTATCTAATAATATTTAATTAATTTAGAACTTCAAACCTAACTAAAATCAAATTCTTTTCCCCCCTCTTTTTTAGGAATTCAAATCATGCGTATATAATTTTTTAAAATAAAAAACCATGACCTCTATCTTATATAAAATAAAAGGGAAGCAAAAGTCTACCAAAATTTTAAAAAGGTTCAGTAGACATCTTTAAAAAAATCTAATATTTATTTTAGTTTAGTTTATTTGAAATTAAAAAAATTTTAATATTGATAAATAATTTATGAAAAAAGTAAAAATCTATCATATTTAGATAATTTCTTTATCAAAGAAAAATATTTTAAACTTTCATAAATTGAGAATTCTTGTATAACAATACAATACAATAATATCTAATATGAACATATGAAGCAAGATTTATTTATTTTTGTTCTTAAATGATTCTTTGTTGTCAAGAAATATATTTTTGTAATATTTGATTTACTTTGATGCATTGCTTTTGTAGGTTTCTTTTTCCCCCAATTTTATAGGTATCTTGAAGATGAATGATGATAATGATAATATAGACAATTGACGATAAAAATTTTGAGCCATACAAAATATTATGATTATTTTTCTTTTCTAAGACACCAACCGTAATTTAAGGAGTTATCAATGTATTTTTTACCTACCTCATTTGTATCTTAGATATTTACAATTACTATATAACTAATTAAATAATTTCTTTTATTATTTAAGCAAATATCATATTTAGTGTAACGTTTAAACTCATTATAGTGAGGTACACGCGTAAAGCGCGTACACCTAAACTAGTGTATATATATGTATATATATATAGTAAAATTGTGGATTCAATATTATTAATTTTTCAATACATAAGTGACTTATTATAATTAATTGCGGGTGATACATTAAAATCACGATTGAAGCAGCAGAAATCAGTCAATTTTTAATTTTTTTTCTTGTTAATTATTGTTATTTACAGTACTTTTTATTTTATTTTCAAATAATATATGTTGCTTTATATCTTCTTCTGTCTCGTCTCAATTTTTGTGGCACTAATATGATTTTGATAGTCAATCAAATATTTTACGTTGACATATCATTTTGTTATCCTTATTTTTCTAATACATAAATGACTTATAATAAGGAGTGATATAGTAAAATTATCGTTTAAAAATCATTATCAAAAGAGTAATATTACCTTGTCAACCTTGGATGCTCATTCTTTGGTTGTCTATCTTCTTACTCAACAACTTCTCTCTATAGTAATTTCATTAAAATTAAAATTAATAAATTATTTGATCAGTTTAAAATCATTAAGTATACAAAATTGTTGAAGATTTATTTTTTTTTAGGAAAAAGTGTCTACTTAAATTACTAAAAATAAATTAGGAATGGGATATAATACTGAACTAGAAGATGAATAATGCAATATTGGCATTCTACCATGTGGATAGCGAGCCCGCATTTCTTTAGAGAACAAATGAACTATAATTAATGTTTCATGATAAAAGTGAATTTAAACGTGCATTAACAACTCAAGAAATGAGATGATAATAATGATAATAATAATTTTCACCACATTCCCTTCGTTTTTTACATTTTGAATTTTCAAAGGAACAAACTTCACATTGGGGTTCACATTATTTTCCTATAACAAAAACAAACGATATTCATAGTATAGATTGAACTAAAAGTAAAAAATAAATAAAATAAACACATACTAAAAGGAAAAAAAAGAAAAAAAGGAGGCTAAAGAAATATACCTTCAAAGGTACGTATGTGCTCGAGGTAAATTCATGATTACGATCTTCAATACGTGTGTATCTAACTAAAAATATTTAAACAGTTTGTAGATGAACATATTCGAGTAAAAAAATAAAATATCTTTTATTAAAAATAGATTAAAGAATAAAGGTACCATGTATGCATGATTGAATATAAAAATATATTTATTCCTAATTTTTCCAGTCAAAATTTCATTTGATGATGTTCATACGATTGGCAGCATCCAAAAGATATAAAAAGATTATATGTGTGTGTGTGTGTGCGCGCGCAACGTGTGTCTGTAAATAGGCCATACAATAAAATGTATGAACATAAACTTGATAACATTCGCTTAAACAAATATTCATTTCAGAAAGAAGGAAACTTGCTCAGCATAGAACTTTTTCGTGACATAACTGTGAAGGTTGTTGGCTTACAAGTGACTACAACACTAAGCAGCCTTATGTTTCTTATTTATAGTAGTTCAATGTTTAATTTTACTTTATCTCTAGATTGAATTCTCGGGATTTGATTACCTTAATAAATAGAAGATAAGTTCGATATAAAGCGAAATTAAGTATTCGAACTTTTGAATTGGTCAAAAAATTGATTTATAATAGGGATATTACGTCTACATAATAAATGTTTTTACCATTTTAATTAGTGTTATAGGCATTTTCTACATTGAGTCTCTATTACAACGAATCGTGCGGACACCTATCCAACTCTACCCTAGATAAGAGAATCCTTACCATCCGATCATTCAATTATTACGGAAGACATATTAAACCTTAAGCATAAATAATCCAAGTATAAATAACCTTATGATCAAAACAAAACTTCATTATAAAAATACATTGAGAAATTCTACTAAATAATTTTTCAAAACCTAATCTAAATCAGTACAAGGGCACTAAACCTGTAAGACCCGGCAAAACTTCTAAGCTTAATTCAGTCCTTTAAGCTTGTCAAGGGGTCCCAAACTTAGAAAATTTTAACCAAGTTCCTAGACTTAGCCTGTTTTGGCCTTCAAAAGTTGGCAATCTCATCTCGCCATCTTAATGTCCTTTAATGGACCGTATTTTCATTAATTCATGATCAGGAAGGTCAATAGGAATTCTCGGACAAGTTTCAAATTTTTTGGAACACGTTCAGATCATGTTAGGAGTCCCAAAACAGTGGACCAACACGATCTTGGAGCGCCGCGTCGCCAATCGTGTTGGTCAATATTTGTGCAGGTTTCCAGATCCAAAACTCGTGAGGCTCGACACAATCATGGTGTGACACGTCGAGTATCGCGTCATAGCCATCAATGCACCGCGTCGCTTGTAGCGTCGACACTCAGTTTTTTTGTCATTAAATGACCGCGTCCTCAAGGGAAAAAGGGTCAATTTCCCACCCCTATATAAGTCACAAACACGTAATTTAGCCCTATTTCACCCAAGTTATAGTGGTTTCTTTCCATTACTCTCAAAAACAAGTTAGAGTTTTCAATTGGGATTCAATTTCAAGAATTTCACCGTTAGTTTTCAAGAATCTTCCATCCAAGTTATGCATAGTGTAGATTTATGGATTCCTTTCATCCATGAAGTTCAAGAATCAAGTTTTAAATCATGTATTATGAATATTTTGTTGTGGGTTGATTATGCTCATGAGATTTTAATTATATGATTTAAAGGTAGAATCTCTATGTGCTTTTCATGAAACCTCGTTAGTATGCAAGTTGAAATCAATGAATGGAGCTGTTCGTAATGTGTAACTTGATGATTATACCTATGCCATAAGTTGTGCATGTAAGGTGTTTGATAAAATTCCTAAGAGGATAGAAATTGTGTGCTATAGCTCAATTGTAACCCATATGATAAATGAATGTCTTACCCTTATGTTCAAATGACTCCCATGCTATTGATGAGCAATGTAGATGTTTGTTGGAATGCTCATGATGTTAGAGTATGAAATTATGATACTATTATATGAATTCCTACCATGTACAAGTTTATGATAACCATATGATTCATGAAATCCCTAACTTATTATTTTGTGGATTGTTGATTTTGGTCATGTATTCAAGAATGTCATGCCTTGTCAATTTCCTTCTATCGATTCCTGGGGGTACTTGTACCCGACAACTTAGTTGTGTGCCTAAAGCAAGTGTCATATTTTCACCATACTCTCAGTCAAGCCATGGTCAATAGAACTTAGTCAGTCATATGACTCAAGAAAGCTCAGTAATTCAGTAATCTCAGTAGTATTCCGTTAGTCAACGAAACTCAGTTAACTCAGTCCAGTTCAGTTTAGCTAATCATGTTCAGTGTCTATTCAGATGGGAGTAGGATTTAACACCGAGTGAACCCAAGGATAGGAACTCACCTGCCACTAGAGGGTGTGATTCTTAGAAGCAATCCTTGTGTTCTAGAACTACGTATCAAGCATAGGTTGAGACATCTAACCTTCCAGTTGAGGGTTCCTACTGTTCTCATTTGAGTACCTGCCAGTTGAGGATCACTCACAGCTTGTCCTTACCGATGGCGCGGTATTGACACCCTTCTAATTGAGGTTACAGATTGGACCCCAAATTAGCTATATTTCTTTATTTGGGGCATGTCGGTTAGATTACTACTTCCCACAGTTACAGTTTCAGTATCAGTCTTAGTGATAGAACTCAAATAGTTCTACAAAATTCAGGACTGTTAGATACAGTCAACTCAGAATAGTACGAAACTCAGCTAGTTCCATCAGAACCTAGACTATCAGATACAGTCACTCAGTATTAGTTATTAGTACTCATTTTATCGGTATTCATACTCGATAATCAGTATCATTATGAATTCAGTCACAATCATTTATTCAAGCATGTATTCTCACGTTCATGTTATACAGTCGGTTAGCATAGTTCATGCATATAAGCCCTTGCATTCAGCCTACCTCACTTGCATACCAGTACATTTAATCATACTGATGTATTTGCGCTATATTGTTTTATACTATAGGTTCAGAAGTACGAGCATCAGTAGCATTCCAGTCTCAGCAGTCAGAGTTAGCAGCGAGTCCTCATCCTTTGAGAACATGATCATTACTTTATTATTTTACTACTTAGTTTATTTCAGTAGTTGGAGTTAGTTGGGAACATGTCCCATCAACTCCTTATTCAGACAGTTCAGTCAGCTAAAGGCTTCTCAGACTACAATATATTCAGACAATTTATTTCAGTTCATGTTTTGGTATTGATATACTGTATCTCAGATATTATGTTTTATCCATTTTGAACCTTATGGCATGTTTCAGCCTATTATTTCTGTATTTTACATTATTTTATACAATATACAGGTGCAAATATCAGTCATGGGTTAGCTTGTGGTTCTTTGGGGTCATGAGCACCGTGTAGCATTTTGGGTACCAGATTCAGGGCATTACAAACTTAGTATCAGAGCCTAAGGTTCAATAGTGTCCTAGGAAGTCTGAAAGCCGCATCTAGCAGAGTCTTATACATGGGTGTGTTACACGTCATACTTATGTGCAGGAGGCTATAAGATGTTTAGGAACAGTTTCCCATTTTTTAGTATTCATGTCATGCCAGTGAGCATAATCTTAAGTTAATCTCTCAATTTAATCCATTTTTCTTCTATTTACAGAACATGTCTCCCAAGAAGAGAACTAGGAATCAGTCAGCCCCTCAGCCTGAAGATCCTTTGGGTGAGCATGTATCTCATATAGAGTTCAGAGCTGCATTCACTACTCTTACTCAGTCAGTTGCTACTCAGAATGAATGACCAGCTGTCATTTCGGCCAACCCAGTGGCCAATTCATCTGCATCCAGGATTTAGGACTTCACCTGAATGAATCCTTCATCTTTTTTCGGGTCTAAGATAGACGAGAACCCTCAGGAATTCCTTGACCAGGTTCAGAAGGTTGCAGACATCATGGAGGTGTCAGCTGTTAAGAGTACTGAGCTAGCTACATATCAGTGGCAGGATGTTGCTCACACATGGGTCAAACAGTAGAAAGTAAAGAGGGTTATAAATGTAGGGCCCATTGAGTGGAATGAGTTTGTCACTGTATTCTTAGATAGATTCTTTCCCTAAGAGCTGAAAGAAGCTAAGGTGTTAGAATTTAGCAACCTCAGGCAGGGCAACATGACGGCCAAAGAGTATTCTCTTAAGTTTAGTCAACTAGTCAGATATGCTCCTTATGTAGGGGTAGATAGCAGGGCCAAGATGAGTAAGTTTGTTTCTGGGGTGAACGATAGTGTGGTCAATGAGTGTAAATCTACGATGTTGAATAGTGACATGAACATAGCCAAGCTTATGACTCATACTTAGCAGATAGAAGAACAAAAGATTAAGATGAGAGAGAAGCAGAATAAGAGAGCAAGGACAGGGAGTTTCAACTTTGCTCAGCCTAAGTCAGAGGGAGAAAACCATTCTTAGTTTTATCCTAAGTCATCAGTTCCAGCTCCTTCTTCAGATAGTCCTCCTGCCCCTAAGTTCAGGGATGGTAATAGAGATAGGGCTCCAGGCTTTAAGTCTCATGAAAACATTAGCAATGCCTGAACTAATCCTTTTTGTCAGACTTGTGGTAAACACCACCAGGGTATTTGTAGAGCTGGCAATGATATTTGTTTCGGATGTGGCAAGCCAGGCCACTGAATCAGAGACTGTCCTCAGATAGGTTCCCAGAGTCAGTAGAACCGTTCCTCAGCTCAGTCTGATTGCCCAAATCAGCAGGGTGCCACTTTCAATACTACTAGTGGGCAACGCACAAATAGACTTTATGCTCTCTAGTTCCGGCAAGATTAGTAAATTTTTCCTGATGTGGTTACTGGTATGTTATAGATCTTTCACTTGCATATTTATGCTTTGCTAGATCCAGGAGCTTCCTTGTCTTTCATTACTCCTTATATAGTAGTTGATTTCAGAGTCAGTCCCGAGATTCTAGTAGAGCCCTTCTCAGTCTCTACCCCAGTGGGTGAAATCATCATAGCCCGATGGGTATACAAGAACTATTCGGTTATGATATTTCATAAATTCACCTCAGCAGATTTAGTCAAATTAGAGATGACTAATTTTGATATCATTCTCGGCATGGATTGGCTTCATTCCTTCTATGCCACAGTCGACTATAGAAATAGAATTGTCTAGTTTTAGTTTTCGAATAAACCCATCCTGGAGTGGAGGGGTAATACTTCAGCTTTTAGAGGTTAGCTTATTTCCTACCTTCAGGCACAGAAAATGATATCTAAGGGATGTGTCTATCACCTTGTTCATGTTAAGGACTCTAGTTCCAAAACTCCTAGCCTTGAATCAGTCCCAGTCATGAATGAATATTCAGATGTCTTTCTCGTAGATCTTCCAGAAATTTCTCTCAAAAGGGAAATAGACTTCGACATTGATCTTCTTCTAGATACTCAGCCTATATCTATTCCTTCATATAGAATGGCACTAGCAAAACTCAAAGAACTAAAAGAACAGTTGAATGATCTCCTAGATAAGGGATTCATCAAACCCAATGTGTCCCCGTGGGGCGCACTAATCTTATTCGTGTGAAAGAAAGATGGTTCTCTCAGAATATGCATTGATTATCGTCAGCTCAATAAAGTCACAGTCAAGAACAAGTATCCAATCCCTAGAATCGATGACTTGTTTAACCAACTTCAGGGTGCAAGTTATTTCTCTAAGATAGACCTCAGATCAGGCTATCATTATCTCAGAGTTAAGGAATATGACATTCCGAAGATAGCCTTCCATACTCGGTATGGTCACTTTAAATTCTTAATCATGTCCTTTGGTCTTACCAATGCCTCAGTAGTTTTTATGGACTTGATGAACCATGTGTTCAAGTGGTGCTTTGACATATTCATCATAGTCTTCATAGATGATATTCTTGTCTATTCCCACAGTAAGCGTGATCATGCAGACCATCTCAAAATTATGCTTCAGTCTCTCAGAGATCACCAGTTATTCGGCAAATTTAGTAAGTACAAATTTTGCCTAAGGTCAGTAGCATTCCTTGGTCATACCATTTTTGGTGATGGCATTAGGGTTGATACTCAAAAGATCAAAGTAGTAAGAAACTTGCCTAGACCTATCTCTCTATCAGATATCAGGAGTTTCTTGGTTTTGGCTGGCTATTACAGATGGTTTGTTAAGGGATTTTCTTCTATGGCATCTCTTATGTCCAGATTGACAGAAGAAATTTAAGTTTCAGTGGTCAGATCCTTGAGAGAAGAGTTTTCAGGAGTTGAAGACTCGACTCACCTCAACTCTAGTTTCGGCTCTTCCTGATGGTTCAGATGGGTTCGTAGTGTATTGTGATGCATATAGAGTAGGTTTGGGCTGTGTTCTCATGCTTCATAGTAAGGTCATAGCCTATGCCTCCATACAGCTTAAACCCCATGAGAAGAATTATGCAACTCATGATCTTGAGTTGGCAGCCGTAGTATTTTCCTTAAATATTTGGAGGCATTACTTGTATGGGGTACACGTAGATGTGTTCATAGCTAATAAGAGCCTTCAGTTTGTCTTTTCTCAAAAAGATCTTAATTTTCTTCAGAGAAGGTGGTTAGAGCTCTTGAAAGATTACGACATGAGTGTCCTTTATCATCCGGGCAAGGCTAACATAGTGGCCGACACTCTCAGTAGACTATCTATGGGTAGTGTTAATCATGTTGAGAATGGTAAGAAGAAGCTAGCTCAGGAAGTTCATCAGCTTGCCAGACTATGTATTCGCTTAGTCGATACAAAATAGGGTAATATATGGGTTCAGAGTAGTTCAGAATCATCTCTAGTTTCTAATGTGAAAGAAAAGTAAGATAGAGATCCCATTCTAGTCAAGTTAAATGAGTCTGTCAAGGATCATAAGATTGAGGTTTTATCCCAAGGGGGAGATTATGTTTTGCATTGTCAGAGCCGTTTGTGTATTCTAGGTATAGATAACTTAAGGCAGAGAATTCTTGCAGAAGCATATGGTGCTTACTACTCTATTCATCCAGGGGCCACTAAGATGTACCGCAACTTGTAGGAGATCTATTGGTGAAGTGGGATGAAGAGAGATGTTGCAGAGTTTATGACCAAGTACTCAATATATTAGCAAGTTAAGATAGAGCATCAGAAGCCTAGTGGGTCCATGCAAGAGTTCAATATTCCTACTTGGAAGTGGGAAGAAGTGAACATGGAATTTGTGACGGGTTTGCCTCGTACTCGTCATCAGCATGATTCAGTTTGGGTCATTGTGATAGGATGACCAAATTAGCTCATTTCCTTCCAGTCCATACCTCTTATTCAGTCGATGATTACGCCAAACTCTATGTCAGGGAGTTATTCAGATTGCATGATGTTTCGTTATCTGTTATCTCCTACATGGGTACCCAGTTCACCTCTTATTTCTGGAAGCATTCCAAAAGGGTCTTGGTACCTAAGTTCATTTCAGTACAACCTTCCATCCTCAAATAGATGGTGAAGTAGAAAGGATTATTTAGACTTTAGAATACATGCTAAGGGCATGTGCAATTGATTTCAAGGGTAGTTGGGATGACCACTTGCCCTTGATTGAGTTGCATATAACAACAGCTATCATTCCAGTATTTGGATAGCTCCATTCAAAGCTCTCTACGATAGGAGATGCAGATCTCCAGTTGCTTGGTTCAAAGTTAGTGAGGTTTCAGTTATAGGGCCTGACTTAGTATTCGATGCCTTAGAAAAAATCCAGTTGATCAGAGAAAGACTTCGAGCTGCTCAGAGCTGATAGAAGTCTTATGTAGATATGCGCAGAAAGGATCTCGAGTTTGAGATTGGTGATTATGTTTATCTAAAGATCTCTCCCATGAAGGGAGTGAAGAGATTCAGCAAGAAGGAAAAGCTCAGTCCCCGATATGTCGGTCCCTTAAAAATTCTCAGTCACTTCAGCAAGGTAGCTTATGAGCTTGATTTGCCTTCAGATCTAGCCTTAGTTCATCCAATCTTCTATGTCTCTTTACTCAAGAAGTGCAGAGGTGACCCAGTAGTTATAGTCCCTATTCATAGCATTGATGTTTAGAATAGCCTTTCTTATGAAGAGATTCCAGTCGAAATTCTTGACTATCAGACTCGTAGACTAAGGAACAAAAAAGTCCCTCTAGTCAAAGTTCTTTGGCAGAATCAGTCCCTTGAGGGAGCTACTTGGGAAGCAGAAGCAGACATGCAAACCAAGTACCCTCACCTCTTCTCCGCTAACTTAGATCTAGCTCAAGGTAATAGTTCTCCTTAAGATTTTAAGTTTCATATGTTCAGATTTCAGTTAATACTTGGTATCCAGTTCATATTCAGAATTCCATTATAAACTTGGTATTAAATACCATTGCATACTAAGTCATGCATTCATGTATCAGTTTATTCATATATTCATGCATCATATATGTATTCTCATTGTGAGAAACTCAGTTCATCAGAACACTCAGTCATGCATTCATGAATCAGTTACACATGTATCAGATATGCATGCTCAGTATGGTGTATTCACTTATCAGTCATGTCGGTCATGGAATCATGTTTCAGTTTCTCATGTTAAGTATTTACATCAGTTTATCTCTTCTCCCCTCTCAGTCAGTCTCATTCAAGGATGAATATTCTCAAGGGGGAGATATTGTAAGACCCCACAAAACTTCTAAGCTTAATTAAGTCCTTCAAGCTTGTAAAGGGGTCCCAGACTTAGAAAATTCTAACCAAGTTCATAGAATTAGCTTATTTTGGCCTTCGAAAGTTGGCAATATCATCTTTCCATCTTAATGTCCTTTAATGGCCCGTATTTTTATTAATTCATGATCAGGAAGGTCAATAGGTGTTCCCAAACAAGTTTCAGATTTTTTGGAATACATTTAGATCGTGTTTGGAGTCCCAAAATAGTGGACCAACGCGATCTTGGAGCGCCGCATCGCCAATCGTGTTGGTCAATATTTGTGCACTCTGCCAAATCCAAAACTAACAAGGCTCGATGTGATCATGGTGCGATGCATCGAGTATCGCGTCGTATCCATCAATGCATCCCGTCGCTTGTAGCGTCGGTACCCAGTTTTTTTGTCATTAAATGACCGTATCCTCAAGGGAAAAAGGGTCAATTTCCCACCTTTATATAACTGACAAACACGTAATTCAGCCCTATTTTACCCAAATTATAGTGGTTTCTCTCCATTACTCTCAAGAACAAGTTAGGATTTTCAATTGGGGATTCAATTTCAAGAATTTCACCGTTAGTTTTCAAGAATCTTCTATCCAAGGTATGCATAGTGTAGATTTATGGATTTCTTTTATCCATGAAGTTCAAGAATCAAGTTTTAAATCATGTATGATGAATATTTTGTTGTGGGTTGATTATGTTCATGAGATTTTGATTATATGGTTTAAAGGTGGAATCTCTAAGTGTTTTTCATGAAACCACGTTAGTATGCAAGTTGAAATCCATGAATGGAGTTGTTCATAATGTGTAACTTAATGATTACACCTATGCCCTAAGTTGTGCATGTAAGGTGTTTGATAAAATGCCTAAGAGGATAGAAATTATGTGTTATAGCTTAGTTGTAACCCATATGATAAATGTTATCTTACCCTTATGTTCAAATGACTCCCATGCTATTGATGTGCAATGTAGATGTTTGTTGGAATGCTCATGATGTTAGAGTATGAAATTATGATACTATTATGATAACCATGTACAAGTTTATGATAACCATCTGCTTCATGAAATCCCCAACTTATTATATGGTGGATTGTTGATGTTGGTCATGTATTCAAGAATGTCATGCCTTGTCAGTTTCCTTCTATCGAGTCCTGGGGGTACTTGTACCCTACAACTTAGCTGTGTTCCTAGAGCCAGTGTTATGTTTTTACGATACTCTCAGTCAAGCCATGGTCAATAGAACTCAGTCAGTCATGTGACTCAAGAAAGCTCAGTAATTTAGTAATCTCAGTAGTATTCCGTCAGTCAAAGAAACTCAGTTAACTCAGTCCAATTCAGTTCAGTTAATCATGTTCAGTGTCTATTCAAATGAGAGTAGGATTTAGCACCGAGTAAACCCAAGGATGGGAACTCACCTTCCAGTAGAGGGTGTGATTCTTAGAAGCAATCCTTACGTTCCAGAACTACGTAGCCATCATATATTGAGACATCTAACCTGCCAGTTGAGGGTTGATAAGGTGGCTTACCTACCAGTTGAGGGTTCCCACTGTTCTCATTTGAGTAGCTGACAGTTAAGGGTCACTCACAGCTTGTCCTTACCTATGGTGCGGTATTGACACCCTTTCAATTGGGGTTACAGATTGGACCCCAAATCAGCTATATTGCTTTATTTGAGGCATGTAAGTTAGATGACTACTTCTTACAGTTACAGTTTCAGTCTCAGTCTCAGTGATAGAACTCAAATAGTTTTATAGAATTTTGGACTGTCAGATACAGTCAACTCAGATCAGTATGAAACTCAGCTAGTTCCATCAGAACCTAGACTGTCAGATATAGTCACTCAGTATCAGTTATTAGTACTCATGTTATCGATATTCAGACTTAGTAATTAGTATCATTACAAATTTAGTCACAGTCATTTATTCATACATATATTCTCACGTTCATGTTATACAGTCGGTTAGCATAGTTTATGCATATAAACCTTTGCATTCAACCTACATCACTTGCATACCAGTACATTCAATCGTACTGACGCATTTGCATTATGGTATTTTATACCATAGGTTCAGAAGTACGAGCTCCAGAGCATCAGTAGCATTCCAGTCTCAGTAGTAAGAGTTAGCAGTGAGTCCTCATCCTTCGAGGACATGATCATTATTTTATTATTTTATTACTTAGTTTATTTCAGTATTTGGAGTTAGTTGGGAACATTTCCCATCAAATCCTTATTCAGATAGTTCAGTTAGTTAGAGGCTTTTCAGACTACAGTATGTTCAGACAATTTATTTCAGTTCATGTATTTGTATTGATATGTCGTACTCTCAGATATTATGTTTTATCCATTTTGAACCTTATGTCATGTTTCATCCTATTATTTCTGCATTTTATATGATGTTATACAGTATACAGGTACATATATCAGTCATGGGTTATCTTGTGGTCCTTCGAAGTTATGAGCACTGTGTAGCATTTTGGGTACCGAATTCGGGCGTTACAAAACCAATTAAGGAGTGACCCAAGACACAACATCCATGTATAAGTCGAATGATAGAAGCAGCTAAAGAATAAACATTGCTATACCTACACCATGGCTATATCCCCAAATGAAAACTCCAACTGATCTGAAATATGGCTATATCCCAAATGGAGATATAGTTAGTATAGTATCACTATATCTACACGTCTTGGGTAGGTATCATTGGTTGACTAGGGTTAGTATCAAAATTCCAGACTAACCCCTTGTCGTAACATGATACTTAGTCACAAGTGACCCCAAGCTAACCTATGGCCTGGAAAAATACAAAGATATCACAACAACTAAGTAATACTGAGTGGAAATTGAAAGTCTGAATAATTTGATAATAATTAAATGAAAACAAATACCGAGTTAATATGGAAAAACATTCTTCACAACTAAAAGCTGAAAATATGAGTCTATCTGTTTGAAAGCCTCCACTAAGATAAGTTGCTGGGACAAGCCTTAACTAACTCTAGCTTTATAAAATTGCAAAAGAAAATTAAATAAGATACTAAACCAGCCCCTGAATGATGAGGACTCACCAACTCTACTATTGAGGTACTGCCAAATAAGGCTGATTACGGCTTGGATGATGACCACCTAAACCTATATTATGATACAATATAAAGAAGAGAAGTATAGGTCAGTATTTTGAATGGACTGAGCATGTGAGGTATGTATTATGCTATATGCAACTGAACATAGAGATCTTGAAAGGATAAACTGAGCATGAAAACTAAAGAATATAACTAATGCAATGACAAAGTAAATACAATGTAAATGAGAATAATATGTTGAATAACTAAATATGAGGTCATGCAATAATTGAGACTAATCTGTAAGAGCTACTATTAACTGACATACCCCATCTAAGCTAAACAAGGCCCACCTAGTAACCCTAGTTGGATGGGTGTTCAGTACCTTGCCAAGGGTACGAACACAAATTGGCATGGATCTTCTAATCTGATGTCCAAAGGACTAAGGTGTCAAATATCTGATGGAGGACCATTTAAAACTTACAGTAGAGGCTTAGTTCTGGGACTTAGGGACTTTTACTAAAGGTATCAACCTAACTGAAGGAAGATCCTTCATCCCTACGTCCTCTCAGTGCTAAGTGCTATTTGCAATTGAATTTATATTGAATAATGTTAAGCTCATAACTACTGAATTATGAGACTGAAATATAGACACTTTATCTGAAAGAATCATAAAACATATGACACTGAAAGAATAGTTGTTTAATTATCAATGCACTAGAACCTAAGTCATCGAGAGTCCATAACCCACCAATCAACTACTCCTGATAATTTAAGGTATGAATAAGACATGAATTTCCATGAAAATAACCCAAAACTCATAAATTGATAAACATAATGAGGGTTCACCATAATAATAATGAATATTCAAGGGAAACATGAATTCAAAGATTATTCTTGATAATAAATTAAAGTACATCAAAACCCATAATTTTAATGAAACCCTAACTCTGAAGAATAAGATTAATTTAGGAATTTGAGTTCACTTAGGGACTCAATGAGTGAAAGGAATCCATTAATGAAACATCACATACCTGAATTTGGAGAATTATTGAAGAAAACTTGATTCTTGGAGCGTTAGAGATTGGGAATTGAAAAACCCATTTTTTATGTTCTTGGACTTTAGGAGAGAGTATGGTTTATGTTTTGATGCGATTGTGATTTAAATGGGACCTTTATGGGTGATTAAAGATGGGTTGGGGAACTACATATGGGGTGAAAGGATGAATTTAACCTTAACTTTTAAATGAAAAATGAAGAAAAATTGTAGACGCGGAGGTGTCGGGTACACCACACACCCCACCATATAGGAGAAGGTTGTGCATCACGGCTCCCAACATACAGGGGTGGCCTATGCACCATGCCACCCATAGTGCAGGCTATACAATGGAATATTTTAAATGCTCCGCGGCACGGGTCCCAAACCTAAGGTCCCCATGTATGATGCTCGATCTTTTGTTGTAGACCATGACATCCTTTTCCAACCCAAAATCATTCTAAATGCTTTCTTACCTCTATAAAGGTCAAATAGCCTTATTTTATGCTCCTAAACACAAATAAAAAAACCCTAAAAAATAAGTATGAACTCCAAGGGTGTTACAATATCTCTCCGTCGAAATTATTCGTTCTCGAATGAAGGATAACTAAGCTGAAAAGTTTGAAAATAGTTGTAATTCCCACATTAAGTTTCTAAGCACTGAATACTTCCATAGTAACTACCTCTATAACTAAAACATGAACTGGCTGACCTCATGAATAGATATTAAGACATGCGACCAACTAAATTAGGTGAGATTGAGGGGAGTACTAAGGAGGAACTATTACTTGAAGTTGGAGTAGAATTTAAAAAGAAAAAGTGATGATACTTGGTCATCATGTCTGCTTCTGCTTCCTAAGTAGCTCCACCAACTAGATGATTCCTCTAAATAACCCTTACTAATGCAACTTCCTTATTTCTCAACCTACGAACATAAAGGTCAAGAATCTCAATTGGGACCTCTTCTTAAGAAAGGATATCTTTCAAATCCACACTCTCTAAGGATACAACTAAAGCTAGATCACCAATGTATTTCATTAATAGAGATACATAAAAGACCGGATGAACTAATGTTAAGTCTTTTAAGCAAGTCTAACTCATATGTCACATTGCCAAAATACCTCAATATCTTATAAGAACCAACATAGCAGCGACTGAGCTTCCCCTATTTTACAAAGTATCTTTATTCCTTTCATGGGTGACACCTTCAAGTAAACCAAATCACCAATCATGAACTCAAGTTCTCTCCTTCTCAAATTAACATAGGATTTCTAGCATCTCTATGCTAATATTAATATTTCTCTAATCAGTTGAAATTTCTTAACAACCTTGTAAACCAAATCAGACCCTATTAAGGTAGCTTCACCAACCTCAAGCCAACCAATAGGAGACCTACACCTACTACCCTAAAGATTTTCAGACAGGGTCATTTAAATACTAGAATAATAGCTATTCTTAAACAAAAATTCAATAAAAGGCAATCGATCATCCCAACTACCCCTAAATTTGATCGCACAAGCTTCCGACATGTCCTTCAAAGATTGAATGATCTGTTGTATGATCCTCTAGGTTATTTTATTAATTTTTGCATATTTTCTGCATTTCAATCCTTTCCTTAGTGGTTGCCGTTCATTTATGACTTGTTAGAACTGTCAGTTCAGTTATCGAATAGTTTATTTGGGGTTTAGGCTCATTTTCCTATTTTGAAGCCTTTGTTGTTAAGGAATTGGTATCAAATCAAAACTCCTAGTAAATGATCTTAAGTGAGAATTTCAACAGTTCCATCCGATCTGGAACATTGCTTTTAGGCTAGGGGGACCCTTGGTTCGATCTCAAAGCTTCTGAACACATTTTGAGATATTAGATAGATTTTCTGAAAATGAGACTAGGTGTGGAGATCACATTTAATTGAAAATATCTGATATGAAATTTTCTATGGTTTCATTGAGTCTGAAATGTCAAATTTGGTAAGATAGCATAGTTCATTTGTACACACGAGATTTCAAACAAATCTCAAGCACCCGGTTAAAGTTTATTCGGACTTAGAAAAAATCTAATGTAGCTACAGCTGGTGCAGCCAACCATTTCCCATCGTAATCGTAAAGTTAAGTCCGCGTTGACAAAGGGGAAAACCTTTTGACCATCATGATCACGAGCCTTCCCTCTCTCATTCATGATGAGGGGTTGATCCGACCTATCCATTTTTCGTCATTGTAAGCCTTTTTTCATTCTCGATGGTCTAGCTTCTTTGCTTTCGCATTTGCAAAGGGTGACTTTTACATGCATTGCGATCGCGACCCTTGGCTTTCCTTATTGTGAAGGCCAATTATCTGGTAGTATATAATCCCCTTTTCTGCTTTATCCACCATTTTTATGTCCCAATCCACCATTGTTAAACCTTAGAGCTTGAAAAAGAGTGGAAAATCATCTGTTGAGGCTAAGATAAGATAAATAAATACTCCTTGGACATTTTTCAATATCTTTCCCATCAAATTCCATCCTTTTACATGATAAACTCTTAGAAAATAGTTTTAAAAACCTTAACTTTGTGGCCTGATTTGGGCACCGATTTGTAGTCTATTTGTGCTTCACTATTAAGCATACATTTCTTGTCCTTTGAGGGAACTTATTGTTAGACTCCTATATTTATGTTTTATGTTTTAATAATGACAAACTAATAAGTGAACTTTTTAGGATATTGAAGATCCTTAATGATCGAAGGAGATCTCACACAAAGGACATTAAAGATCTCAAATCATAGAGGATATCTCACACAAGGCAAGGAATAATCTCTCAAAGAATAGCGTGCTAAATATGGAGCCCCATCAAAGATATTGAAGATCCCTAATGATGGAAAGAGGTCTCAAATTATGGGAGAATATCTCACAAAAGGATAAAGGATGCAAGATACAAAAAGATTATTGATGGTAAAAGAATCAAGGATCTATCAAACATCTCTCTAAGAAAGGAAGAATATCCAATCACAAGAAGATCAGGGCGCTTAAATGGCAACCTTGGAAATGAAAATCACATTCCCGGATTCATGGAAGATCGAATCAATTAGAAAATAAATCAGGTTCTAAATGAAGGAAAGGACACAACTGTCACATAGACATCAAAAACTAAGAGGAAGGAAATATCACAGACATATCTAATATAAATGTGATCCAAAACCGTATATGGACATATCAAACGGCTATATTCCTTAATCAAGGAATCAATTAAAATCCTTGATTGAGAAGAAATCTCTTGGGTTTCCTTATGAATGGTAGCAGCTGAATACAATAAAAAGAGAAAACCAAATACAAACACTCTTTACACAAATTCAAGGAGAAAATTCAAAATGTCTCATTCTTAGTCTCACAAAGCTCTGTAATGTTAGTTTACAATTGTCATATAAAGACTAGGATTGAGTCATCTTTTTAACATCAACTAAAGCTTTGTCATAAGATCATAAAAGAAAAATAAGTCTTCAGAACTTGTTTCCTATCACAGTACTCGAATCAAACCTTCAACGATCAAAAGAAAACTTGAAACCCAAGGGTACTGGACGTAGGCACTGGATTGGTGTGCCGAACCAGGATAAATCTTTCTGTTGTTTACTTTATGATTTATTATTTACGTGCTTAAATATTAACTTTTAATTTATTTGTGAAGTGTTTTGATCTACAGGCGTGTTAATTGTAAGGAGTCAGTAGTTGACTTACAGAAGAAAATTTCAATTCAGCCCCCCTCCCCTCTTGAATTTCAATTGGTATCGGAGCAGGTCTCATAGGTAGCATTACTTAACTACAAGTGAGCAAAGATCAAATGGCTAGTTATCAGATTCTCAGTACTCTCCTTCAGGATGGTCACCGTTCTACAAGACCACCATACTTTAATGGGCAACATTACTCTTACTGGAAGAATAGGTTCAGGATCTTTGTCTAATCAAATAACTTCCAAGCTTGGGTTGTTATCAAGAAGGGTACAAAGCCGATTCCCGGATTTAAGAAAAATTTAAAAGGACAAAGATAAAGAATCTAGCAGTGCTGATATTAATGACCTTGAAAGCTTTGAGGTCACTAAAGAACAACAAAAGGTAATTCAAACTAACGCACTTGCTATAAGTTTGTTTTTGTGTGCAGTTAGCGGAGAAGAATACGATAAGATATCAACGTGTGAAACCATAAAAGAAATGTAGGACAAACTGGAGGTAACCTATGAAGGAACCACCACAGTTAAGAAGTCAAAAATTGTTGCCTTGGTCAATGAATATGAGCTACTCAAAATGGAAGAAAATAAGGACATTGAAACAATATTTGGCAGATTCAGCAAAATCATGTGCTAACTAAAATCACTAGGAATGATCTATCCTTACATCCTGCAAGTCCAAAAACTGGTTTGGAGTCTCCCAAAGACTTGGGAAACCAAGGCTGCCATTTCAAAAGATGGAGACCTTCACAACATGACAGATGATGAACTGGAAGTCAACCTTATTGTATATGAAAAAAATTATATCAATAGGTTTCATAAGGATGAAAAGAGGAAACCAGTAACCTTCAATATGGCTCCAATCAAAGAGGAGGACATTCTGGAAGATGGTAATGGCGAAGGAATGGCCCTCATCAACTGTGGAGTAAGGCAGATCATGAGACAGAGACAACAAAGATCCCAAGGAGGCAAAAATAATGATTTAATCAGAAATTATGAATACTGCTACTACTGTGGAAAGCCTGGCCACTTCAAAAAGAATTGTACAAAATTAAAAATAAGAACATCTAAAAAGAATTAAAATTTTGGAGCCCGAGTGATGAAGATAAAATCAAATAAGAAGTAGAAGCTGTAATTATGTGCTTCACGACAACAGGTGAATCTAGTAAGGTAAGACCGCACGATTGTTATAATTATAACACTCTTTAATCTAAATTAGATATGATTACTAACGATCTTAAAAAGTTATAAATGAATATAACAAACTCGCTCAAGAAAAGAAAAGTTGCAAAGCTCAATTTAAATGAAAACTCAAAGAGGAACGATGAAACTGACAAATAGAAATTGAGGCATGTCAAATTGAAAGTGACTTGCTTCATGAAGAGCTTAATGATGTAAAAACAAAATTAAACAATATCAAGTGATCACCAAGTCACAGTTTTGTGAGATCAAACTTTTTTAAAAACAATCCAAGTTCCTTATCAAAATCATTTAAATTAGCAAAGACCTTTTTCTCCTCCCGAGGACCTATTTGTTTTATCTATAGACAGAAAGAGAAAAAATCATACTGTTGCAGGCATAACCCAAAGAGTATGTGGGTTTGGAAGTCTAAAGAAGCACATCAACCCGCAAGGACCCAAGACCACTTGGGTACCTAAATGAAATATATCTTGTTTTGCAAGAACATGTCTAAAAGAGCTATAAGAAGGGAATGTGGGTCACTGATAGCGGATCTTCCAGACATATGATCGAAAATAAAAAAAGAAAATTTCTCTGCTATAAAGAAAATAGATGGAGAATCAGTCAAATTCGATGACAATGCTAGAGTCAATCTCATTGGAGTCAGATCAGTAAAACTCAGCTTTAGATGTAAAGTTACTGAAGTGTATCTAGTAAACAGCCTCAAACATAACCTGCTCAGCATCAGTCAGCTGTGTGACGCTGGATTTAGAGTCTTCTTCAAAGCGAGAAGTTGCTCAATCAAACACGACCAAAGAGACATCTCTCGCATTGGTGAACGTGTTGATAATATTTATGTTTTAAACATTTCTGGTTTTCCTACATTAACCTGCCTCACTGTGCAAACTAATGATATTTGGTTATAGCACAGAAAGCTTGGGCATGCGAGTATGCATATTGTATTTGTTGAATCTAATCACCCTCCTATGAGTTTGAGTATTGTTAAAGAATAGGTGAGTGATCTATAATTCAGAGCCAATACTAGCACAACCTTTGAGCCATCACAGGACGAGTCGACTATACCCCTTCATGAGTCGACTCCCATAGTAGAAATAGTCAAACCAACTATTCAAAGAGAGTGGAAACATGATGCTAGCTATCTAAATGAATTTATCATCAAAAATCCAGATGATAGAATGCAAACAAGAGCATCATTGAGAAAGCAAGCGTTTGTTTCCCTTATATCTCAAATTAAACCAAAAAAGGACCAATGAGGCCCTCAAATATAAATCATGGTTCAAAGTAATGAAGCAAAAATTGGACCAGTTCGAGTGAAATCAAGTTTTTAGTCTGGTTGAAAGACCAAAGAACTACTCAGTAACTGGAACTAGATGGGTCTACAGAAATGAATTGAATAAAGAAGATAAGGTTATCAGAAACAAAGCCAGGCTTATAGCTCAAGGCTACTCCCAACAAGGAGGTATTGATTATTATGAAACCTTTTCTCCTATGTCAAGGTTAGAATCAATTCAAATTTTATTAGCCTTTGTTGTTTTCAAATGTTTTAAGTTATATCAAATGGATGTCAAAAGCGCCTTCTTAAATTGTTTCATTCATGAGGAAGTTTTTGTAGAACAAACCCCCGAGTTTGAAAATTCATCTTATCTAAATCATATTTTCAAATTTTCAAAAGAACTCTACTATCTCAAATAAGCTCCAAATGCTTGGTATGAGAGATTAGGTACTTTCCTACTAAATAACAATTTTCAAAAAGGTAAAATTGATACAACTCTGTTTATATAGAAGCTTGGTTCCAATCTTCTTATTGTGCAAATTTATATTGATGATATTAACTTTGGTAGTCCTAACATCTCTCTGCGTGAGAATTTTTCAAATTTGATAAAAGGAGAATCTGAAATGAGTCTCATGGGAGAGCTTATATTCTTTTTGGGATTACAAATCAAACAAACTCCCAAACATTCATCAGTCAATCTAAGTACACAAAGAAATTCATTAAAAATTCGGTATGGAAAAAGAAAAGGCCCATGAAACTCTGATAAGTCCATCCACAAGTCTTGATTCAGACTCGTATGGGGAGGATGTTGATGAAAAGATGTACAAGGGAATGATTGGATCACTACTCCACTTGGACATCAGTTGACTAGACATCATGTTCAATGTATGTAAGTGTGACATGTTACAATCAATAAGACTCTGACTGCCGTCAAAAGGATCATCTGATACCTCATAGAAACTCAAGACATTAGACTATGGTACCCTTGTTCTTCCCATTTTAATTTAATTGGATATTTAGACACTGACTCTGCAGGTGATAAAAGTGATAGAAAAAGTACTAGTGGAACATGTCAAATTCTTGTTGGTGCCCTGATCTCATGGCACAACAAGAAGCAAACTTTAGTTTCTCTTTCAATAACTAAAGTCGAATACATAGCCATTGGAAGTTGTGGTACTCAAATTTTATGGATTATGCATCAACTACTTGTTTTTAATTTGTCTTTTGAATATTTTCCCCATATTTTGTGACAATACCAGTGCTATTAGCTGATCTAAATATATTATGCATCATTCTAGTGCCAAACGCATTGATTTTAACCATCATTTCTTGAGATCTGTAGAAATGGTATTTTTCATTAACATTTGTTGACTCTGAAAATCAACCGACAGATATTTTTACAAAACCCCTGTAAGAAGAAAGATTTTGTTACCTTAGAAAAGGACTTGGTATTCTTAGCATTAATGAATCATGAGTCTTATTTTTGTACAAAAATCTCTTTTACTTGTTCTAATTTTCTAGTCAGTTTTTAACCAAAAATTGGTTTTCAAAAGAGGGTCATGTCCCTTGTTTTTGCTGGGTTGTAAAATGATTTTTAACACACTGTTTGTTTTGCCTAGTACTTGTTAGTTAATATATTAAATCTCTGCTATCTGTCTACTGCTCTTTTTGCTACTCTGTGGTTCTTTTTTATTATGCCCAAAAAGGGAGAAATATAGGAATATCAGAAGTACCTAAAAGTCAGGGGGAGCAAATCTACTAATACTCAAGAAACTTGGAACAATAAAATTATTTACAAGTCGGGGGGAGAAACCCGACTACTGTGACAATAGGGAAGTCAACTGATGTTTAGGTTTTTTAGTTATTATCAAAAAGGGAAAGATTGATAGCCTTCTATATCTATGTTTTATGTTTTAATAATGATAAACTAATAAGTGAACTTTGCAAGATATTGAAGGTCCTTAATGGTTTAAGGAAATCTCACACAAAGGACATTGAAGATCATAAATCATGGAGGATATCTCGCACAAGGCAAGGAATATTCTCTCAAGAATATTGTGCTAAATATGGAGCCACATCAAAGATATTGAAGATCCTTAATGATGGAAAGAGATCTCAAATTATGGAAGGATATCTCATACAAGGATAAAGGATGCAAGATACTAAAAGATTACTGATGGTAAAAAAATCAGGGATCTATCAAAGATCTCTATAATAAAGGAAGGACATCCAATCACAAGAAGATCATGACACTTACATGGAAACCTTGGAAATGAAAATCAAATTCCCAGATTCATGGAAGATCGGACCAATCAAAAAATCAATTAGGTTCTAAATGATAGAAAGGACACAACTATCACATAGACATCAAAGACTAAAAGGAAGGAATGATCACGGACATATATAATATGGAATGGCTATATTCCTCAATCAAGGAATCAATTCAAATCCTTGATTGAGATGAAATCTCTTAGGTTTATTTATGAAGGGTAGCAGCCAAAGATTATAAAAGGAGAAGACCGAAGACAGACACTCTTTAGAAACTTTAAGGAGAAAATCCAAAGTGTCTTATTGTTAGTCTCATAAAGCTCTATAATGTTAGTTTACAATTGTTATATAAAGAGTAAGATCAGTCATCATTATAACATCAACTGAAGTTGTGTCACAAGATCTGAAGAGAAAAATAAGTCTTCAGAACTTATTTCCTATCATTGTACTCGAATTAAACCTTCAAAGATCTAAAGGAAACATGAAACCCAAAGGGATTGGACGTAGGCACTAGATTGGTGTAAGACCCCACAAAATTTCTAAACTTAATTCATCCTTTTAGGCTTGTCAATGGAGTCTCAGACTTAGAAAATTCTAGCTAATTGTCACTTTAATGTCCCTTAATGGTCTATATTTTTATTGATTCATGATCAGAGAGTTCAATAGGTGTTCCCAAATAAGTTTTAGATTTTTTGAACTCGTTTAGACCACATTTGGTGTCCCAAAATAGTGGACTAACGCGATCTTGGCGCGCCGCGTCGCCTATCGCCTTGGTTAACATTATTACAGGGACTATTAGTAAAAAAATTGAGGCTTGGCGCGATCAAGGAACGACACGTCTGGTATCGCATCGATGCCATCGATGCGCCGCATCACCAATCGCGTCGATGCTCAGTTTCAGTCATTAAATATCTACATCTTTAAGGGCAAAAGGGTCAATTTCCCACCCCTATATAACCTATAACACGAGATTCATCTAGGTTTTCACCAAAATATAGTTGTTTCTCTCAAATTCCCTCAAGAACAAGTCTAGGGTTTTCAAGTGAAGGTTCTAATCCAGGAGATTCCACCGTTAATCTTCAAGAAACTTCCATCTAAGGTATGTAAAGTGTTGATTCATGGGTTCCTTTCACCCATGAAGCTCAAGATACCCTTTCAAAAATATAAATTTTAAATTCCATGTTATGAATTAAACATATCCATGTTTACGTTGTTGTATGATTACCAAGTTGAAATATTTAATATATATAATGAAATTATGTTAGCATGTGGTTGGAATTCTTATATTTGAAGTGAAAAATGTTTCCATGATGTATTATTTTAATGTTCATGCCTAAGCCTCAAGTTACGTATGTAAGGTGTTTGCTAAAATGCCTAAAATAATAAGAATTATGCTTTATGACTCCATTGTGACTAAATTGATGAATCCAGGCTTTACCTTTATGTTCACAATAACCTCCATGTTATTGTTATGCATTGTAATGGTTTGGTGGAATGCTCGTGAAATTAGACTTATGAAATTATGACTTGTTTATATGTATTTGTATTCATGTGTAAGATTATGACATAAAAATACTTCATGAAAATCCCCACGTTTGTACTATGAATTATTTACTATGGTTATATGTTCAAGAAGTGTCATGTCTTGTCAGTTTTATGCTATCGAGTCCTGGGGGTACTTGTACCCGACGATTTAGTTGTGTGCCTAGATCTAGTGTTAGTTCCATAATAACCTCAGTTATGCATGATTAGTAGTATTCTGAGTTAGTTTAAGAACCCAATAGAATTCAGTCAGTTACATAACTCAGGAAAACTCAGTAATCCCGTGAACTTAGTTAGTTAACAGAATTCAGTAATATTCCATAAATCTATGGAATTTAGTAAAATCAGTCCAGTTCATCTCTATATAATCAGTTCAGTATCTATTCAGTTGGGAGTAGGATTCAGCATCGAGAGAACCCAAGGATGAGGAGACACACTGACAGTAGAGGGTGTGATCCTTAGAAGCAATCCTTGAATTCCAAAACTATGTAGCCAAATAGGTTGAGACATCAACACTAATAGTTAAGGGTTGATGAGGTGGATTAACACTGCCATTTGAGGGTCCCACCATTCTCCTTTAGGGACACTGCTAGATGAGGGTCACTCACAGCTTGTCCTTACCGATGATGTGGTATTGATACCTTTCCAATTGGAGTTACAAATTGGACCCCAACTCTATACAGAAAAGGGGCATGTCAGTTAGATGACTACTTCCTACAGTACCACTCTTAGTCTCAGTAAAAGAACTCAGATAATTCTTCAGATTCAGGACTGTCAGATTCAGTCACTCAATTCAGAACGGAACTCAGCTAGTTCCATCAGAATCAGGACTGTCAGACATAGTTACTCAATTAACAATATATCAGTTATATGAAACTCATGTTATCAGTATTCAAACTCAGTAGTCAGTATTATCATGATCTCATTTACAGTTACGTATTCATGCATGTATTCTCACGTTCATATTATTCAGTCAGTTAGTATTGTTTATGCATATGAACCCCATGCATTCAACCTACCTCACTTTTCATACCAGTACATTCAGATGTACTGATACATACTTTTCTTCTGTGCTATGGTGTTTTATACCATAGGTTCGAACGCTCAAGTTCCCGATCGTACTTAGCTTCATCAGCCAGCAGCAGTAGATTTGCAGTGGGTTCTCATCATTCAAGGATAACATGATTATTTCATTACTTCATTATTTCAATTTTAGTAGACGGAGTTAGTTGGGGACATGTCCCATCAACTCTATAGTTTTCAGACAATTTAGAGGTTTTTAGACTAGCATGTCAGATAGTTTATTTCAATTTTGGTATTGATATACCCTATTTCTAGATATTATGTTTTATCAGATATTTGAACCTTATGGCCTTTCAACCCTTTTTATTCTGCATTTATACAGTATATTATGCAGTGCTCAGTTACAGATATCAGTCATGGGTTAGGTTGTGGTCCTTTGGGATTACTAGCACCATGTAGTGTTCTGGGTATCAGATTTGGGGTGTTACAATTGGTGTGTCAAACCCGAATAAATCTTTGTGTTGTTTACTTTATTCTTTATTATTTACTTGCTTAACTGTTTAAGTTTAATTTATTTGTGAAATATTTTGATCTATAGGCGAGTCGACTGTGAGGAGTTAGTAGTCAACTCACAGAAGAAAAATTTAATTAACCCCCTCTTGAATTTCACTTGTAATGGATTCAATTTTTGAATTTTGTTAGTGGGCCCCACAAATATATTTTTGACCTAATTTTAGGCCTAGAATTTTATATTATAATATGGGTGTCGTTTTACTCATAGTGAAATGTAGTTTATCTTTTAGTCAGTTCGAGTTTGTACACATATTATATTTATATATCTTTGGTACTGGATGGAGTATAACAATTATAATGGTTATTGAAAGTGCTGATTTTGAGGCAGTGTGAACGGATATTTCGAGTCCTTTATATGCCCTTCATTCATGAGCCACAGTGTCGAAGAAGGATGATCGTCGTAGGTCCCACCATTTCGAGCTACTGAGTTGGAGGAGGTGTATACACCCATTACATTATGAAACTTGGATTAGACATAGTACTTCTAGTTTATGTTGCATGCATTCATTCATATGCGTTGCCTATCACCAATATAATTGTTTAAAACTTATATCTATCAGTCTTATGGGAGTTGTATAGGTATAAGTTATGATTGACTTATGTTGTGTGTTTTCTGAACCTTTTGAGCTTATGGGGGATTAGTTAGGTTATTGTTTGTTTGGACTAGGCGGTTACTTTATTATTGGTTATTATGGTTAGTTCGTGGTAGCATCATTATGGAATGGTATCTGAGATTGATGGTACATTTCTAATTTCTTTTTTTTTTCTCATAGTAAGGTATGTTATGGTTAGATTATCTCATCTTTAGCCATACTTTGGTTAGACACCCTGATTATTCTAGTATTAACTTTCCTTCTTAGCTAGGATTCCTCGAGATATTAGGTTGACTCCCTCATTACAGTACAACCTAGTTATGATCTGGAAGAATCTGAAAAACAGGCTCAAGTGGATATGAACAAGTGGCTCACTATCTAAGAGAACATTTTGCAACAAAATCAAAGGCTCATTAGATAAAGACAGGAAATGGTAACAATAAGTACTTTTTTAACTGTTTGAAAGCAAGGGCATGCACTAATGCCATAACTATGCTAAAGGATAACAATAGTAATAGTCTACAAAAAAGGAAGTGATCAAATTCTATAGTGGCTTGATGGGTTTTGCAGCTACAAGACTCCAAAGTATTGGTTTGCACATAATGAGAAAAGGACCTAGAATAAGTATACAACAACAAAGAGACATGTATGCATCAATCACTCAAGAGGAGGGTGAAAGAGCTCTTTTGCCATTGATGATAATAAAGCATCGAGAATAGATAGTTTTAGTACATACTTTTACAAGAAGGCATGGACAATTATCAAAGAGGATATTTTTAGGGTAGTTTAAGAGCTCTTTCAATACAATAGATTCCTTAAAGAAATTAACAATACTGTAATTACTTTAATACCTAAAGTCTCTCATCCTGAAATAATAAGAGACTTTAGACCTATAGCATGTTGTTCCACTGTCTAAAAGGAAAATTCCAAATTCTTACTGCTAGAATACAAAGGGTGTTGTATGGAGTGGTAGTTCAGAGTCAATTTACTTTTATTTCAAGTAGGCTCATAGAAGATAATATAATTCTAAGTCATGAACAAGTTAAAGGATACACTAAAAACACCTTTCTCCAAAGTGTATGATCAAAAGTGGAATTGCAAAATGCATATGATTCTATTTAATGACATTTTATTGAATAGATGCTCCAGGAGATTGATTTTTCTAGTAAGATGGTAAATGGACTATGATCTGCATAAAAAATGTGAGCTATACATTTCTCATCAATTGTGCTTTGTCGGAAACTATTCAAGCTAAAATAGGTCTACGACAAGGGGATCCACTTTCTCCCTATATTTTGTAATAGTGATGGAATACTTGAATAGATGCTTACAAACTCTCCAAGACCTAACTTCAACTATCACCCAAGATGCCTGAAATTGAGAATAGTTCTTTTTTTCACAGACGATCTCTTAATGTTCTCCAGAGGTGATGATACATCTGTACAATTGCTTAAATAAAGGTTTGAGTTGTTCTCACTAGCTTCGAGGCTAAAAACAAACCTAAGAGAAAGTCAGGTATACTTTAGAGGTGTAAATAATAACACCCACTACAGAATTCTAGACATTTTGAGGTATGAGTTGGGAGCACTTTTTTTCAAATACTTGGGGGCTCCACTTTCTACTAAACGGTCGACTATTCTGTAATAAATGTCACTGGTTTAAAAATTATAGCTAAGATCACCACCTGAGTGGATAAAAGTTTGACAAATGTAGGAACGGTTCAACTTATAAAAGTAGTCATTTTTGTAGTTCAAGTTTATTGGAGTCAATTATTCTTATTGCCAAAAAATATTATGAAGATGATAGAAGCGGTTTGTAGAAGTTATCTTTGGAGTGATGAAGCTACTAATACTAAAAGAGATTTAGTAGCTTGGGATTGAGTGTGTTTACCCAAAGTTGCAGATGGTATGAATTTGACAAACTTATAAATAAGGAATACTGTTGCTCTGTGCAAACTGTTGTGGGCTTTGAGCATGACAAAAGACAAACTATGGATAACCTGGATCCATACATACTACATCAAAACTCAGACAATTGAGAACATAGCTATACTACCTCAGGCTTCCTGGATAGTGTGAAAAATCCTGTATAAAAGATAATTCTAGCAAACCTTGGGTCATACTGGACCATTTGTTCAATAAAAAAAATTATTAAAGCTAAATTATATTCATAGCTGAGGGATATGGTTCCTTGTAGAGTGGAAGAATTTAGTTTGTCACCACTGTGCAGAGCCAAATCATACATTTATCCTATGATTACAAATATGAGAGAGGATACGAGCCTACTGAGAAAGTGGGGCATACCGGTGGATGAAACATGTATTCTATATAATGGGAAACTAGAAACTGCAAGTCACCTATTCTTTGACTGCTTGTATACTTCAGCTTTGTGGAATGCAATTCTTGAATAGCAAAAATAATGACATAGAAGAATTCTACAGAGTGTCAGAAGGAATGGAAATAAGCGAATCAGCAGAAGAATTCTACAGTGACAGGAGGAATGGAAATGGGCAGATCAACACTCACAAGGAAAGCACCCCAGAGGAGTTATCATGAAGTTCAGTTTCATTCCAGTCATCTATTTTATTTTGCAAGAACGAAACCAACGGATATCTCAAAAATTGCAAAAACTTGTAGCAGTGCGTATCCATCAGATAAAACTTAGCCTGTATATCATAGTTGGAGATAATATGAGGCTTGTTGATTGTATAGAAGCTTATTAGTGAAAGTTGAGGTTCAATGTTAGGAAGATTAAGAGTCTGTTTGGATAGGATTAAAATCTGGTCAAGCCAGCTTTTAATCTCTTTTTTTTTTTTTAGCTTTTTTAGGTGTTTGGTAAATTAAAAAGTGCTTAAAAAAAGCTAAAAACTGATTTTAAAAAAAAAAATAAAAGGTGAGAAGTTGGGTACCCCCAGCTTTTTTCTTTTTAGATTAAATTCTTTATGTTTGACCAAATATTTACCTTTTTATCCTTTATATTTTCCTCTAATTCCAACAATACCCTGAACTTGTAGCCCTTAAATATATTATTTTTGTTTCTTTTTCTCTTTTCTGCTTCTCTTCGTCCCTTTCCTCCATTTCTATTCCATCTTTCTCCTTTGTTTTCAACGAATCTATCATTACATCGGAGGTTACATATTTTTTTAACATAACTAAATTATTACAAGCTTGGAATATTACAATATAATACTCTTTTTGTATAAAAAATATCCTAAGATCTTTATTTTTTAACATTTAAAAATAAAAAAGTAACTTATATTTATAAATTGGCTTCACATAATTACTTTACGCTGAAATTGTAAATAGAAATTATTTTTGAATTATTAGGATTAAAACTTATAAATAATTCACCTTATTTATGGTGTCAACAACTTTAAAGACATTTAAGTCATTTTGACAACAAAAAAAATGCTTAACATCACTTGTTTACCAAACACATCAATAACTTATTTTCAATTTTAGCACTTTTATCCAAACACTTATCTACTTAATTTATAAGCACTTATTTTAAACTTTTAATCATCTAAGCTAAAAAGCTATTTGTTTTAATCATATTCAAATGGGTTCTAAGTAGTTCGCTGGTTAGTCTGAGAAGAGGGAGAAGTTTCTCCCCCTTGATTTTGTAAATATCTCACTTGGCAGCTAATAACGTATTTTAATTGCTAAATGTTTTTTTACCAAATATAAGAATAAGTTTATATTATAAGTATACCTTTAATATTTAAAGTTATTCTAAACTTATGCGATAAATATAATATTTATGTCATACAAACAGCCATATCAAACATAATAATAAATTTATACTAAACTATACCATGAGTTTGCAAATTTACTATGTATATTTATCCTAAATACATATTTATAAGTTAAAAATATCCTACATATACTTCGTCAATGAATTTTGAATTGAAAATGAATACAAATAAAAATACATGTCGTAGCAGCCTAGTTATACATACACACATATTGGAAAATGTCTATTAAAGTGGTGTCTAAACTATGGTCTGATTTATTGTAACATCTAAACTTTGCGAGAGGGACATCTAAACTTTAAGCATAAATGGAATCTCTAAATATTTAAAACATTTGATTAAAAGTATAATTTTCTCCAAAAAAAAAAAGAATTTCGAATAAATAATTGATCATGTAAGCAAATCAATATATATATATATAAAGGAAAAATAAGATAAGGATGATGTGACACCTCTTTATGGCCACCATTTCTATTTATCTTTTTTCTCCTTTTTTTGAGATTTTTCTCTCATTTTTATCAATTATTTTATTTTAAAAGTCATCTTCATAGCTCAAAATTATTTATATTCATAAATTGTACTCTTAAATAATATTAACAATATCCATAACTTCCAAATCTCTCATTTTCATAACCTCCAATTATTTACTTTTGCAACCTCTCATTTTCATAACCTCCAATTATTTATTTTTGTATTAAAAATTCAATAACAATCATAGCGTTTTGATATATAAATGGAATCAAGTTGTTGTTGTTGTTTGCCATCAGCATTTCTTCAAGGTATGAGCAATCTTAGAAGTCATTCTTTTAGACTCCATATTATTTTTTAAGAGTATATTTATTTTATGCTATGTGTAGTCTATTGGTAATTTTTTTTTTTATAAGTATGTATTTTGTTTGTTCTAATTTCACTAGAACTTTTATTGCAGATGATAACATTAGTACTATGAGTAGTTTTTCAGATTGGATTGAGATGACAATGCTCTGATTATCATTATTGAATTTTTTTCTGAGAGAAATTATTTATATCTAAGTAGTTCTTCTTTCTTCATGAAAAAAGTAGTTTTTCTCTCCTCTTCAAATTTCATATATTATTCTTTAAAATTTTTATTTTATTTAATTATCTATTCTTCTCGAAACCTACACATGTAAAAAATTTAGTGCACCAGACTATCCTTTAATTTAACTATTCTTCTTATTCCTTTTTTTTTTAGGTGGGGTTCACTTTTTGTGTAGAAAGATCAAATTATTTTTTACAGTAGAAGCTGAGAAAAAAAGTCAATGAATACACATGTTCTACTTAAAGAAGTATTTATGTATCTTTTCACAATTATATAGATAAATTTTAATAAATTTATTGATAGAATGTCGGAATATAAAATTATTTATAATTTTAAACTATATTTCAATTTATAAGAAAGTTGTTTATTGATGTGTAAGATTGGAGTCCTCAATTTTTTACATTTTATAAATTTTTTCAGCTAATTAACTATTTAAAAGATTTTATTTTCTCTTTGTCGGGACATATTGATCTTATAATTTGAAATAATAAAAAAAGGTTAGGTTAAGATCGAAATGATTTTGTGAAGTTGGTTGACTCTGTTTCTCTATCTATTCATTTTCTTCCTCAAAAGAGAAATTTTCATTAACTTAAATCAGCTCTCATCCAAAAATAAATATTTTTATTATTGGGATTGAAAAAAAAATCTTTATTTTACATGGCAAGAAAAATTAGTCATCTCCCATGATTCTATTTTAATTACTATTCTTGCTTTATGATAATTACATCTTATAAATACTGCTCATTTGGTTGTTGTTATAATAGAGATTATATTAAGCAAAGGTCGAGATGAAAATTATTTGTTCTGACATTTATATAAAAAAAAAAATTCATTTAAAATGTTTATAAGAATAGCTCATTACATGCAACTTATAAGAGAAGATATTTTTTATTTATTAACTTATCTAAAAAAATAACTTTTTATTACGTAAAATATATGCAAGTTGAGAAAATTAAAATTCTCTTTGTGAACTTTATAGATGTCTAATTATTTTCTTTGCTTGGGAAGAGTGAGAAGATATATATAGTTTCACGCGAAAACATTTCATGTAGTTTATGTTAAATTTATGTATATTATTTTTACAAGAATATTTTTAACCACTTTGTCACAAATTTGAATTGTTGGTAATTAATTCAATGAGGCTCGTAGAATGAGATTCAGCGAAATATCATAAAGAATAATCAATATTTTAAATCATAACTTTTTTGAAACCTTTTCTCATCTTTCTTTCAATTATTTAATTTTACAAAATCATCTCCTTAATTGATATTTATAATATTAACTCTCAATCCTTTCATATTCATAACTCTCAATTATTTAATATACAAGTTTATGACACATTAAAATCACATTAATAAAAATCTATTTTGAGCTATGTATAATGATCATTCTATTTTCATTTTTTCACATTCTTCATCTTTTATGTCTCTTTGATTGGCTATTTTTATATTTGTTTTATTTGATATCTATTTTTGCAGAAATCTTATCAAATTGCTCTTTCAAGAAATGTTGCTTATCTTCTTGAAAAGATATGACAAATCTTCATAAAAGGAATGAAAACCCATTTGCATCTATTTGAGAGAGACACAAAGGTTGAGGCCATTCTAATGATCGACATGATCCTCAAAGTTTTGCTAGCTATTGTTTATTTGTTGCCTGAATTGAGAAGGTTTTATCAATATGTACGCAAATATTTTCTCTCTAATATGTATGTTTTCTACGTAATAAGTAGTTCTTTGTGATTTGATCAGTACTTATTTTTAGTTTCTCTCTTTTGTGTTATCGTGCCATTTGACATGATGTAGCCGTTAAATGTTCTTTTTTTCGTGGTTTTGTTGTTCTATCGGATTGGCTAGAAATGTTATAAGAGGATGAAACAATGAAAATTTAAGAAAGAATTTTTGCCCAAAATTTAATAGGTAAAAGGCGTAGCCACAAAAAACACGCTATGATATATTGTCTCTAACATATATATAAGGTGAGAAATTATTTAAAGAAAATTTATGTAAACGGTTAAACTTTTAACAATGATATATTCTCCTTATTTTTTTCTACTTTTTGTAAAAAAAAAATATATATACATAGAGGAGTAATTAATTTGGAGATATGGTCCTGCCATTTAATTGTAAATTAAATCATGGAAAATCCTTTTCTTCCTAACTTTTCTAAACAGTTTTTGTAGGTCACACAATAATGAGTTTGAAGCATATTTAATTGAATTGTTCGTTACTTGATACATGATATGTAAAAGAAAAATAGATAATCTTCAATGTTCCTCAAAACAGAGATAAAAATCGATAAAGAAATAACTCCCGTTTATATTGTCAGTATATTTCTCAAAATAGTTAGTGTTCTTAGCATTATATGTTGTTTTATAATTTCACAACTATGTTTAATTTAAAAATTATTAAAGTGTATGACATATAGAGTTTTGGAGTTAATGTATCTTAAATTTACGGTCTGTTTTATGCTCACGCGAAGCGCGAATAAGTTTACTAGTTATTTATATAAAAATATAATAATAATTAATACCTGCTTGATATGTGAGTTTCCTGTGATGTAGCTTTGACAGTTTGATTACGTATTGAATCATCACTGCTTTGAGGCCTAAATAATTGGCCATAAATAAAAATAAAATTATTAATTTTGTTGATATAGGTCTCGCTTAAATTCTCCGAATAAATATAAATTTAAAATTCTATAATCTGAATAATTTTGGTGATATAGGCCTCACTTAAATTCTTTGAGTGAATATATCTAAATTTGAAATTCCGCGCGTGCGCACACACAGACACATACACACAATCATATTTTTAATTTACTAAATGTAAAAATAAATTAATATATAAAAAAGTAGATTTTGATGGTGTTATAAATATTATTTAGAACCTCAGGAACTATCCTTTTCAGATGTCCCCACCCTTCCATGGTGATGAACCGAAATCTAAAAATTTGTGATAATAATTGAGAGTAATTATTGGTAATAATCATGATAGGTAGAAAATGTTGGCAGTTATTATGCAGTATCTGCGGTGAATAAACATGTGGGTCACGATAATGGTAGCTAGTGTTGAGAAAGAGCAGTAGTATTATAATATTTCTAATAAAACTAAAAAAATGAGAGAGAAATGATCTTACGTACATTGTAAAATAAAAAAACAAGGGAGAAAATCAAAGTGCGATGACTTTACAGACGCTCAATTAGAAGAACTCATGATATAACATTAAGTGGTCAATTGAATCTTATTTATAACTAGTCAACTGAGCCGCGCTTAGCGCGATCGTAAAAGTAATCTTTATTGTCTGCTAATTCAATATGCACTTAGCTAATTTTCAAAATAATTTTTTTGAAAGAAAATGATCATCATTTATTCCGTTTTTTTTTCTCTTAATGTCTGATTTTCATATTGACGTTCGATTAAATTTGAATTCATATCAAAATTATATGAGGGGTAAAGTATTTTCTGAAAAAAGAGAATTCATATCTAATGCTTGAACATGAGATTGACTTTTGGTTGAACCATAACTATTGTCGATGATTATCATCTATTCTACACTTATTGAAAAATGTTGAAGCCATAAAAAGTTTTGTTCTCATTACGATATGGGTGATACTCTCTTCATCTCAGATTACTTGTGTTGTTTTTCTCCTTTATACACTATTAAAAAAATATTAATTAAGAAAGATTTTTGATTATTTTGCTTTTATTTATATCTAAATATCAGTTATAGCCAAATTAAGAAAAACTTAAAAGGTTGAATAAGAATCGAGAAGTAAAACAAAAAACCTACAACATGAAATAGTGATAGAAGAATTAACTCACTAATGAAAAAAAATCTCTTACAATGTTACTAATTTTTTTTAAATAAAAAACTCTTATAAATACAAAGATAGTAAAATTAATGAGAAAAAATA
>NC_061114.1:203507003-203608061 GCF_002878395.1 Capsicum annuum
TGTAAATTACTTAAATTTGTATTATAAGTATTTCTCTCTTTTTTTTTATTATATCAAAAAAGTCAATTTTAATGTACCATTAAGAGAGAAGAAAAATTAAATTCACACAACATGAGAAAATTAATATATTAAACTGAACTTATTAAATGATTTGAATCGGAAGAATTTTGCATGATTCTTAGACCTTTTCCTTTCTCTTTCCCTTTTTTTATTTCTTATTTATGTCTTTCCTCCTCCCCTTCTTTGTCAATAATGAACCGTTTGTAATACCTTTGGTTATTAATTAAATACATATTGTTAAATATTCTATCATTACATTAGAATTAATCCTCTACAAATTTTCTATATTCAATGAAATATATATCAGTGATCTGTATTAAAGAATACGAAATTATTTAGTTACATCTTTTATAACATATGACAATAAAAATTGAAATTAATTACCTGACTTTAATATATTCCTAGTGTTACCTACGCCCCCTTCAATTTTTTCTTATTTGTTTTCTTTTGTTGTGTTTTGATTTAGGTATGATAAGATGCACATAAGACGATTAATTAAGAAGTGCAAAATATGATAGTCAATGATTTGCCCTCATCATATCATCTCACATATAGCCATCACAATTTTCATATAATATTTTTTTTAGAAAATTTATCTAATTAATATTTAACGTAATATCACATTTATTATATATTAAACTATAGCTAATAAATACCACGTTCATCCACAATTGTCTTGATCATACTTTAAAATTGAAGAATAATTATCGAATTAAAAATGAGTAGATTAGCTGAAGACTTTTCAGCTTTCAAATAAAATACACGTGAGTTGTTTAAAAAATGTTAATTAGTAGAGAATATGAGAAATTTTATAATACAATATTAAAAGCAAGGAATAAAGGAGGATAAATAAATGAAAAAAGAAAAGCCCTACTTAGGAGTTCAGTTAATTTTCAATTAATAAACCTTTCCTTATATAAAATTTGAAGAGAAAAGTTATTGGCAAAATAGCAAAGACCTCACACACACAAAAAAAAAATGTTGTGAAGAAACTCAATTCAAACAATGAACGTACTTGTGATTAATTCAAGCTACCAATGAATGGCTTATTGTGACTAAACAACTTTAGTGTGTAAAGAACAACTTTTGCAACGTCTTTGACATATACCACTATATATGTTGGCCCTAATTTCTTTTCTTCTTGCAATTTTTTATTTGCATGTTATGTCTCATTCTCAATAAATCTATATAAAGACAGACTATCAAAACATCACCTATAAAATACAAAAAGATGATAGAAATTAAATAGTAAGATTTCATGTGCTTATGTCATATTGTGTAGAAACAAAACGTATGGATATTAATAGGATTACTCATGTCAAGATAATCCACTTTTTTTTTTTTCGTTTCGCTACTACTATAATTTTAGTTAATGATTTTCAACATTTTGTTTGTCATGAATATGAGTTTAACTACATGTTATGACGTAACTTCTAATGAAGGTGCATATTTTCGTATGAATCAAATAACAATGCATTGGATTATAAAATGACAATTGACACTAATATTGATGAAATATATCATTGTTTGAAACAATATTAATAATTCATCAATATTTTCTAAACATTTACAAAATATCACGCAAAAGACTTATTTATGAATTAAGCAAAGAAACATAAAAAGATACATACCGGTTCTCACAAAACCACCGAAAAAAATATACTGCTAGCAACAAAATGAAAAAGTCTTTAATTTCAATAAATATAATAAGAGAAAATAAAATTGTGAAGAAACTTACCAGCATCAAATGAATGACAAATGCAACTACTTGATGGAGTATGTATAGAGATATTCACAGACGTTTGAAGATGAAAGGTTTGATAAAATTAAATATTATTAATTACTAATTAAAAGTGGTTAGAAAGATGAAGATGTGTGAATTTTTAATCTTTTTAAAATTAAAAATAAAGCCAAAAAAACTTTAAAAAAAAAAAAAAAGATAAATGATAATGAAGGCTTCTAAGACATGCCACATAGGATTAGCTATTGATCTCTTTTATATATATATATATGGTCAGAAATTAATGTTATATTTTTTGTAGATTATTTTTGGAGATTTAATTACTCTAATGAATCAAAGATTAGGTAAATGGAGTCAAATTATATTTATTTCTACTATTGTAATTATATTTACATAATAAATGTTCACTGTTGAGATAAGTCCAATTTCTCTCTAATAATGGAACTATATAGGCCAAATCCATGAACGATCCTCTAAACTTGGCACCATCTTTCTCTTTGGCACCTTAAGTGAACGTTGCTCATTTTTGACACCTCAAGTAGTCATAAAGTATGTCATTTTGGCACCTTTCGACATCAACACTAGTGCGTGTGTTTCACTCGCTGCCTACGTGGATAAAATGGCCAATTGATTTGTACCAACTCGTTTAAATTGCCACATCATTATTTATATTCACAGTTAGTTTTTTATTTTTTAAAAGGGCCAAAACACATGGCAATTAATGACATAATTATCCAACTCATTAATACATATATACAATTAAATTAAACGAACCAATTAATTGCTGACATGTGGCATTTTCCAAAATAATTATAAATTATTTAATTTTATTTGGCAGACAACCCCACTCCCACCCCACCCAAACCCCAAAGTCATCTTCTCCACCACCATCCATCCCCCCGACAACCCCCACCCCAAGTCATCTTCTCTATTTTGCAGCCCCTCCTTCCGTCATGTTCTCCATTTACCCCTCCCCCAAACCCCAAAATCATCTTTTCCATTCTCCCCTCCCCTTAACCCCCCCCCCCCCCCCCCCCCTCAAGTCATCTCATCTTCTCCATTTGTCCTCACCCACTTCCTCTTCTCAATCTTTTTTTTTTTTCAAAACTAATATATTAAGCAAAGATACTTGTTCTCAACAAATTATAAGACAATCTAAAAGCAGTAACCACAATTTAAAGGCAATCAAACAACTTAATTAGTCCTAAGTTTAGAAGTACTGATTGTCTGATTTGAATTTCTCCATTTCTTAGTAATAATTTAGAAATTAAATCAGACAATCAGTACTTCTAAACTTAGGACTAATTAAGTAAGAAGAAATATTTGTTAATTGTTGTTAGTGTGTTTCGTTGATTCTTGAAAAATTCAACCTCCATTATCAGAGGTTAAGCTAAAGAAAGGTGTACAGAGACACTGTGAGAAATTTTTTTGTAATTATTTGATCAATAAAACAAGTGTCATTAATTCATTAGGCCAATTGTTGTTGATTTGACAATAGAGATTTTCAATAATTTTTAAAAAATTTAAAGATGAAAAATTACGAAAATACCCCTAAATTGCGCTTAAAAGCGAGTGTAATACATTCTTTGTTGATTCAACAGAAGGTGCCAAAGTGACACACTTTATGAATACTTGAGGTGCCAAAAGTGAACAACGTTCATTTGAGGTTCCAAAGTGAAAGATGGTGTCAAGTTCATGTCGATGGGTTTGGCCAACTATATATATATATGCCTATGCTAAATATTTAAGGGAAAAAGATCAATACATACATATATATATATATATATATATATACATATACATATACATATACATATACATATACATATACATATAAATTTATTTCTAATATTGAAATTATGTTTACTAATAAACGTTCACAGTTTAGAAAAATTTAACATTCTCTCCTAAAATGGAACGATAAGTGTATACTAAATATTTAAAGGAAAAAATAGTATATTTTCCCTATCTTATCTTTCTAATATTAAATAAATTCATTTCTAATATTCAAATTATGTTACATAATATATGTTCATGGTTACTCTCCATATTCTCCATCAAAATGGAACCATCCATCCATCCATCTATCCATCCATCCATACCGAAAAATTCTAGAAAATGCCTTTTAGTCAACAATATTTGTTGGATATAGTTGATACAATTTCTTAATTTGCCTCTAGATTGCAATATCTATCTTAATGCATATAGTTTTAGATTTGACTCTTTTTCATTGATGCATCTTTTGACATATTTAATCTCTTTGTAAATTGCATCTTATCTTTCCAATAATTTATACGTTACTCTTTTGTTTCTTAACAAAATTGCAAGAAAAAAAACACATTTTTATGAATCATGATGGCTAAGTAGAAAAATACCATTTCTTAAAAAAGGAAAAAAAAAAAAGAGAAAAAAAGTCAATTATCATAATCATGTGGGCTAAGTACAGAAGTATCATTTCTTAAAAAGGAAAAATTATGAAATTATATTATGGTGCAATTGGGAAAGAAAAAAAAAAAGAGATAGGAATGAGAACCAAAAAGTTCATATTTGGAAAAGAGATGATTATTGTACTAAATACTTTGATAAACTAGTCTACTAAATATACACATAGTGTATAAGTTATAATACTTAATATACCAAATATTGTACATATAATATGCATATATTGTTAGGGTTTTTGTCCTGATTTTCTTACTAAAATTAAGTTTTAATTTTTCTTAGAAGGAAAATAAAAGTTACCATAATTACTTTACTTTTCCTGAAAGAAAAAATATAATTCTTTTCCATATATGGCTAACCTCTTTCTTGGAGGAAAGGTTTTGAAAGATGATACGGGTACAACCACGAGGATGCACGTATGTGAGAATGCATTGGACCCGTCCAATAAAGCGTCCAAGTGAAGTGTGGAGAAGACCTTGGATCACACCAAAACTGACCCTAAACTTGCACTCCAAGGGTGCCCTTGGTCACATTTCATTAAAGGGACCTTTTGGTCATTTTACCTATTATTTGTAATACACTATAAATAGAATGATGTAGGATTTTAGTCATTAGTTTTTGTTGAATATTGAAGTTGTAACACTTGAAACTCTCTCTCTTGTGAGAAAGGCCCCCATGGCTGAAACTTGTAACTGGGGAAATCAACATTGAGTGTGGATTCACTCGTGTTAGACTAAAGCTTAGAAACGTTGGATGCTTGGGAGATTGAGGTCACTCTTATGCCAACGTAAGAGTTAGGTATTTGTTGTGTGTGATGTTAAAGGTCTAAGAGTGGAATAGGCTTTTGGGTTTTTAAGATTATACCTTCAATTTGTCTAACTATTTATCCTTTTACCTTCTTGTAATCTTATTTAGTGTTTGTGTTGTAATCTTGTGTTATTGTTGTTATTGTTAAATCCAAATCTTGTGTCTTCTTGTTCATCATCTTATGTTCTTAATCTAGTTTGTTTTCCGCTGATTTGGTGTAATAAATACCTTGTTATCTTCTTGTTATTGTGTTCTTGAAAAGCCGAGACTTGTCTCCAAAAGGGTTCACGAATTTCTTTCATTTTGTGGACTATTTTTGAACTGATTTCGTGTTTTCGTTATTTTTTTCGTATCATTTAGTATCAGATAAAGGCTAGTGTTGTTCCTACACTACCAATCTTAGGTTCTCTTGGACGAAAATTCAAAAAAAAAAAAGCTGAAAACTAAAAATTTTTTTTCAAAAAAGTGTAAATCTGTCCATTTTGTGTTCTTGGCCGAAAATTGTGTTGTTGTTATCTTGGCCAAGTTTTGTTTGTTGTGTGTCTATAACTTGTACTCTTTTGTTTGTTTAGAGTGTTTCTAGTGTTGATTTCTATCTCATCAATACTAAAAAGTGTCCAAATCTAAGATTGAACTTGAACTTGTTGAAGTTGTTAATGTGAACAAGGTGTGGCCGAGTTGGATGTTGTTGTTACCTAAACCTTGGCCAATTTGATGGTCTTGTTGTAGTGGAGTTGGAAACTGAAATTGTTGTTGTTCTTGGACTTGTTGTGTTGTTAAGGTTCTTCACCCTTTCATCATCTTGTTAATCCTTAAAGTGCAAATTAGATCTAAAAAGGTGAAAGACAAGCTTGTAGTAGTTGCTAGTGAAAGACTTGTCCCTATCACTTCAAAGTCTTTTCATCTACTTTTCCTTGATTTAAGGACCTTGTTTCAAGGAAAATTTCAAAGAAGTTAAGTTTTGTTTTTGAAATTTGAACAAAAAGGCTTAAAGATCACTTTTCCCTCCATTAACCAAATCCACCAATTCCAAATTGTATATTGATCAAGACTTGAAATTGGAAAATAAAATTTTGATAAAACTGGAGGCCAATAGTGGACTGCCACGTCACTAAAGTACTGTTCACGCAACATTTTTGAGTTCAAATTTTAGATTTCTTAGTTTCATTTTTTTGTTTCCTAGTTTGTTTGTTTGCTCGACACTAATTGACAACCTAGTAATACCCTACTAGCTTGTAAGTTAGTTTTGTGTACGTTCTTCGTGTTATGTTTGTTGTCTGCTTTTCTCATTTTTGAGTCATAGTATCTTTTTTGGTTCAAGTTTGTACATTACTTATTTGAGTCATTTCAAACAAAAATCTACTCCGACCTCGAGCCACAATTGGGACCAAGTAACCTCATTGGAGTATAAGCGAGTTATCAACACTTGTAAGGCCAATAGAGTGAAAAATCCAAAGTGTGAAAGTGAGGGATTGTGGACTATTTTGAGACGTATTGTGGACTGTTTTGTGATGAATTGCGGACTGATTTTTGCTAATCTTTAATGTGTTTGTTGTTTTCGTGTTGTTTTCTTAGTAACTCTTGATGGGTACAATGGCGAATGAAGCTGAAATGCCTAGTTGGGTTAAATCCATCATGGCAAGGCTTGATGCCATAGATAGATGAATAATGGACAGAATGGAAGGAAGATTGGAAGGGAGGCTCTCTGTGCAAGAAGTTGGATAACTTAATGGAGCATCCAAGCCTTCCTAATCAAATTCCCATGAATGGCCATGCTCCACATGAGCTACAAGGTAATCAAACTAACTTTTGCACTCTAGTGAATGAGGATAATAGCCAACTAAGTGTGAATGATAGTTTGTCTTTAAGTGAGCCAAATGTGCCTTCATTTTGTGATGATAATGTACAACTTAAGATTATGGATACACTAGTTGATTCACCTAGTGTTGAAACCATTGTGGAAAGAGGTAGTACATTGTCTTATGGAAGTCATGAAGACCAACTTGTGTGTGAAAATGATGATGTTGAACATGTTGGCCGAATGACTAAGGATGACCCTCTAGTTATTTTTGTTATTGACCATGATAGTATAGAGGGGACATTTGATCATTATTGTAGTAGTATTGGGGTAAGGAAGTGTATTCCCAAACCGTGCCCATGGACACTCTACCCATTTGGTTCCGGTGGTCATTTGAAGTGTGGTGATGAAGATGTCTTTTGGAATGACTTGAATGTGCATGGAATGTATGGCTTTCCTCTCTCAATTTTCAAATTTAATTGTTGTTCCAAGAAAAGTCTATGTTTTCCACTTGATAAGCGACGCTTGTTCCTCGTTTCTTGTCACACTTATGTGGATAAATTAGTTGATTCTCCCTTGGTAGGGTATTCGGGTAAGAAGGATGTTTGGGTATATGTGAAGTTTGATCCACCTTGGCAAGATGCTATGATTGATTACACTAATCCTAACCCTCATACCTTGAGGAACTTTTATTTTCTTATCCTTCCTATTGCTTTGCAAGGTTCGGATTTGAGGAAGAATTCTTTCTAAGGAGGGGAGGATGATACGGGTACGATCATGATTGGGATTCAATGCGTCAAGACTCGAGCTCGGAGGCTGCCCATCCAAGGAACAAGCTTTGAAGTGTAGAGAACAAGTCCCACAAGCTTCAAAACTATTCATTATTCATCCGTGTTCACTGTTTATCCGCCCTTTACAAGAGTTTTTTAGTCATTTGTAATAAGTTAACCTAGGTATAAATAGAACCTCATTAGGTCATTTTTTGGGGATTTCTGGAGAATATATTTTGTAGCCTCTTTGAGAGTCTTTAGCAAGGTGAAATCCTTGGACAAGGTGGAATCCTTGTGTTGATCATTTGCTTAGAAATGGAGATTACTTGGGAATTCTGGTTCCCTTGAGGTCACGTAAGACATAGGTTTAGGTTGTGTGTGATATTAAAGGTCCAAAAGTGGAATAATATTTTGGGTTGTTAATATCATACCATCCCTTTGTCTATCTATCTATCTTTACTTTCTTGTAATCATTTGTCTATATTTAGTGTAATCCGTTTGTGTTCTTGTCTTGTAACCGTGTGTTATTGTTGTTGCATCTTGTTTATCGAGTGTTGTTGCTGTTTTAGTGTGTTTTACTCTTGATATCACTTCCCTTCTTGTTCTTCTTGCGAATCCGAGAGAGGTCATCAAAAGGGTCCATAGTTCTTGAACTAGTAGACTGATTTTGGTGTTTGTGTTGTTGTGTTCTTGGGGAGTTTTGGTATCAAAACTTTAAAAATGGAAGACCCCCTTCTCATACCACAACACAATAGCATTCACAATGTAGTCCTTTAAAGAGTATTTGTTTAGGGGGAGATTTTCTCTATCATTAGTTTTTATATTTTTAATATTAAGTTTTATATGTAGGTCAATTGACCAAATAATATAATAATATTAATCTTTTTAGTATTGTTTATGTGTCTTCTGAATTGTCACCACTATGGTTTGCAAACTAAAAGCTTCCGCATGACGCCCTCTCGATTTTGAACCCAACAAGTGGTATCAGAGCTTACGGTTCAATGGTCCAATGGTGTGGTGAGACGAGATTAAACAGGTTCAAAGCGGTTTCAAAATCAAGCTGCAACAATTTGAATGATAATGAAGATTTTTGTCTAACTACATGTGAAGAACAAGTTTCATCCATAATTTCAACATTCCTGTTGCTGCATCTTTAAAAATAAAAATAAAATATTACTTTTAAACCAATTTTTAACCATGATATTTTAAACCTTATTTTTAACCATGGCAAGCAACAGTTATGAAGATTATATCAAGAACGAAGTTCATGCATGTGATGCGAAGAAGGCAGATCAAGTGAAGAAAATCAAGCCAAAAAGGGGAGATTTGTTAGGGTTTTTGCCCTGATTTTCTTACTAAAATTAAGTTTTACTTTTTCTTAGAAGGAAAATAAAAGTTACCATAATTACTTTATTTTTCTTGAAAGAAAAAATCTAATTCTTTTTCATATTTGGCTAACCTTTTTCTTGGAGGAAAGGTTTTAAAACTTTATAAATAGAAGGCCCCCTTCTCATACCACAACACAATGATATTCACAATGTAGTCCTTTAAAGAGTCTTTGTTTAGAGGGAGACTTTCTCTATCATTAGTTTTAAGTTTTTAATATTAGGTCTTATATGTAGGTCAATTGACCAAATAATATAATAATATTAAGCTTTTTAGTATTGTTTATGTGTCTTCTGAATTGTCACCACTATGGTTCGCAAACTAAAAGCTTTCGTATGAAGCCCTCTCGATTTCAAACCCAACATATATTTATACATAAAATAGTGTATATATTATGCATATCTCAACCAAATTGATTAATTTGTGATCAAATGATATATATTTGAAACTTTTCCAATAGAGTGTCCTTTGCCCGAGATAGTAATATAGTTTATCAAACCACCACTCTATAAAATTTACGTTTAAGTTTATCTAGTTTGTTTTATCACATAAGACTGCAAAGGCGAGACTCCAAATTTGTCCATCCTGCACCAATATGATATGTGACATTATCATTAATATCCCCATTATATTGAAAGACTAAGATACTTGAAACCTCCTCTCCTAGGATGACATGTATCGAGCCTCACATCAACATCAACCTCATGTGTCTCATCATAAAATCCGCACTCTAAGTATTCAGGCTTGGTCCTACTCAACTTGAATCCTTTTGACTCTAAGATTAGTCTCTAAATTTCCAACCTAGTGCTAGCTCCATTGCGATCTCCTCAATTGTTATCATATACCATGACAACTCACCTATATCAAGACAAATAGGACGAACTAGGAGTTAATACCTGATGCAACCCATTCATGATTAGGAGGTGCTCCAAGCCTCCTTCACTATCTTTACCTTAGTTTTGGCTCTATTATATGTGTCTTTAATTACTCTGGTGTATGTCATAGGTATATCTCTATCCGTTAAGCATCTTTAAGAAACTCCTTTCGAACTTTATCATATGCCTTTTTTCAGGGCAATGATACCATATGTCAGTCACTCTTTCTTTTTTACACTGCTCCACCAGTCTACTCATGAGATAAAAGATTTTTGTAATAGACCACCTTGACATGAGCTAGGACTAGTCTGTGGAGTTAATAGACATACCCTCCTCACCCTCAATTCTAGTACTCTTTCTCACTTTAATTTTATAGTATGACTTAACAATTTGATCTCTCTATAACTATTGTAGTTTTGAATATCACCCTTATTTTTGGAATAAAATCATTGTACTTCACCTCCATTCTTAAAGTATTTTACTGCATTAAATATGTCACTATAGCCTAGTAGGCCACTCCAAAAATAGTAATTTGAAGTTTGAGTTTTTTTCATACAAATAAAGTTTCAGCAATAAGTGATGCACCTGATATGCAACAAAATGGCAAGTTAGAGCAATTCAAATGTGAAACAAATGTCAACATAGGTTCCAGAGAGGAAAGAGAGAAGCTGCAGAATGCAAATGGAGGAGTAAAAGGTGCTCCCTAGGAGTTGCGAAGTGTTGATCTATAAGGAATACATGATGGTACTTGCAACAAGCAAGTAGTTAATGGAAATTCAAACTATCAGGATGAAGATACCAGCATTGTTCATGATTGCGCAGTTAATGGAAGAAGTCTTCAGGTGGATCCTCAGGGAGAATCTTAAGATGATAGTTTAGCATTGATGGAGATACCTATTGCTATGAAGATAGATGAATCACAATTGATTAGGATGGAATCTCCTAACAGAATCTTGCATGAGATTGTATCTCATAACTTTGGAGAAAACAATGATGGAGAAATTGCATATCAAGAATAGATGGCTAAAGGTATCACAGAATCAGAGATGTCAGATGACTTACTAGAGAATATCTTGACTGAAGTAGGCCTATCACCAAGGATACTGAAATCTACAAGAAAGGGAAAGAAACAAAGTAATGAAGAGGACAATCAACCAATCAGAGTTCAGTCAAAGAGACTTAAATCAACCCCCAAAAGATATCAATGAAGGATTTTATATGGAATATAAGATCAGTGAAATCTCAACAAGCTTTTCAAAGGGTGCAAATGCTTCACAAGCTCTATAATTTTTCATTCATTAGATTAATGGAACCATTTCAGAATTCTAGACATATCAATAAATATAGGAGGAGAATGAAGAAAGTGCTATAACTAATTGTAATGGCAAGATTTGGTATTTTACAAACAATGTTGTAGATACAACAATTATTAAAGACACGGACCAACAACTAACTATGCAGTTAAAGCATCACAGTTACACAAATAACTTATATGTTACCTTGGTGTATGCTAAATGTACTTTTGATCAAAGATTGATCCTAGGATTTATATCAATTGGCAGCAAAAATGGATAATCCGTGGTTGATGGGGGTGATTTAAATGTGGTGCTTAATTTAGAAGAAAAGATTGGTGGTTTGCCAGTTAATGAAGCTGATTATGAATATTTTGGGAGTTGTATATCATCTTGTGATTTAATAGAAGTACAATTTAAGGGAAGTCCATTTACCTGGTGGAATGGGAGGGCTGGTAATGATTGCATTTTTGAAAGATTAGATAGAATTTTAATCAATTAACAAATGCAAAATTGATTTAATCATACTGAGGTTGAAAATATACCCAGAACTAGATCTGATCATGCCCCTATGTTGCTGAAGTGTGAAGCTAGGGTAGCTATTCATAGGAAACCTTTTAGGTTTCTCAAATTCTGTACAGAGAACGATTCCTTTAAGAGTATCGTTAGACAGAATTGGACTCCAAGTGCCTCTCAGAATCCTTTTCTAGATTTCAAGGAGAATATCAAGAAAGTTAAATCAGCACTGACAAAATGGAGTAGAGATACTTATGGTGACATCTTCAAGAAACTTATCATTAGAGAGGACATTATAAAGATTAAAGAAAAGTTGTTTGATGAGGTTCCCACAGCTAAAAATAGAGAAGTACTGGAAAGAGCTCAAGCTGAATATAGAAGATATCTACACTTTGAAGAGATATTCTGGCAACAAAAATCAGGATATGATTGGTTTGAGAATGGTGACAGAAATACTACGTTCTTCCACATTATTGTGAAAGGGAGGAGAAAAAGACTACATTTGCAAAGGATCCAGAATAATGAGGGAAATTGGTTAGAGGATGAACGAGACATAACAACGGAAGTAGTTAATGTTTATCAGAATCAGTTCTCCCAAGAAAGTGATGCCACATCTTTATCACTTCTCATACATATTCAGAAATCCATCTGGGATGAAGATAATGCAGAGCTTTGTAGACAACCTGATTTAAATGAAGTTAAAAGGGTTGTTTTTGAATTAAATGGGGACAGTGCTAGTGGTCCAGATGGTCTAACAGGAAGATTCTATCAAAGTTGCTGAGAGATTGTAGGGAATGATATTCTCAGGATGGTACATGATTTATTTAGGGGTAATACACTTCCTAAATCCATTACTCATACTAGTTTAGTTCTACTACCTAAGAAAGACCAGGTACAAACTTTTACAGATTTGAGACCTATTAGTTTGAGCAACTTCATTAACAAGATAATCTCTAGGATTGTTCATGACATGATAGAAATCCTTCTTCCCAGATTGATCTCTTGCAATCAATCAGGTTTTGTGAAGGGTAGAAGCATCATTGAGAATGTTCTATTGGCTCAAGAGATTTTCACTGATATTAGGAAGAGGGGTAAACCTTCCAATGTTATCATAAAGTTGGATATGGCTAAATCCTATGATAGAGTATCTTGCTTTTTTTTTTTATGAAAGTTCTAAGGAAAATGGTTTTTTCAGAAGTATTTGTTGATATTATTTGGAGGCTAATTTCAAATAACTGGTATTCTATCTTGGTTAATGGTCGATATTATGGTTTCTTTCATTCTACCAGGGGAGTGAAGCAAAGGGATCCTTTGTCCCCTGCGTTATTCATTCTATCAGCAAGGCCTTAAATTTCTTATTTGAAGATACTCAATTTGTAGGGTATGGTTTACCCAAGTGGAGTGTAATTTGAATCATCTTGCTTATGCATATGATGCTATTATATTTGCTTCAACTAATAAGTATTCTTTGGAGAAAATTATGTCAATTTTGCAGGAATATGAGGTTCAATCAGGGCAGAAGGTTAACAAGAATAAGAGTTCTTATTACCTACCTCAAAATGCAGCATCTAATGTGAGACATTTGGTGTAAGAGTGTACAAGTTTTACAAGAGGTCACTTTTCTTTGATATACTTAAGGTGTCCCATAACCCATGCTAAAAAAAGAAAAGAACATTATGCTGATCTTATCAAAAGGGTTAAGATAAAGTTACAAGCCTGGAAAGGAAATCTGTTATCATATAGAGGCAGAGAGGTTTTGATCACAAGTGTTTTACAAAGTGTTCCTGTACATATACTTTCTTCCATAGTTCCCCCTAAGTGTGTTATCAAGGAATTGCACAAAATCTTTGCTAAATTCTTTTAGAGTAACAAGGTCACTAGCAGGAGCAAACATTGGGCTACTTAGGATAAAGTTTGCTTGCCCAAACAGGAAGGAGGACTGGGTTTTAAATCTTTGTTTAATGTCTCACAAGCCATGTATGCTAAGCTATGGTGGAAATTTAGAATAGAGAACACTTTATGGGATATATTTTTGTGGAACAAGTATTGTAAGAAATAATTACCTTCATTGGTTCAGTGGAGAGGAGGTTCTCAACAGTGGAAACATATGCTACATAATAGAAACTGCATTGAACAACGCCTATGGTGGGAACCTAAGGGAGGTTCAGTAACTATTTGGTATGATAATTGGACAATGCTTGGTCCACTTTATAATCATCAATCAGAGGTGGTTTCTTGTCATCCTTTGACAGAAATTGGAGTGTTTATGAATAAAGCAGGATGGGACTATAAGGAAATGCAAAATCACATACCTTCCCACATTGTGGATCATGTTATAAATCATATGGATCATGTCAGGCAATCTGAGATGGGGGATAAACCTTGGTGGATTAAGACAAGCTCTAGAAATTTTTCAGTAAAGAGTGCATGGGAAATCTTAAGAAAAAAGGATGAAGTTTCAAATTTTTTTAAGAAGATCTGGGTGAAAGGACTTCCTTTTAAATTTCATTCTTTGGTTGGAGAGTATGGACTAACAGGTCCCTGTTGCAGAAATTTTGGCTAACTGGAACCCTAATATCTCTCTATTTTGTTCTTGTTGTTCAGTACCAGCCAGAGAGACCATGGGACATTTTTTTCTAAATGGTAAAATAGCTACCAATGTTTGAAATTATGTGTCAAATGCAGCTGGTATCATTGGTCCTCGGATTCAAGTAAAATAGACCATGAAAAAGTGGTGGGATGCACATGGAAATGCTAGACAAAAGGTGATCTTTCAAGCTATTCCTAATATTGTTTTATGGTTTATATGGAAGAGGAGAAACACTGTATTACATGGAGGAGTGTATTCTATAGGTAATGTGTTGAATGATATTAACACTACTCTTTAGAAGTTTATCAAATTGAAGTTTAAATATACTGAGATTCCTAGAACTTGGCCTTATATGGTAGCTCTGCTTGATGGTTATATGCCAAGTTTTCAATGCAAATTTGTGAAATAGTTTCCACCACTAGTTGGTTGGTGGAAATGTAACACAAATGAGGCCTCAAGAGGTAATCCAGGTGCTAGCTCTGCAGCTTTTTGTGTAAGAAATAGTGATGGTGATTTAGTGGGTGCAAAGGGTTTGAAGATTGTTGATTCAACTAATCTGGTGGCTGAGGCTATGGCTGTTAGAGAAGGTTTACAATAATGCTGGGAAAATAATTTCCTTAATATCATCATTAAATCTGATTCTTTGGCTTTGGTGGACATTATTAATGGAGTTTGGGAAGTCCCATGGAGTGTGACAATGGAGGTTAAGTCCATTAAAAAGCTTATCGAGGCTATGTCAGTAAAAGTACAACACTCTTTGAGAGAGGGAAATACTCTTGCTGACTATTTTGCTAACTTGGTTTTTGATTTTGCAGGTACAGTTGAATACAAGAAGTTCCAATTAAAGGAAAAAGGATTATCAATCTTGATAAGCTAAGTTTACCAAACATGAGAATCAGACACTCTGTTACAAATTTCACATCTTAAACAGTCATACTTTCTGGTACACTTTTATGATATGAATACTAATGCTGAGTTTAAAAGATCGGCTTATTAATGTACTTTGTGAAGTCTGAAGTGTTTTTGGTTGGTTACTGTACCATGCACCTGGTGAGAGCTTTGAGGTGTTACATATGGCATGAAACCAAGACTCACAAGTCAATAGTAGGAGATGTTTTAATATTCTGTTTAGTATTTATACACTTATGTCATAGATCTTACTAATTCAATCTAGTTTTGACTCTCTTCACTTAAAGTGGTGGTATTAACCTATGTGGGTTCAATCCATTAAGGAAAAAAGTATAAAGACTGGGGTGAAAGTACAGATTTGGAGAGTTTTAGTCGTACCTCTAATTTCCACTTGAAGATTTCAGCTTGGTACTTGGACTAGCATGAGCAGATGAATCCTAATAGCTTGAAGCAGCTCAATCCAACCTCAAAATTTTTAAAATTAGATATTTTTTTCGAGGACTTAAATGTCAATGGTGGTATCAATCTTCTTTAGGGATTCAACCCGTTGAAATTTAGATCTGAGTAAAGGAATCTAATTTACCATAACCACAATACCTGAAAGTCAATGGTGGTGACGTGGTTGAACAGGTTCGATGAACAGCTCCGATTAATTTGATTGATCAATTTGGAACGCATAGGTGAGGAAGAAACACTTTGTAGCTGCTGAAATCCTTTTTCGCAGCTCCGATTCGTCTCCCCCATTAGTTTTGAGATTGGATGCGGTTCCTGTCAATGGAGTTTTCTCTTCGTGTCTGTTGAGTTTATCTGCAGACATTTCACTTTCCTAATTAATCAATTAATTAGATACACTTAGTTTTTCTTTTTGCATTGTTTGGTTTCCTTTTTGGACACTGGCACGTTAGGCCAACAGTGTACATTTTATTTGATTAATAAAGTGGCCCATTGGTTCTTTAATTAAAAAAAAAAAAGTAGCTAAGTTAGGATATTTATTGTAAGATTTATTTTCATGTTAAAAATAGCTTATTTCCCATGATATTGTATATGTTATTATTTTTGGATTACAAATCCGACAATAGAATTAGAGCATGTTTGGATGAGTTTAAAAGTAACTTTTAAGCTCTTTCCTGTTTTTTTTGAAGTGTTTGACAAAATTCCGAATAACTTTTTTAAGCCAATATAAGTAAAAATAGTAAGTTGGGTAACCCCAACTTATTGCTTTGATTTATTTCTCCTTAAAATATGAGAACTTTGATTAATTATTTCCGCTATTATCCTTGATATTTGTTTATACTCCTCATAAATTAAGCTCCAACTCGTAAAGTGTTTTTCAACACTTGAAACTTAAAAGTTACTTAAATTCAATCAACCCAAATGGCCTCTTATTGACAAATTTGCCTCACAAGATTTGGGTTAAGTTCGAAAATGGCCTTAAAATGGTTAGTTTTAATATTTTGTCACCCATAAAAAGTTTTCTAAAAATGACCTTCATAAGTTGCGTCTTCATTTTTTGGTCCCCCTTAATAAGTTTTGCCCATAAATTAAATGTTCTAACTCTCATCCATAAATAAATGTTCATTACATTTCAAAACAATGAACATGCACAATCGACCAGAGCATCTTCTTAAAGGTGAAATTTAGAACTTAGATATATTACTCATAAGGCAGGCGTTTAGATATTTAATACAATAAACTTGTTCAATGGACCACATGTGTTGTCTTATAGACAAATATTAGAACTTATTTAATGAAAAAAAAAATCAAGTTTCAAATATTTTGAAGAATAAAAATTCAAGATCAGACATTTAAGTCACAAAAGTTTAAGATCGAACATTTGTCCTATGACACTCGGCGTAATTTCCTGATGAAATACACTATGAATCAAATTCTAGTTGGGCTCTTCCCTTCTTCATTGGGCCATCTTTATGTGTCGTCCCTTTTCCTCCTATTTGGATAGGATCAAAATTTAAAAATATTTTTTTAATTTATGTGCTTAAAAGTTAAAAATAAATATTTATAAATTAATCAGATAAGTGTTTGGATAGAAGTGCTGAAATTGAAAGAAATTATTGATGTGTTTGTTAAACAAGTCTTGTAAAAACACTTATTTATTGTCAAAATAACTTAAATGTTCTTAAAGTTGTTAATACCATAAATTGATTGAAATATATACAGTATTTTTAACTTTAATAATTCCAAGATAAATGAGAAAGACGAAGAGGAAATTGGAAGGAATAGACGGAGAGAAGACACAGGGAGAAGAAAAAAATATATATTTAAGGGCTACATAATTGGGGTATTGTTAGAATAAAGGAAAATATAAGGATAAAAACGTAAATGTCTCGGTCAAACTTAAAAGAGTTTTAATAAAACGTAAAAAGTTGGGGTACCCAACTTCTCACTTTTTACTTTTTTTAATCAATGTTTAGCATTTTTCAATATTTTTTTATTTTATCAAACACCTAAAAAGCAAAAAAGGAGATTAAACGCTGATTTGACCAAATTTTAATTCTATCCAAACAAGCTCTTTGTCATTTTTCCCTATACATTTTGATTTTCCAAAATATAAACAACTAATCTTTTTTTTTTGTTGGTAGAAATTTATAGAGCAACTTTCAGAAAATAGCCCCAATTATAAGAAATAGTGGCTGTGCTAGTGATATTTTAAAGCATTGTTATTCGTAGATAATGTATCGTAGATACATAATTTTGCCCCTCACAAAATTAAATTTATCTATTTTACCCACTTGACCATACACCCTACCCATGGGCCCCACCCCTCACTCATTCACGTTTTGTTTCACCTCACCTTCTCTCCATAACTAAAAAAAAAAAATAACACAGCTGGACATACACTGCACAGACGTCACTCACACTTGTAGGACCCACCTCACAGACTCCGCAATTCGACATCAACATATACACAAACTCTCACACAAAACTGATAAGAGGGCTGAAAAACACACAGTTTAAGAACACAAATATGCCCATAATTTCAATATACTACTACTCCATTTTAAGTTCAACAACAGCAATACACATCGGTGTTGGGTTCGAAATCGAAAGGGCGTCATGCGGAAGCTATTAGTTGCAAATCATAAAGACAATAACTCAGATGACAAAGAAAAACATATTAAAAACATAATATTATTATGTGATTTGGCCAATTGGCCTACATATAAAAGCTAATATTAAAAATAATATTAAAAAGCATAAAACTAATGACAGAGAAAATCTCTCCCTAAACAAAACTCTTAAAAGACTATATCGTAGATGCTATTGTGTTATGGTATGAGAACGGGGTCTTCTATTTATAGATGTCCAAAACTTTTCCTCCAAGAAAGAGGTTAGCCAAATATGAAAAAGAATTATATTTGTTTTTTTCAGGAAAAGTAAAAGTAATTATGGTAAATTTTATTTTCCTTCTAAGAAAAATTAAAACTTAAATATAGTAAGAAAATCAGGCAAAAACCCTAACAAATCTCCCCTTTTTGGCTTGATTTTCTTTACTTGATCCGTCTTCTCTTCATATCACGTGCATGAACTGCGTTCTTGATATAATCTTCATAACTACTGCTTGTCATGGTTAAAAATAAGGTTTAAAATATCATGATTAAAAATTGGTTTAAAAGTAATATTATATTTTCATTTTTAAAGATGCAGCAACAGGCGTGTTGAAAATATGATTGAAACTTGTTCTCTACATGTAGTTCGACAAAAATCTTCATTATCGCCCAAATTGTTGCAACTTGATTTTGAAACCACTTTGAACTTGTTTAATCTCATCTCACCACATCATTGAACCATTGAACCGTAAGTTTCAATACCACTTGTTGGGTTCGAAATCGAGAGGGCGTCATGCGGAAGTTATTAGTTGCAAACCATTGTAGTGACAATTCAGAAGACAAATAAAACAGTACTAAAAACTTAATATTATTGTATATTTAGCCAATTGGCCTTCATATAAAACCTAATATTAAAAAACATAAAATTAATGAGAGATAAAATCTCCCCATAAACTAATAGTAAAAAATATAAACTAATGAGAGATGAAATCTCCCCATAAATTAAACTCTTTAAAAGACTACATTGTGGATGCTATTGTGTTATGGTATGAGAAGGGGGTCTTCTGTTTATAGATGTCCAAAACCTTTCTTCCAAGAAAGAGGTTAGCCAAATATGAATAAGAATTATATTTTTTCTTTCACGAAAAGTAAAAGTAATTATGGTAACTTTTATTTTCCTTCTAATAAAAAATAAAACTTAAATATAGTAAGAAAATCAGGGCAAAAATCCTAACAACCGGCACATACAAAAAGAGGGGAGAAGAGTAGTCGAAAAATGGAAAGAGAATCAAGAGAGAGAGATAGTGATCGAAAAAAGGGAGAGAGACGCAAAAAAGTGAAGAGAGATGCGAGAGACACTAAGAAGCATAGAGAAAAATGGGTGGGAGAAAACAGTGATAAATTTGCGTGAGTAAAGGATAACCAGCGTGAAACAGTTGCTTTCAGCGAGTTCACGCCGAAACACGATATTGCTGCTGAAAAATCTGACCCGTTTTCCTAGATTTTTGTCCCCGTCTGAGTTTGCCTAAGCTCCGACAACACAAAACTGTAATTCCATCTTGAGTTAGTTCCAAAAACCACCGAAAAAAACACAATCCAGCCTACAATTTTACCCCACTATGAAAAATACCATCGAATTTGAGTAAAACGAGGTTCGGGTTTAAAATTTGTGATTCAGGGTTTGTATTGAGGTTGGTTTGCTGGTTTCAAATCTGTTCTGGTTGCGGTTCTTAATACCGAGTTAGTTTTGCTCGTTGTTAACGTTTTTCATTTGAGAATTTCGATTTCGGGCCTCAGTAACTCACTATTATCAATAAAGAAATCAGTTATTTTGAGGTTCAATTCTAAACTCTAGTCCTTTTATTATTTTGGCGTAGTTAGTGATGTGATTTCATGGTGTGTTTGAATGTATTTGAGCTTTTGTAATTGTCATGGTGACTTGTTGATTTTGTATTAAAATTAGTTAATTATTGATTGGGGATGAAATTCAGGGAGGGATTGATCTTGAAAAAGTGAATATGGATTAATTTTAATTTATTGTTGGTGGTTTAGTTCAGAACAAATATTGATGTTATTGAACGCGATAGTATCATGATAGGTTGAAATGGGTAGGCAAACGGTAGGTTGGGTAGACAAATTTAGGAATTGTGGTTTGTTGAAGGTTTGAATGTTTTGTTGAATGATTTTATTCTATCACATGAAATTGAAATTGTATTTATTCACTGGAGAATGCCAAAAGAGGTTCGTGATCAAGGCCTAAGGCATCAGGTAGAGCATATTTTAGGATTAGCGTAGGTTAGCATAGACTTGATTCAGTACCTTTTTATTTTGGGTCTGTTATAAATTGGACTGGACAATGTTTTTTGGAGTTTGTACTATTTGGTTGTTTGTTGTCTTATTGTGTGTTTTGGTAGTTTATGCATTTCATAGTGTCGTACTAGCCGATATACTCTATGAGGTGACTGTGGTCGAACCACAGGGCCGAGGATTGCCTAACACCTTTTCCCCGATCAACAAAATTTCTTAATCGAAATCTCTATCTGCAAATCAGTTTCAAGAGTCAAAATCATTTTGAAAAAATAATTTTCAAAGGTGACTTGGCACACCAGATTTATGCCAAGTGGCAACTCTGAGTTTAAATATAAAAAAATTCTTTTCAAAATAAACTTTCATTTTCAGTCACTTTACCAATAAAACCCTTTTCGAACATAAAATGAATATTTTTAGGTAAAAAAGAGGTGTGACAGCTCTGACAACTCTACTGGAAAATTTTAGAATTCGAGCTTCATTTTGAGTTGTATTGGCTTGGTTTGACACTATGGGTGTATAGAATCTTTTTATGTTATCGTTTTATCATTGTTGAGTACTTACGTTCTACGTGTTGACAGTTTTACACTTGTGTTTTCGCTTTATATTTGGCTTTATATGCATCACCCCGAGTCACTTTTTTTCAACAAGTCCCGAAGTACCCATCTTGTACACGAACTTTCATTGAGTCACCTTTATTTTAGGAGGAAGAGCCGTCGGATGTATGAAGTGGATGAAAAGCTGTTGCAGCCACTATCGACCATATGTTCCCCCAACAGTCTTGTTAGTGGATTCCAGCCTAGGTCAGCCTTTAGATTATTTTTTATTTGCATCATACTGAGACCTAGCGGGACCCGCCAGGTCCTTTGTAAGAGACTCACCCCTAAGCTTCCCTACATGCTAATTGTTGTATTTTTTAGGTTAATGGGATCATTGGACCAGCTGATTTGGGGTAATGTGCTAGAATTAAAGGGTAAAGGGTGTTTAAGCTAGGAAAAGTTCAAAAAAATGGACAAAGAAAAAGAAAAAAATGAGTTAAAGAAAAGTGTTCGTAATTTGTACGAGTTCTTTATGAATTTAGTTTTCCACAATTAAAAATTCAAAAAGATCTTTTTCTTTACATTTTACATGCATTTTATCAAAAATCAAAACTTCAAAAAGATTTTCTCTTAATTTTCTTTACCATGCATTCATAACTCGAAATTTTTCAAAAAGATTTTCTTTAGGAGTTTAATATATTTTATAAAAGAAGATTCAAAACAAATGTTAGAGTTTTGTACATTTTACATAGTAAAAATTTTGAAATTTTTTCTTCTTTTAGTGTCTTTGTGTCTTTCTCTGTCGAAAAATTCAAAAATATTTTATTTTTGTTGGTGCATTATTTTAGGACATTCTTCTCTAAAAATACAAAAAAAAAAAATTCTTTTCATAGTTTTTAGTGTCATTTTTATGTGAAATATCAAAATTGGAACTAAAAAAAAATCAACATTTTTTGTCGTTTGTTTATGATCATGTCTCTCAATTTAGGGTTCAGTCGGTTAGTTAATCATTAATTCTCCAATTTGGACAAACTATGCACACCTGATTCTCCTATCTCGGGAGTAAGATACGTAGTCAACCCTTCTTGGGTTCGATGATCTTATTTAAAAAATCCACAAAGATTTTGTTCACTCTTCATTTTAGAATATGTTTTTCATATACACATTGAAAAAGAAAAATACAAAAAAAAATTTTTAGTAGTCTTAGATTTTATTGTTGTATGAAATTCAAAATTGAAAAATCAAAAAAGAGTTTCTAACGCCCCGAGAGTACACCCTGGACACCACACGGTGCTTGGAACCACAAGTGATCCCAAGCTAACCCATGAACTGACATACTGTTAAGCAACTGAATTATAATACATTAAATAACAAGTTGTGATGTGCGGAAATATAATCATGCTGAAAATCTGAAATAGTATGTAACTGATAAAGTTTTACAATCTGATAAACCTGAATGAAGAAACTAAAATTACATGACTAACTCTAACTAACATCTATGAAGCCTCTTCTATACTGACTATAGATAGTTGGAATATGCCTTTAACTACCACTAATCAATACATATGAAAAATAAATGAACTATACATGAACTAAAACTGTCTGGAGTTCCCCAAATAAGATAATCTCATCACCTGTTGGCTGGAAACTGCAACTGTCTGATCATGATGCGTAGGCTATAACTTGTACCTATATTATGAGACAATGTAGCACAAAGATATATATGTGGATCAGTACTTTTGGAATGTACTGAGTATGCAGGGGTGAATGCAATAAGTAAAACTGGTTTCATACGTAATCTTAAAACATACATGAAGTAGATTCACCAAGAGACTAAAATAGACTGAAAGCTAAAATATTTTAAAACATGAATAACAAACATGATCTGATAAGTCGGTGAATCACTACACTTAGTTTCTTAAAAATTTTCTATTATAATATAAGTAGAACCAAAACTAGATACGGTAAAACATGAATACGTGAATGTTTGAAAACGAACATATATGTGTTGAACTGATTTGATTACTTAAATATGTGATGCCTAGGTGAAGGAATGTTTGAAATCTAACAAAGGGGATAACTAGTACTTATATACTGAGTAAATGATATAAGAATACAAACTACTGGTATCCGAACAATGAATAGCTGATGACTGAATACTGATCATGTAACACTAGACTGAACTTAGTCTGAATAAATGGATTGAAACTGTGGATTATGATACATATGAGGTAAGTACTAACTGAAAAACATAAGAGAACTGAAAATGAATGAATGAAAACTGTAATAGCTGAGAATGCAAGACCAAGCATAAAACATGATTCTGATATAGTCTGTAAACTAAGATACTGAAATACTGATAACTGAATAATTGATAACTGTATGCTATGGTCAAGAAAACCTAAAACTGAACTCTGAAACTGAATACTAAACTGAGACTGTGGGAGGTATCATCTAACTAACATGCCCCAAATAAGCTAATCGAGGTTCAACCTGAAACCCTAATTGGAAAGGTGTCAATACCGTGCCATGGATACTGACAATGGCTATGTAGATTCACTAAACTAGTGTCCCGAAGGACTAAGGAGTAAACCTATACCAACACGAAACTCATGAGATATGTGTCAACCCTACACTGGCAGGAAGACATCTCAAACCTACGCTGGCTACGTAGTTCTATAACTCAGGGATTTCTACTAAGGGTCAAACCCTATGCTAGCAGGAATGCCCCCATCCCTGGGTTCGCTTGATGCTGAATCCTACTACCATATGAACTGACTTGGATTACTAAAATAATCTAAGTTTACTGATTATAATAACTGACTGAACTGATACTGCTCATAACATATTTAAAACTATTTTGAAAATACTGAGACTAAGGAAACATCTAAGTTTTTGGGTATTTATAAACCCCAGGACTCGATAGCACAACAATAGGGACATACTAAAACTTGAAAAGCATAATAGGTATACATTGTTCAAAACTCAATCATTTAGGCTTTTATCAAACACTTGAAGTTCATGGATTTAAAGCATGAGAATAGTTAGAACATGTGATTCCAACATAGTTGCAATATTAAAATCATGGATTAAGGAGTTAACATGCGAATAATCATCATCCAAACGTGTCAAGGATGAATTGCAATGAAAAATCTTAGGAATCATGAACTTGAACATGGGAATGTCTTAAACATGGGAGCATAGCATGACCATATGACTAAAATCATAAATTGGGAGATTTATATGTAATTCTCTTGGAATAGGACATGGGAGTTTCATCAAAACATGTAAAGACCCTAAACTTATGCATCGGAATGAGCAAGCATGCGAAAATATCATGGCTACACGAATCAATTCACAACTTAGGGATTTAATATGAAGATCATAACATTCAAAATATGTGTTGACTCATTCCACTTTAAAAATACAAATACTCTTAACTTGAAATCAAACACTTGAGGATCATGAGATAAAACATAGGAGTAGTTAAACCATGAAAATCACATAAATCTCATTATTAAAAACATGGGTTAAGGATTAATCATATGAAAATCACCATTCGAGCATATTAAGGTAATTTCAACCAAAACCATTTTTAAACATAATACATAATCGCAATTCATGGAGGTTTCATGGATATAATTCATATTAACATGTAAAGATCATAACTTTGAATTTAAAGAATGGGTTTTTGGGATACATGGGTGAAAGGGGACCCATGGATGAACTTTCACATACCTTATTAGATTAATTGGATGTAGAGGCTTGAACTTTGAATTCCTAATGATATTCTTAAAGCTTCTTCTTGAAGTTCTTGAATTAGGAATATTGTGTTCTTGCTTTTCTTAAAAAAATTTGATGAAGTTCTTAGTATTCTTGAGAGGGCTAGGGTTTTCTTGGAGAGAAAAGGATGAATAATAATGTATCTACTGCTTTGGGGGATGAAATTAAGTGTTATGGACGGATTTGGGTGAGAGAAAGTGACCAAAGTGCCCCTAGACTATTTAGGAACTGAAACATCGGGTGAAATAGCTCTGTATCGCGTCAGACATCACGTCGGGGACAGCAAAGCATCGCATCGCTCATCGCATCGAGGACTGGTGCGTCGTGCCCCAATCACATCGGCTTACTGCCTCTCACAAAAAAATGCCATAACTTTTTGCTCGGGTATCGAATTAAGGCAAAATTGGTATAGTTGGAAAGCTAATTCAATTATCTACAGTTTGGTGGATCTTTAGATTCAAAATTCTACATATATAAAAATTTATACACATTAAAAGTAGACCCTTGTAGAATCGAATATCAAACTTTGGACGAATCAAAGACTCTTAGCTCAACTTTGTTCTAAGTGATTCTTATGAATATTTTTCTCCTTGAAAGCAAATCAAACACGAGGATAAAGATCATGAAACTTATATTCACATGGGAGTCATTTGGATTATAGCTTATACACATAGGAACGATGGTTCAAAGACTAGCCCGAAAATGCGGGGTGCTACAGATTTGTGTAAATATCTTTTGCAAAAAGCAAAAAAGAAAGAGAAAAAATCTTTAATCTTTTGTTGGATTAGTTGTTTCACATGTTTATTCATATGAAAATAAAAAAAAAAATTCTTTGATAATCATAGGTTTCATTTTACATAAGGAATTTAAAACTACAAAATTCAAAAAGAATTTCATCTATGTTTGAAGCTTTGTTATTTCCTTTTCCTCTAAAATTTCATGAAAAAAAGAGAGAATTTTGTTGGCCCTTTTGTGGCTAAACTTCATGAAATACGCACACTTTATTCTTCTATCTTGAGGATGAGATACATAGACACTCTTTTAGGGTTCAGTGGTCTTTTCAAAAAGAAAAAAAAAAGCGTTTTGAAGAAGTGTGGCATTCTAATGCCTTTGTTGTTTTTTATTCAGTTAGTTTAAGGTGGTTGGTTTGTGGCATTATTTTGGTTGGTCCTCCATATCATACCGAATCCAAGAAAGATTTTGTTGTGTCCAATAAGGATATAAAGAGTGACATCATGGATCAAACAAAGAGTCGGGAAAATGAGAGTTTAAAGGAAGAGATTTTGAGGCCAAGGCAATAAATGATAGAAATACACTAAGCTTTGGAGGGTGGGTTGCCTCCTCTTCTATTCTCCACTATTGACACCACAAATACCTTGAGTTTTCCACCAAAATGGCAAAGTCAATTTCCTACTGTTGTTGATGCACCACAACGATGACAAGATACTAAACTATTCAACCAATCATTCTCTAGCTCCTTAGTATAAGCCTACCACATTCACAGCACCACATACTATCTGTGCTTTTGGTTGTTCAACTCTGTACTGAGGCTCCTACTTTGGCTATCAACCCAACGGTTGTGCTTCCCCAATCTACTACTGAGTCTATGTTCAATACTCTTGATGATCACTGGTATACTTCTGATCCTACATTTAAGTTAATGGAACTACCAAAATTTCTTACCAAGAAGCCTGACATGTCAAAAGAGCAAGAGAAAATGGTTAGAAAAATGAAGAGTGTAAAAAATGATATGAGAAGTTTCCTGGGACTTGTGGGTTATGAAGATATTTCACATAAAAACTAGGGCATGTTTTCAAGTGTTAGCCTTCCCCCAAGCTTTGAGACATCAAAATTTGAGGAGCTTGATGGACATGAAGATTCTGTGAAATATTTAGGATGATATTGTAATAAATTAATGGAAACTAAAGAGAAGAAGAAGGAAAACGTAGTTATTGTTGTGCCAGGGCCAAAGAAGAGCTTGAGAGGTCCAACTCACCCATATTGTCAGCCTCAATCTCGAGCCTACATATCAGATCCACATACTCACTTGCAACAAGGTTCCTCACTCCAAAATCCAAGATATTTCATTTCACTTTCTCAACATCCTTTGAACAATGCACAACTATATACTCGTCCGTTTTCTTATCCATAATCGCAAGCATCGGTCCCTCAATATTGTCCTCGCCTCCCACATATTTACCAAGGAACCTCTAAGGCTAAGTTTCAACTGAGGCCAGAGTTTGCAAAGAGGATGAAGTCAAAGGATAATTCTACGCCAATTGGGGAATCATATACTAGTTTGTTTCAGAAATTAGTTAGTGGGACATGATCAATCCTCTTCTTGGGTATGCTCCTTGTAACGACTTAAAAATTTAATGAAATATGTGAAAATTTATGATTTTATGTAATTTGACTGTTTTACCTCTCTTTGTAGTTGTATTATGATATTTATGGGGTGAGAGAGTGATTGACATGATTTTTTTGATGTATTTGGGTACCGTTTATGTGATATTGTGATTTTTTATGGTTTCGAGAGCCTTATTTTGGACTTATGTGGATATCTTTTAATCGTGCGATGGATGGCCAAACGAATTGTGTTGGCAGTTCTAAAATATCAATTTTAGGCTAGGTAGACCTTTTGTTCGGGTCCCGGTGCACCCAAGCTTATTTCGACCTATTGGTCGGAAAGTTGAAAAATTAAAAATATGAGGGTGGGATCCACATTTGGTCGAAACGATCTCATATGAAAAATCCGACTTTGTCTGCAGATTCGAAATATCAATTTTAGGATTTTATCATATTTGGTATTATTTTATGGGTTTTAATCTCATTATGACCCTCGATTTGGAAAATTATAATTTTGGGTTTCGGGGGTCAACTTTGTGAAAATGATATTTTTTCGAAAATCTGAATTCGCTAACATATTCAAAATGTCAAATTTAATATGATTGCATAGTACATTTGTATATACCGGACTCCGAATGAATCTCAAGCACCCCTCGAAGTCTGTTTCGACTTGGGAAAAAAAATCTGCACTATTGTAGCAGATTTTCTACTGTAAGCAGTTTTTTTTACCTCTTTTTGATCCATTTTGCTCATTTTCATATTGCCTCTTAGGAGTGAAACCCTAAAATAGTGCGGGAGCTTAAAATTAAAATTTGTAGTAATTTGGAAAGCTAGAATAAAACCTATTTCTTGGTTTTTACGGATTTAAGGTAAGAATTCACCCTTTTCTTAATATTTTCTTGATTAATTTCTTCAAACCCCAAAAATCTTAGGGCATGATTTTAAACCCAAATTTCACTCCTTTTTACTTGAATAATATTTTATCTTATAATTACTAATTTTTCATCAACTTAACCTTCAAAAAAGCTCCGATTCTTGATTTTAACCCGAATTTCAAAGATTTTACTCGGTAAAGCTCAAAAATAGTTTTTCTTTGATTTGAACCTTATTTTTTACTCGATTTTAATAGGGTTTTCAGATGTAGGTTTCTAAAAATATGGGAAACAAGTTTTTGAAATACAGTTCCAATTTTGCCTTTCTTTTTTTGAAAACTTATTTCAGGGGTCTGTTTTGACCCCAAATCATAAGTAGTTAATATAGGTGTCATTGGTTTTGATTTTATGCGTAGATTTCATATTTCATATTCTTAGTGGATTTTAGGATCGTGCATGGTAAGTAAGGTCATGGGTTCAAAGTGTAGTGGACTGGTTTCGGCTTTCGAGGTAGGTTATGGCTTAACTCTTTCAGACTAGACTAAGTAGTAAATAATGATACAAAATACATATTAAGGGTGGAAACTAATTATGAAAAATCGCTATTTATCTATTGTGCCCGTTTGTGGGCCTATATGTGATATAATTATCGAAATTGAGTTATTATGTGATATGTGTGACCGTATGGGTCCTATGTGATATTAATAGCCTTTAATATATGTGAATAATTGTATTGTGTTGTTAAGATGATTAATATGGTAACATTGGTGTATTATGATTATATTCATACTTTATTTGGCATATGAGATATGTGAAAATTCGTGGATGAAACTAAATAATGTGTAGATATTTGCTCACATGGTTGTGGAAATATATCATTGTGGCTAGTTGTGAAAATACTCATTGTTATTTGTTGTGAATATTACATCCTCATATCATACTCATTCATGAAAATTGGTACCACCGTGACAACATCTGAGAAACACTAGCAACACCTTTTTAAAACCCTCATCGAGGAATGAGTCGGGAAGGAGATAATTTACACCTTATAAAACCCTTTATGAGGGATGTACCAAAAAGAAGATATGAGATATGTGAATTGTAAATGGGTTGACAAACCCCTCATGGGTCCTACGTCAAAAAGCTTTAGCTTCGTAGGTATATACGCGGACTGTGCAATGATCTCGGAGGTTGTCCGACGACCTCGTGCATCATCATCATCATCATCATTATCATCATCATATACATTGCACTTACTTTATTGTGTTTATGTTGTGTTGTATTGCCATATTGACTTGTCATCTATGTATTTGTCTTTCCTTTCTTTACTTGTATTTGATGATCTTATATCTATTCTCTTTTGTTCTATTTATTTGTGACATAATGTATACTTGTGTTCTATATCTTGGTGTGTTATTGTAATATATGTGATATACATTAGAACTATTAGTGCAACCGAAGTGGGCTACCATTGTGGGACATTTTCTGATTGTAGGTGACATGCCCTTATTGTTTATTTTGTGTGCTTTATTTACTACTTTTCTTGGTCGGCCTATGATAACTACTGAGTACAAGCGGACTGTACTCATGCTTACTGCATCCTTTTGGTGCAGGTCCTAGCTCGAGTGCGCCTCAGCTTGCTTGACTCAAGCAATTTTTAGAGCTTCCAGGGTAGCAATTAGACATTTATGCATCCGAATTTCACCTCCGTCTTTCTATAGTAGTTATCTCTTTATTTTTAATTGGAGACAGATATTATTCCTTTGAGGTTATTTTTAAATATATTTGACTCTGAATTGAATCAGTAGTTCTTACACTATTGAGACCTGGTTTTGGGCATAATTGGTATTTTGGATAAGTTCTTACCACATTATTATGATTACTTATATGGTTTGTCTTTGTTCTAGTAAGTCTTATCATGGGATATTTTTGTCTTTCCCTATTTTCGTATAAGTTTGGGTGATAGGCTTGTCAAGGTATGCCGGGATAAGTGCCCTCATGACCCTTATTTTTGGGTCATGACAAATTGGAATTAGAGCAGTCAGGTTTTATTGGTCTCAATGGTGTAAGAATGGGATGTCTAATAGAGTCTCGAGGATTGGTATGTAGACGTCTCTATCTATATTCGAGAGTCGATAGGACATATTTAGGAAACTTCACTTATTTTATTCTTTATCGTGCGAAGTTCTTTCATACTTTGTATTCTGAGTTGTGTTTCACTCTTTTTGCCTGAATGATGTAGTTTATACTATATCTTATCAGTTGAGAGATGTGGAGAGAGATTGGTGGAGGTCACTTGTCAGTTGTAGACCCCGTGATTCTCTTGAGATGACTTGAAATTAGTTCACAAATGATTTTCTAGAGAGATTTGTGACTTTCCATTTGATCATTTGGAGCAAGGATTTATGGAAGTTTTTGTGTATAAGGCACGCTTCCATGTCCTGTTCATATATTCCTATGATAGAATTTCCATTGAGTCTAAGAAGGTTTGAAAGTTTGTAAAGGATTTGGATGTTTCTCTTTAGTTGGCTACATCTCAGATAGTTGTGTTTGGGGTTTCTTTCCAGAGTATAGTGGATCATACTAAGATGACAAAGGATATTCTTAGTGCATCTCAGAGAGGGGCCAAGAAGGTGCGGTATTTTGGTGAGTTCAGGAGTCAAACTTATCGAGGTAGAGATTTTAGAGGTTCTCATAGATACCATAGTAGGCCAGTGCAGGTAATTTTATAGAGTTCAGTTGATGAATCTTCTAGTTCAGCAGTTCAGGGGGCTCGTTTGGGCCCAATTGTACCTTCTCCTATTGAGGCAGGCCATAGAGGTTTCTATATGTGTGATGAGATTGTCCATGTGGCCAGGGACCGTCCCTATTAGTTAATTTGGGCTACTCCTATTTCAGTTATAAGAGGTAGGGGTTCTACCAGAAGTGCAAGAGGTAAAGATGGTGAATCCATGGTGGTGGACATGGGGCCACCTAGGCAGTTGGTGGTCATGGTCGGTATTATGCTATACCAGCTAGACCTAAGGCAGAGGCTTCTGATGCTGTGATTACAAGTATCATCCCCATTTATTTTAGACCTACATCTATTTTATTTGATCTAGGATCAACTTTCTCTTATGTGTTTGGGTATTTTACTTCTGGGTTTTATTGTGTTCTTGAGTCTCTTACCATGCCTATTCATGTATCTACCCCAATAGGTGATTCTTTAGTGGTTGATTAGGCTCAACGATATTGTGTTGTGACTTTTACCGGGCATGAGACTTTGGTAGACTTATTTGTGTTAGATATGGTCGATTTTGATGTTATTATAGTGATCCATCCAAGGTTACAGCAGTTCATGATAGGTCTAGACCTATTTCACCCACCGAGATTCAAAGTTTTGTTGTCTTAGCCGGGTATTATGAGTTTTTTGTTGAGGGTTTTTCATCCATTGCAGCTCCATTGACCAAGTTTACCTAGAAGAAGATTTCTTTTCAATGATCCAATGCTTGTGAGGTGAGCTTTCAAAATCTCAAGAATTTGTTAACTTCAGCTCCTACATTGGCTTTACCCATGGAGGGCATGGGCTTTACCGACTTTTATGATGTTTCAGGTGTTGGGTTAGGTGTTGTGTTGATGCAGAAGGATAAGGTAATTTCATATACATCTCGTCAGCTAAAGCCTCATGAGAGGTATTATTCTACCTATGATTGGGAGTTGTGTGCAGTTGTGTTTGCCTTAAAGTTATGGAGGCACTATGTGTATGGAGTCAGTTCTGAGATCTTCTCAGATCATCGTAGCCTTTAGAACTTCTTCACCCAGAGAGATCTTAATATGAAGCAGTGTCGTTGGCTTGAGTTGCTTAAGGATTATGACTTGATTATTTTCTACCATTCTTGCAAGGCTAATATGGTTGTGGATGCCTTGAGCCAAAAGTCAACTAGCATGGGTAGCTTGGTGCATCATTTGACCAGGAGAGGACTTTGGCCTTAGAGGTTTAGTCTTTAACTAACCAAATGGTTAGGCTTGATATTTCGACACCTGGGCATATTTTGGTATTTGTGGATGCTAGATCTTCTTTGATAGTGTAGATTTGAGCTCATCAATTTGATGATGTTGGATTGAGGTTGATTCGAGATAAAGTCTTAAGTGGGGAGGCTAAGGAAGCCTCACTTGATTCAAATGGAGTTTTGAGGATTGGGGGCTGAGTTTGTGTGCCGAGAGTGGTTATTGGATTAGGTTGATCTTGGAGGAGGCCCATTATTTTAGATATTCTATCCTTCCAGGTGTGACTAAGATGTATCGTAATTTGAGGCAATACTACTGGTAGGGTGGTATGAGGCGAGATAATATAATCCAAATAGTCTCTGGGTTGTTAGAGAGGATGCTTCCAGGTTAAATGACACTTGAAGACTTCTTGAAGGCTACCTAAAGTGTCCATTGGATGATTATGATGACCAAGGAGACTCAAGGGATGCTACAGAGGCCAATGGAAGACCAAATAGGGCTAGAAAGCCTCTAAGAGAGGTGATATGCCCCATCCGCTTTGGAGGTGTGCCCAACCCGCTCTAAATCCGCTAGAGCGGGTCAAAACAACCCACTACATCCTTGGAGTGTGCCCTATGTATGCCCCATATGCTTAAGCAAGTACCTAATGGGCTTTTATGTATTTATCTTTCCTAAATGGTTCATTTTTAGGCCCATATGATGTAATAACCTAGCCTAGCCTATAAATAGGACTTGTTTTCAATTTAGACAGTAGTTTATATTGAATTATGAATTTGAACACTTGTGAGAGTATAAGGCGAGCGTGGATTCGCTTGTGTTGATCTTTTGTTTAGAAACGTGGGTTGCTTGGGAATTGATTCCCTTGGGGTCTTTGTAAAATTTAGGTTCTTTGTTCGATTTAATTGATTGAGGATTTAGGGTTTGATACACCCTTTATTTTCTTTCAATTCTTTGCATTGTATGTATCTTATTGCTTCTCTATCTATTTAGCTTTTGTATTTATATCGTAGTTTAGTTTTTGATTCTATACTTTGTTCCTGTATCATGAAATGTAGCAGATTTTATGGCTCATTGCCTATGTTGTCAGTAGGTGAAGACCGAGCATATGAGGCTTGATGAGTTACTTCAGAGGTTACCCATTCCCGAGTGGAAGTAGAAACGAATCATCATGGACTTTATGACTAGTTTTCCTCGTACATCTCATGGTTTTGAGAGTGTTTGGGTCATTGTGGATCGATTAACCAAGTCAGCTTATTTTATTTCGGTTCAGGTCTCATTTAGTGCTGAGAGGATGGCTCGTATCTACATTCATGAGATTATGCATCTTCATGATATGTCGGTGTCTATTATTTTAGATCGAGGTCCTATGTTCACATCTTACTTTTGGAATACTTTTCAGGATGAGTTGGGTACTCAAGTGGATCTTAGTACAACGTTTCACCCCAGACTGATGGCCAGTCAAAGTGGACTATTCAGGTTTTGGAAGATATGCTTCACGCATGTGTGATGGATTTTTGGTAGTCGGTGGGAGCAGCATTTGTCTTTAGTAGAGTTTGCATATAATAATAGCTACCATCTCAGCATTGATATGGCTCATTATGAGGCATTGTATAGTAGGAGTTGTCGCTCCCTAGTGGATTGGTTTGATGTTTCAAAGGTGAGACCTCAAGGTACGGACTTATTTCGTGAGTCTTTGGATAGAGTCGGGCTCATTCAGGATAGACTTAGATTGGATCAAAGTAGGTAGATGTGCTATGTTGATCATAAACTTTGTGCCTTGAGATTTGGTGTTAGTGATCGTCTTTTCCTTTGAATTTCACCTATGAAAGATGTGATGAGGTTTGGAAATATAGGCAAGCTTATCCTAGGTATATTGGTCCATTTGAGCTTCTTCGTACTATTGGTGATGTGACTTATGAGTTGGCTTTGCTCCCTGATCTATCAGTTGTTCATCTAGTTTTTCATGTTTTCATGCTTCGCCGTTACATTCCGGATGAGTCTCATATTATTCGTTGGGAGTCAGTTTAGTTAAATGAGCGATTTTCATTTGTTGAGGAGTCAATTTGTATTTTGGCTAGGGATGTTAGGCAGTTGTGCTCTAGAGTTATCCCTGTGGTTAAGGTTCAGTGGCGACACCGACCTATAGATGAGTCTACTTGGGAGGTTGAGTTTGATATTTGTAGTTCTTATCCTCAGTTCCTCATTAATTCAGGTATTTCTTTGCCTTAGTTAGAGGCCGAACTAGATTTTTAGTGATGGATGATCTAACGACCTAAAAATTTGATGAAATATGTGAAAATTTGTGATTTTATGTGATTTGACTATTTTACACCTCCCCGTAGTTGCATTATGATATTTTTGGGTTGTGGGAGTGATTGACATGATTTTCGATTCATTTTGATACCATTTATGTGATATTATGGTTTTTGATGGCTTCGAGACCTTATTTTGGACTTATGTGGATTTTTGATTCGCGCAACGGATGGCCGAACAGACTGTGCCAGCAGCTCCGTAATATCTATTTTAGGCTAGGTAGACCTCTGGTTCGGGTCCCGGTGCACTCGAGCTCATTTCGACCTATTGATCGGAAAGTTGAAAAATTAAAAAAATGGGTGTGGGACCCATATTTGGTCAAAACGACCTCATATGAAAAATCTAACTTTGTTAGCATATCCAGAATATTGATTTTAGGGTGTTAGCATATTTGGTATGATTTTACGACTTTTAAATCTCATTTCGACCCTCGGTTTGAAAAATTATAATTTCAAACTTTGGGGGTCAACTTTGTGAAAATAATATTTTTTTTAAAATATGAATTTGCCAATGTGTTTAGAACGTTGAATTTAGTATGGTTGCACAGTTTGTTTATGTATATCGGACTCCGAATGAATTTCAAGCACCCTATTGAAGTCCGTTTGGACTGGGGAAAAAATCTGCACTATTGTAGCAGATTTTCTACTATAAAACAGTTTTTCTTTACCTCTTTTTGACCCATTTTACTCATTTTCATCTTGCCTCTTAGGATTTAAACCATAAAATAGTGCGGAAGCTTAAAATTAAAGTTTGTACGAGTTTGGGAAGCTATATTAACATCTATTTTTTGGTTTTATTAAGAATTCACCCTTTTCTTAGTAATTTCTTGATTAATTTCTTAAAACCCCCAAAATATTAGGGCATGATTTTAAACCCAAATTTCACTCCTTTTCACTTGAATAATGTTTTTAATCTTATAATTACTAGTTTTTCATCAATTTAACCTTCAAAACAACACCGATTTTTGATTTTAACCTGGATTTTAAAAATTTTACCCAGTAAAGCTCAAAAATGATTTTTCTTTGATTTGAACCTCCTTTTTGACTCGATTTAACATGGATTTTTAGTTTTAGTTTCCTAAAAATCTGGGGAACATGTTTTTGAAATAAAGTTCTGATTTTGCGCTTCTTTTTTTGTAAACCCATTTCAGGGGTTCGTTTTGACCCCAAACTAAAGGTAGTCAATATGGTGTCGTTGGTTTTATTTTTACGCGTAGATTTCATATTTGATATTTTTAGTGGAGTTCAGGATCATTCATGGAAAGTAAGGTCGTCGATTCGAAGTGTAGCGGACTGATTTCGGCTTTCGAGGTTGGTTATAGCTTAACTCTTTCAGATTGGGTTAGGTAGTAAATGATGATACAAAATGCATATTAAGGGTCGAAAATAATCATAAAAAATGGCCATTTATCTGTTGTGCCCATGTGTGGGCCTATATGTGATATAATTCTCGAAATTGAGTTATTATGCAATTTGTGTAACCGTGTGGGGTTCTATGTGATATTAATTGCCTTGAATATATTTTAATAATTGTATTGTGTAGTTAAGATGCTTAATATGGTACCATTGGTATATTACGATTATATTCATACTTTATTTGACATATGACACATGTAGAAATTCGTGGATGAAACTGAATAATGAGTGGATATTGACTCGCATGGTTGTGAAAATATATCATTGTGGGTGGTTGTCAAAATAATCATTGTGATTGGTTGTAAGTATTACATCCTCATGTCATACTCATTCATGAAATTAGTACTACCGTGGCAACATCTGATAAACACTGGCAAAACCTTTTCAAAACACTCCCCGAGGAATGTGTCGGGGAGGAGATATTGTAACACCTTATAAAACCCTTTACGAGGGATGTTCCAGAAAGAAGATATGAGATATGTGGATTGTATACGGGTTGACGAACCCCCCATGGGTCCTACGTCGGGAAGCTTTAGCTCTATAGGTGTATATGGGGATTGTGCGACGATCCCGAAGGTTGTGCGATGACCTCGCGCATCATCATCATCATCATATACATTGCACTTACTTTATTGTGTTTATGTTGTGTTGTATTGCCATATTGACTTGTCATTTATGTATTTGTCTTATCTTCCTTTACTTGTATTTGATGATCTTATATCTACATATTCTTTCTTGTTCTATTTATATGTGACATAATATATACTTGTGTTCTATATCTTGGTGTGTTGTTGTAATATATGTGATATACATTAGAATTGTTAGTGTAAGCGGTGTGGGCTACCGTTGTGGGATAATTTTTTGATTGTAGGTGACGTGCCCTTATTGTATATTTTGTATGCTTTATTTACTACTTTGCTTAGTCGGCCTATGATACCTATTGAGTACAAGTGGACCGTACCCATGCCTACTGCACCCTTTCGGTGCAGGTCCTAGCTCGCGTGTACCTCATCTTGATTGACCCCAGTGATTATTGGAGATACCAGGGTCGCGGTTGAACATTCATGCGTCTGAAGTTCACCTCTATCTTTCTACAGTAGTTATGTCTTTATTGGTATTCAGAGACAGATATTATTCCTTTCTGGTTATTTTTCTGATGTATTTGACTCTTAATTGTATTAGTAGTTTTTACACTATTGACACCTAATTTTGGGCATGATTTGTATTTTGGATAAGTTCTTTTTGTATTATTATGATTACTTATATGGTTCAGCTTCGTTCTAGAAGCCTTATCTTGGGATATTTTTGTCTTTTTCTCTTTTCGTATCAGTTTGGGTGATAGGCTTACTTGTCAAGGTGTGCCGCGACAAATGTCATCAGACCCTCATTTTTGGGTTGTGACATTCCTAACCCACATTCAAGGAATTTTGATCCTAGTGTACGATGTGCAAATCTTTTTGATGTTGAGGGCCACGGTATTAAAGATTTTTGTACTTTGAAAAGAGAAATATAAAGGATGATTCAAGAAAAATAGATCGTAGTATAAAACATTGACACTACTAGCATCACATAGAATTCTTCACTAACACACGATGATGCACAATACGTGGGAAGCAATGAGATATGCATGGGGATCCGGGACTTATTTTTGTAGGGAAATGTGTTCTACAGTGGTGAAAGCTCTAGTAATGATGATGTGCAAATCAATGGCTAAGATGTCAAACTCAGTAATTGAGAAGTCATTCCTCTCTTTACTAGGAAGGATTGTTGGTAGTTTGTGTTGATTTTCTTTCAGCTTTTTGAATTATTTCAGGGTTGTAGTTTGGGATCTATCATGTTTTATGTCTTTATTGTCGTTGTTCAAACCCTTCTAACTTTCCTTTTAATGAAATGTGGTGTTCCTTTTGTTTTGTCTTATTTTATGTTGTTTGCCTGTCTTCTCTACATTGTTCATTTATTATTGGTTCTAGTGATATGACATGTTTGTGGAAGTTTCAGCTAGATCTTAAAATTCAGTTTAATCATGAAGCATTGAATTAGCGGGCTAAAGTTAGGAAAAAAAAGATATCTGAGAAAATAGATAAGGTGTTTAGACATATGGTGTCCAAGTTGAATCTTTCTTTCAAAATTAGGGAAATCATTTTGAGAATCACAAGAATAACTTGGTCATTAATTGAAAGACATATCTTAATTAGGTCAAATAGTGAATGCAGGATCTTCTATCAAGGGAAACAAAAGAAATTTTTTCCACAAAAGTATGGGTCATTCGATGTGAGGGATATACAACAAAGGTGGAGTTGTATGTTTGACAAGTGTATAAGAAGTAACACACATGCTCAGGTCAAGTTAGTTCTATAAAAAAATTGTCATAAATGATCTTCATATCCCACTTTATTATTGCATATTATGTACTTACACTTTTAAGGATTGATATGACGAATGGATTCCATTCTCTTATCCAAACATTGTGTCATCCTTTGTTTACCCCATTTGAGCTTTAGTTCTATTTTTTATACCCCTATTTTGGAATCAAGATAGAGTCAGCAAAGTTCAAAAAGAAAAGTGTAGATCAAAAGAATAGAGTCAAAAAAGTTTCAAAAAAAATTGTCCAAAAAAAAAAAGAAAAGAGAACTGTCAAGAAAATAGAATAAAAAAAAGTCCCAAAAAGAAAAAAAGTCGATAAAAAAAGAAAAAAATGAAAAAAGAAGAGAAATCAGAGTCAAGCAAAGAAACAAGTTGTTAGAACTATATTTGACTTGATTCTTTGGAGGTGAGATATGTAGGCAGCCCTACTCTAGATTTGGTCCAATCAAATAAATAATTTAGAATTACCAAGTCAAAAGAAACTGGGGATGAGTTAATGTCACGACCTAAGACTACCCTTAGTCGTAACGCGGTACTTGGAACCACAAGTGATCCTAGCTAACCCATGAACTGGCATACTGCTTAAGTAACTGATTTAAATTGTATACAAAAACTAAATTTGCTGAGCGGAAACATGATCATGAGAAGTCTAAATAAATGAAATACTCATAAATTTTACAACATGATAAAACCGAGGAAAGAAGCTTGAATTACATGCAATGACTCGACTAACTATCTATGAAGCCTCTACAATACTGACTATAGATAGGTGGGACATGCCTCCAACTACCACTAATCAATACATATGAATAATCAATATAAAGTAATGAATGGGTCCCCAAAATAGGAGAAGTCATCACTTGCTGGCTGAAAGCTACAAACTGTCTAATTATGATGTCTGGGATACAATAGGTACCTACATTATGAGAGAATGTAGCACATAGACATATATGTGGATCAGTACATTGAAATGTATTAAGTAAGTGGAGGTGAATGCAACAAGTAAAACTGAATATATACATAATCTTAAAATGTGCATGCTAAGTGCAAGTAGACTCACCAAGAGACTCAAATCAAATTAAAGCCAGAGCATCTTAAAACATGAGTAACAAACATAATTTGATAGGATGGTGAATCACTACACTCAGTTTCTTAAATCTTTACTTTTGTAGAAAAAATAAAACTGAAGCTTGGAAACGGTAAAACATGTATACTGTATGTACATCTTATGTAAAGCTGAACATGCGTAAAAATAAACTGAGGATCATGATGGCTACTGAACATGAAAAACATAAACATGTAAAACTGAGAATGCAAAAATAAGTATAACATGTACTGACATGATCTGAATAACATGAAAAACCTGTAAAGCTGGTTGAATAATTACTGAAATCTTATTACTTGGTCAAGAAAATATGAACTGAGATAAACTAAATACTGACCGAAACTGTAGGAGCTATCATGTTATCGACATACCCCAATTTGAGATAACCAGGGTCCAACCTGTAACCCCAGTTGGAAGGGTGTCACTATTATTCCACGGGTACTAACACTGACTGTGTGGATCCCCTAAACTAGTGTCCCTATGGACTAAGGAGACACTCTCTACTGGCAGGTGCTCTCATGAGATGTGTGTCAACCCTCAACTGGAAGGAAGACATCTCAAACCTATCCTGGCTACGTAGTTATATAACTCTGGGACTACTTCTTAAGGTCACACCCTCTACTGGAAGGTGAACCCTCATCCTTAGGTTCGCTCAGTGCGAAATCATGTGAACCCTCATCCCTAGGTTCACTCAGTGCGAAATCATACTCCCAACCGAACTGACACTGATACTAAACTGAACTAAGTTCAACTGAATATTTTATTTTTGATAATTCTCATCATGATTATAAATATCAGAGTATAATGATAAGTTACTGGTTTAATTGGCTTATTACTTTCAAAATCTTAAACCATGTAAAACATATAAGTATCGGGTGTTCATAACCTGCCAGCACTAAATGATCATAAAAATATAATATCAAAACTTAAAACTGTAGTATGGAATCATGGTTCAAAGACCCAAAGCATAAACATTTTCCCAAATAAGTGAGAAGCATAAACTTAAACATGGGGATGTGTTAAATATGAGAAAACAACATGATTACATGGCTAAATTCCAAATTTGATATTATAACATGAAATTCACTTGAATATGACTTGGAAAATTAAAATTTAAGACATGATATGATCTAATTTTCATGGGGTCATACGTGGACATGGATTTAATTCAAATTACTAAGAAAAAGCATGAATTTAAATTATCTTGAATGTATAAAACTCCATTATAAAAAGGAAAAATACATACTTTAATCAAAGAGAAGGCGTTGGGGCTTAATGGGTGAAAGGGACCCATTGATGAATTCCCCACATACCTTAATTGAACAGATTCATGAGTAAATCTTGAAATCGAACCTTAAATCCTTGTGTTCTTGAGAGGAAAATCTTGAACTTTGTTTCTTGGGAAAGGGGAAGTCTTTCTAATGAGTAATTTTGAGGAAGATGAGCAAATAATGTCCTCTTGAATGTCCCAAATCGTGTTTTGGAAGACTTGGGTTGAGGACAATGGACCCAACTGCCCCTAGCCTCTTTTTCCTGTATAAATAACCCTCGTGGTGTGACCCCTAGTACAGGGGAATAGACCTCATGATGTAATCTACAGAAAGGTGGAATAGCCCTCACGGCGCGAGGCTATCATGACCCCTTACTATTTCTTACGAAAATGGTCATAACTTTTCGCCCGGGTACCGGATTAAGGCGAAATTGGTATAGTTGGAAAGCTAACTTAATTATGTATCATTTCGTGGGTCTTTATCTGAAAAATTTCACATATATAAAACACTATACCCATTCAAAGTTGACCCTTGTAGAATCAAATACCAAAATTTGGCCTAATCAAAGGCTCTTAGCTCAACTTTGCTCTAAGTGATTCCCATGAACATTTTTCATCTCTAAATTATTATTAACACTAGGATAATGATCATGATACATATATTCACATACAAATCATATGATTAGAGTTTACACATATAGGAATGACAACTCAATTTCTAGCTCGAAAATATGGGTTGTTACATTATCCCCCCCTTGGAATCATTTGTCCTCGAATGATGGATAGGAACCTTTTGAAGTCTTAGAAGTATGGAATAATGTACCCATTACATGTCTAGTAATAAAGGATATAGCTGAGATAAAACATTAGAACTTTTATAATGAAACTGATATCTGAGCTGACTTGACTATATTTACTACAAAGAGTTGACTCATGCTGAGAGTTTAGAACTCACTTGAAATGTTCATGATATGAAATTAAATATAGAACTGTGAAGTGATAACTGATGCAATACAATTACAAGAGTTTCTAAGGATGGAAAAAGTATACAACTTCTCACTAGGATTTGTTCCTCAACAAAACACGTTTAGGGATCAAAAGAAAAGAGCTTCATGGCATCACCAAGTACATTATGAAAGCATGAATCATGGGATAATAGGACTAAGGTCGTACAAGGGTATTACAATGCTTGAGTTGGAATACTTGGAAAGCTGAGATCATGAACTGAACACTTATGAACTGAATTATGACTAAATATTTGAATTAGAGACATGATGCATAGAATGAACAAAATTGAAAATTTACATGGACGTAAATGAATTACCTCATGGAATAGCCACACTCATAAAACTTAGGTTAGTAAGATGAGATGGAAATATGAAAATCTATAGGAGCTTATCTGTCTGATTGCTAAACTGAATTTCTGGCTATCTGACTGAATCATAATGAAAGTTTATACTCAACTGGAGTATTTCTTCAACACTCTTTGCAAGAAGTTCTAATAACATTAGCGAGAAAAGAATCTTGGGCATGATCTGAATAATATATCTGAGAAAGGAATCTTAATATGGCTATAACTTTGTAACATGGAACATAGGCCTATGAAACATAAGCTAAGATACAATTACAATGCCTTAGGCAAGACAACTTCTAAATTCCAAGATTAGCCACACTTCTCAAATACTCCCTTAACTATGCTTTCTCTCTTAAATACTAGGCTCATTTGACTCAACATATAATTATCAGATGGGCACATATAACCATTCCCGCCAAAGTCTAAGTTGAACTATATACTCTCGCCATGTTCAAGCCTAACTTGAAATTATAAAGTGCTACACATCTGAACTACAAATTTAATACCCCATGCGTGTTTCACAATTTTTCATCTCAAGAATAATTCTTCTTACCACTTCAACAACTAAATTCAACCTCTTACAAGGAATTCACAAGCACACAATGCACCCATCCACCTATAAACTAACATGACATTCAAGCCTATCATCATTACCATATATGAACTTCTAGGCAAACACCCATAAAAGAATCTTTCTCATATTCTCTAAGCTTCTATCAATAACAACTTTCTTGTACTATTCTTAAGAAGACACACACAAAATTTCAACTAACCATGACATATATCAAAGCTCTACCTCAATATTTCTTCAAACTTATAGCCTTATATAAAACAAACATACAATAATATTTCCCTAACAAGAAATATTTACTTACTCCATCTAAACAACCATTCATCACCACTATTATTTCATAAGGAGAGGCCACTAAAATGTTAGAACATAAGATTCTGAAGCCTGAAAGATTACTATACATAACATGACACTTAACTGAGGCTTGAGGAATAGAGTAGCAAAGGCATAAATTTATTAAAGAGATCAAAACTGAGGGCATACATGTCATAATTTGAATTTGATTGGCCATTAAGAGTGTAGCATGAGTATCTAGAACTAAACATACTGTAAAGCATGAGTACATGAGGAATGATTATATGAGCCATGAGCTGCATAACCTGAGTTTGGAGTTCATAAATTCATGGAGTGTGGTTTGTATTGCTAAATGAACTGGAACTTCTTATACTAGGAATTGGAAGTGTACATGATTCTACAAAAAGTATATGAATATATGATTTTTCATCTTTTGACAAAATATTTTGCACCTTTTCTCGAGAAAATTGTGAGTTTTCAAGCAACTAAAGTTGTATTTAATAGTGGATTTGAGTGATTTCAGGTTAAGGAGTCAGCTGAAGGAGAAAATTCAGGAAAACAACAGAAAAAGGTTAATGACAGCCCAAATGGTGGATTTTTAGTCATGCGACGGACTGCTAGTAGGACTGTCAGTGCTAAACAGAAGGTTCCAGGTGGAAGGCCCATGCAATGGTTTAAGTGATGGACCATAAAGATTGCAACGGACCGCCAACATAGCCGTTAGACTTAAACAGAATGCAGGACTTCAGAGGACTTATTTTCGGATCGTACGACGGACCATCGGTCTATCGACGGTTCACCATAGTGGCCGTCAGGATTAAACAGAACCTGACATCTTTGGAGAACTTAGAGATAGATGATGTGATGGATCATCGGTGGTGCGATGGGCCATCAGCTAAACCGTCAGTTTGGATGTGGCTTTTTCTGAGTTTAAATTTTAAATCTTTTATACTTGGGAATATACAAATACCCAGATAGGGTTTTGTTTAGAGAAATTCTGAATCTTGAATATTTTTCATCTGATTTTTCCATCTTTGAGTCTCTCTGTAATGTAGAAATTTGTGAATCAAACTTCTACAATTGTAATTCTAATCATTCCATTGCTATTGAAGATTCAAGAGTTAATTCTTATAACCTTTGTAAGTGAACTTTGAATTTATTTATGAATAATACAAGTATATTTCTCTTTCTTCTATAGAGATGAGTGGCTAAGCTCCCATAACTAAGGTTATGGAAGCCTTGATGTAAACAGTTGATATGGGTTGTGATTCCAATTGAGTTTATGTAGGTAATTGATGTTCCATAAACCCTTCTTCACTTTAATGACTTTTCTTGGTTGCAAACTTGAAAGGTGAGCCCAAGAACAATCACTTGTTAGGATAGAAAATTATCTGTTGGGAAAAAAGGGTTTACATAAAATCTAGAGACTTTAATCTTTAGATTAATGGAAAATGCCTTAACAAGGATTCACCTACATGAGAAAATGGATGAATTATCAATACATTCTTTAAATTTGAGAGATTTAAAGGATAAACTATTCATTAAGGTTGAGAAGCTAATGGGTAAATAATAGAATTCAGCTACTCTTGCCATTGAAGTTATTGAGTGGAACTCAAAAGTGACTCATAACCCTAACTTTTAGACATCTTGGTAACCATAACTCTAGTTTGTTTAATATTATTTAATTAATACTAGCAAAAAATATCATTAGTTGGAACAAATCTATTACAATTACTTAGAATACAATTCATAAATTAAAACCCCTCTTATTTTGGAACCTTTGATCAATAGTCTAATAACAATCATAATACTTAGTGAACATAGTATTCCCTATGGGATTCGACACTCAACCTAGTTGTGTTCTATATTTGAAAGAAACCGCTTACTCTCTCATAAGAGAGGTGTAATTTGGGCATATCAAATTTTGGCGCCATTGCCAGGGAATACAGTTGTCAATTAAGTTTGTGTTTGTTAATTGACCGTTGGTCAAGTTTCCCAAATTTTACTTTTATTTGTTATTTTTTTATGCAGGGTAGTTGTTGTGTATGCCAAGTACATAGAGATCGAATGCACCATTATTACCAGTACATCCGAAACCACAGTTAATTGACAAAATGGCAGACCCCCAAAATGCTGAAATACTAGCCGCTCTGGCTAAAGCTCAACTTAATCAGTAGAATGATGGCCAGTCAGCATATTATCCTAATCCTAATGATGATGATTTGGGGGATGATGATTTGTTAGATCCTGTCAACCTAACGCATGCAGAGAATATGGCTATACCAATAAACCGCAGTTTAAATAGGAACCGACCCTTTAGGGCAAGGCAAGAGCATCAACCGATGTAGTTTGATCTGAAAATATAGAATGGATGGAGCAGGTGCAACTGGAGATATCATTCCTCCACCTCTAGCTACTAGATTTAAATTTAACATTACCATTATAATGATTCAACTTCTCATCTTAAGGGGTTGTTTGGTGGTCTTCCCGGAGATGATCCAAATATGTATTTGGTGAACTTTGTCACCATTTGCAAGTCTTTTGATAATCCAGGAGTGGGTCAGAATGCTATCTGCCTGTGCTTGTATTCGTTGTCTCTGTCTGGGGAGGCGAAACTATGGCTCAATGGACTGACTCCCAACTCTATAACCAATTGGAGATAGTTGAAAGAGGCTTTCCTAGAAAGGTTCTTTCCACCCTCTAGAAGGATACATTTGAGGGATAAAATCAATAATTTTTGATAGCTTCCCACTGAAGATCTTCATGAGACCTGGGAGAGGTTTAAAAAGAAGATGATGCAATGCCCAAACCATAACATGACTGATATTCATTTGATGAAGACTCTTTATCGAGCTTTGAACTCTATTACGAATCCAGTCATGGATAATGCTGCAGGAGGGTCATTTGTTGACTTTACTTTTCCAGAGGCTTCGGAGATGCTTAATCAGATGACCAAATAGAGTAGAGCTTGGCATACCAGGGATTCTGTGGTAGCAATCCCTACTGTGTCTGATAGAATAACTGTAGAGCAATGCAAAAAGGAGGAAGAACATGACCAAGACATGGCACACTTAAAGACACAGACGGATTTGCTGACTAAGTATCTATTGTCTGGAAAAACAAAGAATGTGAAATTTGTTGCATCCCAGGAAAGAGCTGACTCTGATTCGAAAAAAGAGGTGAACTATCTAAATAATCAGAGGGGTTTTCGAGGAAATAACCAGGGAAATTAAGGTCAGAACTATTACGACAAAGCTGGTTACAAGGTAGAGATAAAGGGAATTAGAAGAACAAGAATGATAGGAGTGGACTATATGTACCTCCTTGAAGCAGAGATAATGTTGCAACTAACTGTAGAAAAATGTCCATGGAGGACACAATGGAGAAATTATTAAAGGGAGTTGAGGCTACAACTCTGGGGTGACTACTATGAAGAGTGATTTGTCTTCCATGAGTTAGTTGGTAAACTCACAATCTACTTCTATCAAACAATTGGAGTAGCAAATAAGCCAACTCTTAGCAGTATTAAATCAGAGGAAGAGCGGAACTTTGCCAAGTGATATAGTTTAGAACTCTCAAAATGATTGCTCTTGCATAGTAATTACCACATGGAGTGGTAAGGTATTACCAGGCCCGTCTTTGGGCAAAGCTATGATTGAAGACGTGATTGAATAAGATATTGAGCATAAAGAAATTTATCCAGTGAAGTTTGAGAAACTGGCTAAAGTTATTAATAATACACCATCCAACCATCAACAGGTTGATGAGTTGGAGAAGAGCAAGAAAAGGAGAATAAAGTGGTGGTTACTATGCTCCTAATACCACCTCCTCTATTTCCTTATCAGTTGAAAAAAAGACTGACGACATAAAGTTTGCCAAGTTTATAGCCATGCTTAAGCAGTTAACAATCAATTTACCATTGGTGGAAGCATTGAAGCAAATGTCCGGGTATGCAAAGTTTATGAAAGACCTTGTTACAAAGAAGCAGGCAGTTAGTTTTGAGCCAGTGGAAAATCTCCATCATTGTGGTGCTATTTCCACAAGGTCGTTGGTGCAGAAGAAGGCAGACCTTGGAGCAGTTACCATCCCGTGCACTATTGGGCCTCTTGATTTCGTAAAAGCTCTATGTGATTTTGGAGCCAGTATAAACTTAATGCCATTTGTTGTGTATAAAAAATTAGGTTTGGTGGATCCTACTCCCACAAACATGAGATTAGTTATGGCAGATAGATCTGTGAAGCGGCCTGTGGGGATTTTATATGATGTATTAGTTAAGGTGGCCAGTTTCATAATTTTGGCTGATTTTGTCATTCTCGATTGTGAGGTAGATTTTGAGGTACCCATAATCTTGGGTAGAACTTTCCTTGCAATCGGGAGTGTACTTATTAATTTGAGGGCAAATGAGCTACTATTCAAGTTGAATGATAAAGTAGTTCAATTCGATGTATGTCAGTCCATGAAATAATATAAAGATATGGGCGTATTTTCTATTGTGGATTTTTATTATGAGGAAGAGCAAGAAGTGCCTATAGAAGAAAAATTTGTTGTGGAGACTTTAGCTGTTGTATTGATGAATTTTGATTATGACGATATTAAAGATTATGAGGATATGGTGTGTGCCTTAACGGGCATGGGGTCTTATTCATATGTACCCAAGAAGTTTGATTTGGACTTGAAAAATCATCCAAGTCCATACGCTACGCCTTCTATCGAAGAGCCACCTACCTTGGAGCTGAAGGAGTTTCCCGGTCATTTGAGGTATGTGGTCCTAGGCAATGGGAATACACTACCTGTTATTATTACTACTGATCTGGGTTAGAAATAGGTGGAAGCTCTCATCTCTATTCTTAAGAGATATAAGAGGGATATTGGTTGGACGATTGCAGACATCATCGGTACCCCTCCTGGTATATATACACATAAGATTCAGCTAGAGAAGGATTATGTTCTGACTATTGAGCATCAGCGTCGACTAAACCCCACTATGAAAGAGGTGGTGAAGAAAGAAATCACCAAGTAGCTAGATGCAGGAGTGGTATACCCTATCTCAGTTAGTAAGTGGGTGAGTCCTGTTTAGTGCATACCCAAGAAATAGGGCATGACAGTGGTGGCTAACAAGAAAAATGAGTTGATTATACTCAGGATTATTACTGGGTGGAGGGTGTGTATGGATTATAGAGAACTCAACTCATGGACTCTGAAGGACCACTTTTCAATGCCTTTCATAGATCAGATGCTTGATTGGTTAGAGGGAAGAGGTTGGTATTATTTCTTGGATGGTTATTCTAGTTACAATCAGATTTTTATAGCCTCGGAGGATCAGGAGAAAAAAAAATTCACCTGCCCATATGGTACTTTTGCATTCAAGCGGATGCCATTTGGATTATGTAATGCAACTACTACCTTTCAACAGTGCATGATATAAATTTTCTCAGATATGGTTGAAGACATCTTGGAGGTGTTTATGGATGATTTTTCGATGGTAGGAGATTTGCTTGAGCTATGTTTGGTAAATCTGAGTAGGGCCTTGTAGTGGCATGAGGAGTTCAATCTTGTGCTTAATTGGGAGAAATGCCACTTCATGGCGAAGGAGCGCATTGTTCTCGAACACAAAATTTCAGCAAAGGGGATTGAAGTTGATCGAGCTAATGTTGAGGTTAAAGAGAAGCTTCCACCTCTTTTTTTAGTGAAGGGGTGCTTAGTTTCCTTGGTTATAAAGGACTTCTCAATGATTGAAAACCCCCTTTGCGAACTTTTGGAGAAGAAAGTCAAAGTCTCGTTTGATGATGATTGCTTGAAGTCATTTGAATGCCTTAAAGAAAAGCTGGTTCACGCTCCTATTATTGTTACACTGGATCAGTCAAAACCATTTGAGATCATGTGTGATACAAGCAGTGTTACCCTAGGAGATATGCTGGACAAAAGAAGGACAAATTGTTTCATCTAATCTACTATGCCAGCAAAGCATTGAATGGAGCTCAAAAGAACTACACCATCATAGAACAGGAAATTCTTGCAGTAGTCTATGCTTTTGAGAAGTTCCGGGCTTATTTTCTAGGAACCAAGGTAGTGGTCCACACTGACCATGCATCCTTGAGATATTTGATGGTGAAAAAGGATGCAAAACCAAGGTTGATTAGATGGGTGTTGCTACTTCAAGAATTTGACTTTGAAGTCAAGGTTAGAAAGGGTTGCAAAAACCAAGTGACGGATCATCTGTCTAGGCTAGAAGGTGAGGAAGCATCTAGAGATGAATTTGAGATCAATGATACATTTCTGGATAAGGAAATTTTGGCTGCTGTTACAGAGAAAATACCTTGGTGTGCTGATTTCATAAATTATGTGGTGAGCGAGGTGATTTTGGAGAATCTTTCTTTTCATCAAAGAAAGAAGCTTCTCCATGATGTGGCACATTATTTTTAGGATGAGACATATTTTTATTGGCGATACACTGACAATATCATAAGGAGATTTGTTCCAGAAGTAGATATGCTGAGTATCTTAGAAGCATGTCATGCATCCCCAGTTGGAGGTCATCATGCTGGTGACCATACTACAGAAAGGTTCTACAAAGTAGCTATTATTGGCCAACTTTGGTCAAAGAGGCTTATGAGTTCGTGAGAAGATGCGACCAATGTCAGAGGTAGGGGTCAATCTCCAAGCGCCATGAAATGACTTTGACAAAAATGATAGAGGTAGAATTACTCGACGTCTGGGGCATCAACTTCATGGGGTCCTTCATGAGATCATACAGGATGAAATACATTCTAGTTGTTGTTGATTATGTATCAAAATGGGTTAAAACTATTGCTTTGGCTGACAACGAAGGGAAGAGAGTAGTTGCGTTCCTTAAAAGAAATATTTTCTCTCGATTTGGGGTACCACACACCATTATAAAAATTAGTGGATATCACTTTTGAAATTGTGTATTTCGAGATACCTTAGTAAAGTATGGTGTCAAGCAATACAAAGTAGCAACTCCATACCACCTACAGACTAGTGGGCAAGTGTATATTTCAAATAGTGAGATCAAAGCCATACTTGCTAAAACAGTGGATACTAGCAGACAAGACTAGTCTAGAAAGCTTGATGACGCCTTATGGGCATATAGAACATCTTTCAAGATACCAATAGGCATGTTACCGTACCAGTTGATTTACGGCATTGCATGTCATTTACAATTTGAATTGGAGCATAAGGTGCTGTGGGCACTTAGGAGGCTGAATTTGAACTAGAATAAGGCAGCACAGTTGAGATTGGGGCAGCTGAATGAGATGGATGAGTTCTGTCTTGGGGCGTATGAAAGATTGCGACGGACAACCAACATAGCCATCAGACTTAAACAGAATGCGGGACTTCATAGGACTCATTGACAAACCGTGCGATGGATCGTCGGTCTATTGATGGTCCGCCAAGGTGGCCGTCAGGACTAAACAAAACCTGACATCTTTTGAGCACTCAGAGATGGACCATATTATGGACTGTCGGTGTTGCTAAGGGCCGTCAGCTGAACCGTCTATTTAGATGTGGCTCTTTCTAAGTTTAAATATTAAATTTTTTAAACCTAGGAACATATAAATACCCAGCTAGGGTTTTATTTAGGGATATTCTAAATCTTGGATATTTTTCATCTGAGTTTTCCATCTTTGATTCTCTATGTAATGTAGAAATCTGTGAATCAAACTACATCTGTGATTCTAATCATTTGATTGCTATTGAAGATTCAACAATTAATTCTTGTAACCTTTGTAAGTGAACTTTGAATTTATTTATGAATAATACAAGTATTCTTGCTATTTATTCTATGGAGATGAGTGGCTAAGCTCCCATAACTAGGGTTACGGGAGCCTTGATGTAAACAGTTGATATGGGTTGTGATTCCAATTGAGTTTCTGTAGGTAATTGATGTTATATTAAACCTTCTTCACTTTAATGACTTTTCTTGGTTGCAAACTTGAAAGGTGAGCCCAAGAACAATCACTTGTTCGGATAGAAAATTGTCTTTTGGAAAAAGAAAGGGTTTACATGAAATCTAGAGACTTTAATCTTTAGATTAATGGAAAATGCCTTAACAAGGATTCACCTACATGAGAAAATGGTTGAATGATCAATACATTCTTTAAATTTGAGAGAGTTAAGGGATAAACTATTCATTAAGGTTGAGAAACTAATAGGTAAACAATAGAATTCAGCTACTCTTGCAATTGAAGTTATTAAATGGAACTCAAAGGCGGCTCACTACCCTAACTGTTTAGACATCTTGGTAACCATAACTCTAGTTAGTTTAATATCGTTGAATTACTACTAGCAGAAAGCATCATTAGTTGAAACAACTCTGTTACAATTACTTAGAATATAATTCATAAATCAAAACCCCTCTTATTTCAGAACCTTTGATCAACAGTCTAATAGCAATCACAATACTTAGTGAACACAGTATTCCCTGTGGGATTCGACACTCAACCTAGTTGAGTTTTATATTTGACAGCGACCGCTTACTCTCTCGTAAGAGAGATGTAATTTGGGAGAAACAATATAAGCTATGATCATGGAGCTGACATGTAAGGCATGAGTAGATATTGTAATAACTAAAGTACATAATTTTTACTGTAATAAGAATGGGTCGGGCATCTTTCTCCCCTAGGGATGTTATACAACTTACTGGCATCACTACTAAAATCTAAAAACTTGACTTGGTTCCTTGTTCTATCATCACTCCCTTAGTTTTAAGCCATTTTTTAACTCTGTAGACCATTTTTATAAACTCTAAACTAAACTGAAACCACCTTACTCTTGATTTTGAGATATATCAAATACACATAAACAATAAACTCACCTTGAAAGACTACACCTGAAAGTGTAAAACTCATTGCTAGTACTTCCTTCTGAGATTCAATTCTTAACTTTCTATAGCCCCAATAGTCATCATATAATAACTTAATCATTAACTAACTTAGAATCTTTATAAGTATCATCATATCCTGAGTTTACATTATCCAGAATTTCAACTCTTCTATCTATTAGCTCAATCCTCCAAGATTCAAACTTAGATTCTAACACTTAACATGGGCATTCCCAATCTTTTAATGAACTATACTAATTTCATTCTTGAACAATCCTTGAATAAATACTATCCTTAACTTTCTTTAGCTTTAGCAATCATCATTACATACTTACACCCTTCTCGACAACATCCCTGCCTCACTAAACATGTGATCTACCTCTTTTCCTTCATAGCCTACTAATATCACATATCTAAACTTATATATTTTTTCCTAAACCATGAGAGTTACCATTACACCAGCATACCCAACATCAACAACATATAACCCATAATTTAGCTGGTAAGAACATCATATACTACATAACTATCCTCATTCTCACTTAGAAACTCAAGGGTACTATCTAAGCACACACGCATACTCTAAATACTTAGAAATAATACAATCATACATCACCTTTGTTACACCTCTAGATCATACCCACATCATCATACTAAATTTTGAATCAACAAACTTAAATTCTTACATGCACTATTTCAAGCCTACTGATTTACCTTTCATACAACTAGCCCCATGGATACATAATCTACTTAATCCAGATAAACACTATCCCCACTTTACTACTGCTAAACTTTTAGGTTCATGCTTCTATCTATTGATTATATGCTACCATAAGATTATGAGAAGGGATCTAAGGGCACATCTGACTTTGGCTTAGTGTACAATTTTTATAAATCTTTCAAACTTTGAAACTTAAAAACACTGATGGGATACTTTCAAGCCTGCTTGCAATCCCATAACTGTCTGAGAAAACTATATTTATAAGGATTTAAACTTGGCTATTTTTGTTTCCTCAAGAATAAGGCAGAGTTGGAACGAATGGAATAACGTAAGTATCTAAATAAGTTTCTTTGAGAATACTTTTACTGCACGATCAAAAACATAAAAGAAGGGAACATTTCTTAAATACCTTGTAGACTCTCAAAGAAAAATACAGACGTCTTAGTACTATCTTTAACACGGTGCTCAAAACAACAAGTGATCTTAAGCTAACCCATGAAATAACATACAACTTGAGCAGCTAATTTAAATTGTATAAAAAAAACTAAATTTGCTGAGTCGAAACATGATCATGAGAGAGTCTGAATAAATGAAATACTGATAAATTTTACAATATGATAAAATTAAGGAAAGAAACTTGAATTATATGTAACAACTTTGATTGACTAACTATGAAACCTCTACTATACTGACTATAGATAGATGGGACATGCCTCCAACTACCACTAATCAACATATATGAATAACAAATATAAAGTACATGAACTACAACTGACTGGGGTCCCAAAATAGGAGAACTCATTACCTGCTAGCTAGAAGCTGCAAATTGTCTGATTATAATATGTGGGCTACTATTGGTACCTACATTATGAGACAATATAACACATAGACATATATGTGGATCAGTACATTGGAATGTACTGAGTAAGTTGGGGTGAATGCAACAAGTAAAATTGAATAAATGCATAATCTTAAAACATTTATGCTAAGTGTAAGTAGACTTACCAAGAGACTGAAATCAACTAAAAATTGAAGTATCTTAAAACAAGAGTAACAAAAATAATCTGATAGGATGGTGAATAATTACACTTAGTTTCTTAAATTTTTACTTTTGTAGAATAAATAGAATAGAAGCTGGGAAACGGTAAAACACTAATACTGTATATACATCTCATGTAATGCTGAACATGCTGTAAAACTAAACTAAGGATCATGTATGGATACTAAACATGAAAAACATGAACATGTAAAATTAAGAATGCAAGACCCAATATAGCATGTACTGACATGATCTGAATAACATGAAAAATCTATAAAACTGGCTGAATAATTACTAAAGTCTGATTACTTGGTCAAGCAAACGTAAACTGAGATAAATTGAATACTGAATGAAACTGTAGGACCTATCATGTAACCGACATGCCCCAATCTAAGCTAATCGGGGTCCAACTTGTAACCCCAGTTGGAAAGGTGTCACTACCATGACACGGGTACAAACACTGACTATGTGGATCAACTACACTATTGTCCTTAAGGACTAAGGGGACACCCTCTACTGGCAGGTGCTCTCATGAGATATATGCCAGCCCTCAACTAGAAGGAAGACATCTCAAACCTATGCTGGATATGTAGTTCTGGAACTAAGAGGTTGTTGCTAAAGGTCACACCCTCTACTGGCAGGTGAGCCCCATCCTTAGGTTTGGTCGATGCTAAATCCTACTCCCAACTTAACTGACACTGATACTGAACTGAATTGAACATTTTATTTCTAATAGTGCACATCAAGATCATAAATATATGAGTATAATGATAATATTCCTGGCTTAACTGGCTTATTACTTACAAAATCTAAAACCAAGTAAAACACATAGGTATCAGGTGTTCATAACCCGCCAGCACTAAATAATTATAAATTTGATATTATAACATGAAATTTACTTGAATATGACTTGGGAAATTGAAATTTAAAACATGATATAACCTAAGTTTCATGGGGTCATATGTTGACATGTATTTAATTCAAATTAATGAGGAAAAGCATGAATTTAATTCATCTTGAATGTATGAAACTCCATAATAAAGGGAAAATCCATACTTTAATCAAAGAGAAGGTTTTGGGTCTCAATAGGTGAAAGGGACCCATTGATGAATATCCCATATACCTTAATTGAATGGATTCCTAAGGAAATCATAAAATCAAACCTTAAATCCTTATGTTCTTTAGAGGAAAAGCTTGAACATTGATTCTTGGGAAAGGGAAAGTGTTTCTAGTGAGTAAGTTTGAGGAAGATGAGCAAATAATACCCTCTTAAATGTCCCAAATCATTTTTGGACAACTTAGGTTGAGGGAAAAGTACCCAACTGCCTTTGGCCTCTTTTCCCCATGTAAATAACCCTCATGGTGCAACCCCTAGTCCTAGGGAATAGGCCTACAACACGACCCCCAGAAAGGTGGAATATCCTTCGCGGTGTGAGGTTATCGCGACCCCTTACTATTTCTCACAAAAATGGTCATAACTTTTTGCTCTGGTACTGAATTAAGACAAAATTGGTATCATTAGAAATCTAACTCAATTATATATCATTTGGTGGGTCTTGATCTGCAAAATTTCACATATATCAAAAGTTATACAAGTTCAAATTCAACCCCTGTAGAGTCAAATACCAAAATTTGGCCGTATCAAAGGCTCTTAGCTCAACTTTGCTCTAACTGATTCCCATGAATATTTTTCACCTCAAAAATTCATTCTTAACACTAGGATAATGATCATGACACATATATTTACATACAAATCATGGGATTAGGGTTTACAAACATAGGAATAATGGCTCAATTTCTAGCTAAAAAATACATGGTGTTATAGTTAATCTTCATTATTTGAGTCGATTTCAAAAGTTGTAAGTCTCACTCCACTTCAAGTGTAGTTTGGGCATCATGCCATACTTTCCTTCTAACCCTAACCAAAAGCCAAGTTACAACCAAAGATAGACCTTCAGATCAATCTTTGAGAATGTTAAGTCTAAGCATGCAATGGATATAATGATGCATTTTGGGAACTACTTGTCTTCCTTATCACAAGGAATCAGAAGAGAAATGAAATGAGAGAGTCTTATTGGTGAAAACTCTCATGGTCACCTTAAGATTATTGTAAGTTAAAAGAATGAAATAAGAGTGTTTTATTAGTGAAAACCCTCACGGGCTTCACAAAAAGATTGTGAGTAGGAAAAAATGAAATGAGAGTCTTATTGGTGAAAATTCTCATGGTCACTGTAAGACTATGAGTTGAGAACAAATAAATTGAGAGTGTCTTATCGGTGAAAATCTGCATGGGCACCACAAGGCGATGGTGATTGAAAGACCCCACAAAATCCTTAGCTTAACTCAACCCTTTTTAAAGCTGGTTAAGGGGTCCCAGACTTAGAAAATTTTGCTAAGTATTCAAACTTAGTGTTCCTTTAGCCTTCATAAGTTACAAACTCTATTTCGTGACCTCTATGGCCTTAAAATGTCAATCTTTAGGTTAATTCATGATCAGGAATGTCAGTAGGTGTTCTCGGATGAGTTTCATATTTTTCGAACATCATTTGAACCACGTTTGGGAATCCAAAATAATGTATCGACGCAATATCAATTCGGTGCAGCAGCCATCACGCCGATCAATATTTTTTCTTGGCTCCCAGTGGTGATTTCTAGTGAACCAACATGGCGCATTGGCTATCGCATCGATGCCAATGACGCGGGGCATTGTCCTACCCATCAACAATTCAATTTTCAGTCATTAAAAGCCACGTACTTAGGGGGTATTTGGGTCTTTTCCCCACCCCTATTCAGCACTAAAACATGAGATTCAGCCCTTATTAAACAAAATATACTTATTTTCTCTCAAATTGCTCAAGAACAAGAATCCTAGGTGATTTAATTTCAAGGACAAGGCTCAAGATTTTCACCATTGTTCTTTAGGAATTTTGCAACCAAAGTATGTCAAGTGTTCATCCAAGGGTTCCCTTCGACCCTTAGAGTTCAAGAACCCCTTTTAACTACAAGTTTATGAGTTTGATGAATTTCATGGTTGAATTTGAATGTGTTCATAATTACCATGTTAATAGGGTTTCTAGTTCATGATTTACTAAAAGATTCGTATGGAATTGATTGATATGTGTGCATTATCATTTGAAATCATGTTGAAACCCTTGAAGTTGTAAATATGGGATTGAACTATGATGCTTACATATTGTTTTAGTGTTATGTGCATAGATTATGTCGATTATGTCCTTTAAGTATTTGATGAATTATTTATGTGAGTTGAATGGTGAAATTATATCATGCCAGCATATATTCAAGTTTATGTCATTCAAGTGTTGCCTAGAATGTCCCAAACGATTGTACGATGACCAAGTACCTAGCTATCATATTTCAAGATTGTGCCATGTCGTATAATTTATGCTATTGATTTCTGGGGGTATTTAATACCCGATAATTTAGTTGTTTACCTAGAGCCATGGTCAGTCGTAGGATAGTATCAGTCATGTCACGATCGGTAGAATTTAGTCAGATACAGAACTCAGGAAAACTCAGTGGTATTCAGAAATCAATCACAGTATCCCATTCAGACCACAGTAGTACTCAGTCAGTTAAAAGAATTCAGTAGTATTCCATCAGTCCACGAAACCCAGTGTACCCAGTTCAGTTCAATTATACAGTACGATCAAAACAATTTAGTCCAGACTAGAACAGTCTAGAATCTAGTCCAGTGTCTATTCTGTTGGGAGTAGGATTCAACACCGAGTGAACCCATGGATGGGGACTCACCTACCAATAGAGGGTGTGATCCTTAAAAGCAGTCCTTGTGTTCCAAAACTATGTAGCCAGTGTAGTTTGAGACATCAACTTGTAAGTTGAAGGTTGATGAGGTAATCTACCTACCAGTTAAGAGTACCACCATTCTTGTTCAGACCACCTTTCAGATGAGGGTTACGCCACTTGATTTTACCCGTGGCACGGTACTGACACCTTTCTAGCTAGGGCTATAAGTTGGACACCAATCTAATCAGAGAGGGGCATGTCAGTTAGATGATTATTTCCCACTGTATCAATTTTAGTTCCAGTCTCAATATAAAACTCAATTCAGTTATACAAAAATATCAGGACTGTCAGATACAGTCACCAGCTCAGAACGGAACTCAGTATAGTTCCACAGAATCAAGATTGTCAGATACAGTCACTCAACTATCAATAATTCACTATCAGTAGGCTTAGATATCAGTTAATTAGTATTCAAATTCAGTATTCAGTGTTATGACGATCTCAGTTATAGTTTACATAGTGACACATGTACTCTCATTCAGTTATGCCCACACTATTCGGTCAGTATTGTTCATGCATTTGAACCTATGCATTTCAGCCTACCTCACTTTGCATACCAATACATTCAAAGTACTGACGCATACCTTTCTTTTGTAATATGATGTTTTATATCTTAGATTCAGATGTGCGGGCTCTCGATTATACTTAACAGTTCAGATATTTAGCTGACAGAGTTAGTGGTGAGTTCTCTTAGTTCGAGAACATGGTAATTATTTTAGTAGTTAATCTTATTTTAGTAGTTTAGAGTTAGTTGGGGACTTGTCCCATCAACTCCATATTTCAGACAGTTTAGAGGCTTTTTAAGACTAGAGTATTTTTTAGACAGATGTATCAGATTTGGTATTTGTTATATCGTATTCGGTATTATTACAGTATTAAACTTTATGGCTTGTTTTTTGCCTAAATTTTTCATATTATAGTATTATTATTCAGTTACTGCAATAGGTACCAGTCATAGGTTAGTTTGTGGTCCTTCAGGATTATGACCACTATGTAGCATCCAGGGTACAAACTCAAGGCATCACAAACTTGGTATCAGAGCGTAAGGTCAACAGAGTCCTGGAAAGTCTGAAAGCTGCATCTAATAGAATCTTGTACATAGTTGCGTAGAGCACCATACTTACAGATAGAAGGCTGCGAGGTGTTTTAGAAAGAATTTTCCTTCTCTCAATATTCATGTCGTGCGAGTAAGCATGAGCTCCAGTTAAAATCCCTGTATAATCCAAATTTCTCTTCTGTTTACAAAATATGCCTCTAAAAAGGAATAAGGAAAAAGGAATGGAAGACCATCCAGAACCTCAACCTGTACAGCCAGATCCTCTTAACGAAAACATCTCTCACGCTTAATTAGAGCAGCTTTCACCACCCTAGCTCATTCTGTGGTGCCCAGAATGAATGCCCAACTGTTGTTCCAGCCAAACCAGTGGCCAACACTGCTATATCTAGGATTTGGGATTTTACCCAAATGAACCCTCCATCTTTTGTTGGGTGTAAGTCAAATACGGACCCTCAGGAGTTTCTTGATCAGGTGCAAAAAGTTATAGATATTATGGGGGTGACTGCTGTTGAGAGCACTGAGTTGGCTACATATCAGTTACAGGATATGGCATACTCATGGTTCAAATAGTGGAAAGTAGAAAGGGCTACAGATGCAGGGCCCATAGAATGAAAGAAGTTTGCCACTACTTTTCTGGATAGGTTCTTCCCATTGGTATTAAGGGAAGTCAAAGTTTTAGAGTTTATAAATCTAAAATAGGGAGAAATAAAGTGAAAGAGTATTCTCTCAAGTTTACTCAATTAGATATATATGCTCCTGATGTGGTGGCAGATAACAGATCCAAGATGAGTAAGTTTGTGTCGAGGGTGTCTAGTAGTGTGGTCAAGGAATGTAGGACTGCAATGTTGATTAAGGAGATAGACATATCTAGGCTTATGGTCCATGCTCAGCAGACAAAGGAGACTAAGAATAGGGAGAAGGAGAGGGATAACAAGAGAACGAGAACAGGTAATTTCAACTTTGCTCAGCCTAAGTCAAAGGGTGGGAATCGTTCTCAGTTCTACTTGAAATCCTCAGTTCCAGCTCCATCCTCAGCCAGTACTTCAGTTCCAAAATTCAGAGACGGCAATAAAGATAGGGTACCAAACCCTAAACCCCAGGGTAGTATATCAACATCGCCCGAACTAATTCTCTTGGTCAGAAATAGGGCAGAAACCACCATGGCATCTGCAGAACGAGCAGCGATGTATGTTTTGTGTGTGGCAAGCTAGGATACAGAGTTAGATATTATCCCCAGTTAGGTTCTTAGGGTCAGTATAATCGTCCCCCAACTCAGTCCGATTACCCAAATCAGCAGGGTGCCACTTTTAATGCCACCAATGGGCAACACCCAAACATACTCTATGATCTTCAGTCTTGACAGGCTTAGGAAAGTTCTCTTGATATGGTCACTGGTATGTTACACGTTTTCCATTTACATGTTCATGCTTTGCTAGATCCAGGAGCTTCATTGTCCTTTGTTACGCTACATATAGCCGTTGATTTCAGAGTTAGTCCCAAAATTCTAACAGAGCCCTTCTCAGTCTCCACCTAGTAGGTAAATCTATCATAGCCCGGTGGGTATACAGGAACTGTCCAGCTATGATACCTCAGAAAGTCACTTCAGCAAACTTAGTAGAATTAGAGATAACTGATTTGATGTCATTCTCGGCATGGATTGGCTTTATTCCTATTATGCCTCAGTCAATTATAGAAATAGAATTGTCCAATTTTAATTTCTAAATGAGCCCATCCTAGAATGGAGGGGTAGTACTTCAATACTTAGGGGTTAACTTATTTCATACCTTCGGGCGAGAAAGATGATATCTAAGGGATGTGTCTACCATCTCGTTCAAGTCCAGGTCTCTAGTTCAGAAACCCCTACTCTTGAATTAGTGGCAGTAGCATGTGAATTCCCAGATGTGTTTCTCAAAGATCTTTTTAGAGTTTCTCACAAAAGGGGAATCGACTTCAGAATAGACCTTCTTCTAGATACTCAACCATATCTATTATGCCATATAGAATGGCTCTAATAAAACTCAAAGAATTAAAAGAACATTTAAAGGATCTCCTACATAAGGGATTTATCAGACCCAGTGTGTCCTCGTGGGGTGCACTAGTTTTATTCGTGCGTAAGAAAGACGGTTGTCTCAGAATGTGTATTGACTATCGTTAGCTAAATAAAGTTATGTTCAAGAACAAGTATCCCCTTTCCAGAATCGATGACTTGTTTGACCAACTTCAGGGTGTTAGTTACTTCTCCAAAATAGACCTCAGATCAGGCTATCATCAACTCAGGGTCAGGAAATGTGACATCCCAAAGATAATATTTAGAACTTGGATGGTCACTTCGAATTCTTAGTCATGTCATTTGGTCTTACCAACACCCCATAAGCTTTTAGGGTCTTGATGAATCATGTGTTCAATTATACTTGGACATGTTCATCATAGTCTTCATAGATTACATTCTTTTCTACTCCCATAGTGAACATGATCATACAGACCATCTCAAAATTATATTGCAGACTCTCAAAAACTATCAGTTATTCGCCAAATTCAGTAAGTGTTAATTTTGTCTAAGGTTAGTAGCTTTCCTTGGCCATATAGTGTCTGGTGATGGCATTAGAGTTGATCTCCAAAAGACCGAAGCAGTGATAAATTAGCCCAGACCCATCTCTCCATCAGATATCAGAAGTTTCTTAGGTTTGTCCAGCTATTACCAATGTTTTATTAATGGATTTTTATCTATTTCATCCTCTATGTCTAGATTGACTCAGAAGAGCATTAAATTCCAGTGGTCGGATTCTTGTGAGAAGAGTTTTCAAAAGTTAAAGACTCGACTCACTACAGCTCCAGTTTTGACCATGTCAGATGGTTCAGATGGCTTTGTTGTGTATTTCTATGCTTCCATAGTTGGTTTGGAGTATGTTTTGATACAGCGAGGAAAGGCCATAGCCTACGCTTTTGGATAGCTTAAACCCTACAAAAAGAACTATCCTACTCATGACCTTGAGTTAGTAGTAGTAGTCTTTGCCTTAAAGATTTAGAGGCACTATTTGTATGGTGTGCACATTGATGTGTTCACAGACCATAAGATCCTGTGGTATATGTTCTCTCAGAAAGACCTAAACCTCCGTTAGAGAAGGTGGTTAGAGTTATTGAAAGACTATGACATGAGCGTCCTGTATCATCCAGGTAAAGGCAATGTAGTGGATGATACTCTCAGTAGGATGTCTATAGGTAGTGTTGTGCATGTGGAGGATGGTGAAAAGAAGTTATCTCAGGAAGTTCATCAGCTTGCCCGACTAGGGGATTCACTTAGTCAATTTAGCAGAAGGTAGTGTATGGGTACAGAGTAGTTCAGAATCATCCCTGGTTTCCAAGGTGAAGGAAAAGCAGAATAGGAATCCCATTCTAGCTAAGTTAAATAAATCAATCAGAGATTAGAAGGTAAAGGTTTTCTCCAAAGGGGGAGATAGTGTGTTGCGCTGCCAGGGTCGGCTATGTGTGCTAGGTGTAGATGACTTGAGATAGCAAATTCTTGCATAAGCGCATGGTGCATGTTACTCTATTCATCCAGGGGCCACTAAGATGTACCATGATTTGTGGGAGATCTATTGGTGGAGTGGGATGAAGAGAGATATTGCAGATTTTGTGGCTAAGTGCTTAATATGTCAGCAGGTTAAGATTGAGCATCAAAAGCCTAGTGGGTCCATGCAGGAGTTTTGTATTCCCAATTGGAAGTAGGAAGAAGTGAATATGGACTTTGTGATGGGTTTTCCTCATATCGTCACCAATATGATTCAGTTTGGGTCATTATAATAGGATTACCAAATTATCTCATTTCCTACCAGTCCATACCTCTTATAAATCTAGGGTTATGCCAAACTCTAAATTAGGGAGTTGGTCAGGTTACACAGTGTTTCGTTGTCCATTATTTCAAATAGAGGTACGCAGTTCACCTCTTATTTCTAGAAGGCATTCCAAAAGGGTCTTGGTACCCAAGTTCACCTCAGTACAAACTTTTGTCCCCAGACAGATGGTCAGGAAGAGAGGACCATCCATACTTTAGAGGATATATTGCGAGCTTGTGCGATTGACTATAACGGTATTTGGGATGACCACTTGTCTTTGATTGAGTTCGCATACAACAACAGCTATCATCCCAACATTTAGATGGCTCCGTTTAAAGCACTCTATGGGAAAAGGTGTAGATCTCTTATCGGTTGGTTTGAAGTGGGTGAGGTCGCAGTGGTAGGAACTAACTTGGTATTTGATACCTTTAAAAAATTTTAGTTGATCAGGGAAAGGTTTAAGATAGCTCAGAGCCAATAGAAATCGTACGCAGATGTGTGCAGAAAGGATTTCAAGTTTGAGATTGGGGATTTTGTGTATTTGAAAATCGCTCCGATAAAATGAGTGAAGAGGTTTGGGAAGAAAGGGAAAATCAGTCCCCGATATGTTGGTCCTTACCAAATTCTCAGCCATTTTGGAAAGGTAGCTTACGAGCTCGAGTTGCCTTCAGACTTCACTTTAGTGCATCCAGTGTTCCATGTTTCCTTGATTACGAAATGAATAGGTGACCCAGTAGTCATAGTCACTATAGAGGGCATAGATATTCAGAACAGCCTCTCTTATAAGGAGATTCTAGTCAAAATCCTTGATTTTTAGACTCGCAGACTGAGGAACAAAGAGGTCCCTCTAGTCAAAGTTCTTTGGTAGAATCAGTCTGTTGAGGGAGCTATTTAGGAGGCAAAAGAAAATATACGGACTAAGTATCCCCACCTATTCTCTAAAAACTTTGATTCAGCTCAAGGTAACAGTTTTCCTTTGAATTACTCAGTCTCATGTTTAGATATAGCTACCAACATAGTATCAATTAACGTTGCATACTCAGTCATGCATTCACGAATTAATTCAGTCATGTACTCATGCATCAGACATGCATAATCAATATATAAACTCATCTTATTAGTAATCATAGTCATGCATTCATAAATCATGTACAGCTATGTACTCATGCATCAGATATGCATGCTCAGTATGATAATTCAGTATATTAGTTAATTCAATCATAAAATCATGCTTCAGTTGTCCATGTCCAGCAAGCAAGTACAGTCTATCAATTCTCCCATGGTAGTTAGTCTCATTTAAGGATGAATATTCCTAAAGGGGAGATATTGTAAGACCCTGCAAAATCATGAGCTTAACTCAACCATTTTCAAAGCTCGTTAAGGGGTCCTAGACATAGAAAATTTTGCTATGCATTCAAACTTAATGTTCCTTTAGCCTTCGTAAGTTGGAAACTCTATTTCATGGCCTATATGGCCTTAAAATTTTAATATTTAGGTTAATTCATGATCAGGACTGTCAGTAGGTGTTTTCGGATGAGTTTTATATTTTTTGGACCTCGTTTGAATCACGTTTGGGAATCCAAAGTAGAGTATTGATGCGATTTCAGCGCGGCGCAGTGGCCTTCGCATCGATTAATATTTTTTCTTGGCTCCCAGTGGTAATTTCTAGTGAACCGATATGGACTTGACGCGGCGCGTTGGCTATCGCATCGATGCGAACTACGCGGCGCGTCATCCTGCGCGTCGACATTCCAATTTTCAGTCATTAAAAGCCGCATCCTTGGGGGTATTTGGGTCTTTTTCCCACCCCTATTCATCCCTAAAACACGGGATTCAGCCCTCATTGATGAAAATACACTTACTTTCTCTCAAATTACTCAAGAATAAGAACCCTAGGTGATTTAATTTCAAGTCCAAGGCTCAAGATTTCCACCATTGTTCTTTAGGAATTTAGCAACCAAGGTATGCCAAGTGTTCATCCAAGGGTTCCCTTCCACCCTTGGAGTTCAAGAACCCCTTTTAACTACAAGTTTATGAGTTTGATGAATTTGAATGTGTTCAATTACCATATTAATAGGGTTTTTAGTTCATGATTTACTACAAGATTCATGTGGAATTGATTGATATCTGTGCATTATCATGTGAAATCATGTTGAAACCCTTGAAGTTGTAAATATGGAATTGAACTATGATGCTTACATGTTTTAGTGTCATGTGCATAGATTATGTCCTTCAAGTGTTTGATGAATTATTTATGTGAGTTGAATGGTGAAATTATATCATGTCAGCTTATATTCAAATTCATGACATGCAAGTGTTTGCTAGAATATCCTAAACGAATATACGATGACCAAGTACCTATCTATCATATCTCAAGATTATGCCATGTCGTATAATTTATGTTATTGAGTCCTGGGGGTATTTAATACCCAATAATTTAGTTGTTTACTAGAGCCATGGTCAGTCATAGGATAGTATCAGTCATGTCACGATTGGTAGAATCCAGTCAGTTACAAAACTCAGGAAAACTCATTAGAATTCAGAAATTAATCACAGTATCCAGTTCAGACCACAGTAGTACTCAGTCGGTTAACAAAATTTAATAGTATTTCGTCAGTCCACGAAACCCAGTGAACTCAGTTCAGTTTAGTTATATAGTTTGATCAGAATAGTTCAATCCAGCCTAGAACAGTCTAGAAGCCAGTCTAGTGTCTATTTAATTGGGAGTAGGATTCAGCACCGAGTGAACCCACGGATGGGGACTCACCTTCCAATAGAAGGTGTAATCCTTAGAAGTAGTCCTTGTGTTCCAAAACTAGGTAGCCAGCATAGGTTGAGACATCAACCTGCCAGTCGAGGGTTAGTGAGGTAATCTACCTGATAGTTCAGGATACCACCATTCTTGTTTAGAGCACCTGCCAGATAAGGGTGACTCAGCTTGTCTTTACCCGTGGCACGATACAGACACCCTTCCAGCTGGGGTTATGGGTTAGACCCCAATCAGTTCAGAGAGGGGTATGTTTGTTATATGATTACTTCCCACAATCTCAGTTTCAGTTCCAGTCTTAATATAGAACTCAATTCAGTTTTACAGAAAATTCAGAAATGTCAGATACGATCACTCAGCTCAAAATAGAACTCAGTATAGTTCCATAGAATCAAGACTGGCAGATATAGTCACTTAGCTATCAGTAATTCAGTTTCAGTAGGCTCAGATATTAGTTAATCAGTATTCAGATTCGGTATTCCAGTGTTATAACGATCTCAGTTGTAGTTTAAATATTCACACATGTACTTTCATTCAATTATACTCACATCATTTAGTTAGTAATTTTCAAGCATGTGACCCATGTATTTCAGCTTACCTCACTTTGCATACCAGTACATTCAAAGTACTGATGCATACCTTTCTTTTGTGCTATGATGTTTTATATCATAGGTTCAGCAGTTCATATATTCAGCTGACAGAGTTAGTGGTAAGTCCTCTTAGTTTGAGGACATGATGATTATTTCAGTAGGTCAGCTTATTAAAGTAGTTCGGAGTTAGTTGGGGACTTGTGCCATTAACTCCATATTTTAGATAATTTAGAGGCTTTTTCAGACTAGAGTATTTTTTCAACAGATGTATCAGATTTGGTATTTGTAATACGGTATTCAGTATTAGTACAGTATTGAACTTATGGCATGTTTTTTGCCTAATTTCCGCATATTACAGTATTATTATTCAGTTATTATAGCAGGTACCAGTCATGGGTTAGCTTATGGTCCTTTGGGATTATGAGCACCGTGTAGCGTCCGGGGTACAGACTTAAAGCATTACAGTGAGCGAGAGAAATAAAAATGAGAGTCTTTTTTTTTAAATCCTCACAGGAATTGAGTTGAGAAAAATAAAAATAAGAGAGTCTCATGGGTGAAAATCCTCACAGACGTTGTTGGGAAATGGTGAGCTAAGAAACAAAAAATGAGAGAGGCATATTGGTGAAAACCCTTTAAGGCATCACTATCCGAATAAGGTCTATGAGTGCAAAGGGTCAAAAAAAGCAACTTAGTGTTAGGGTCATTAACTCAGCAAGAATCGACGAAAGTTTTGATGGAAAGATCAAGTTGTATAATCCAAAAGTGTGTTATAATCGTTAGAATTGATTGTCATTTTTAGATAAATTTTATTTCTCTATTTTTAAAAAGGGTACATTCATTGTCTTTTGTTTCTCTTCTATATTTCTATTTTTGTTCTTTTGAGTATGTTATCCAAATGAAAAGTCATTGTTATTTTCTTGCATCTTTGATTCAAGTCCAGGACAAAACAAGTGATAAAGGATTTCAAAACTTGCAATCCACTGCTTCAATTGCACAAAGAAAGACAAAAGGCCAGCACATGAAAGAAATATGACTGTAAGTCAAAATAAGGCATGCAGAAAGTTTTTCTCAATAGACAAATTTGGGGATTCATGGAAATACCAAGATTCAAAGAAATTATTTAAGAGACATAGCCAGAGATATGGCGCTTATTTTAGAGTCACTCTTAATAGTCTGAGTTTGGATCAATGGTGTAGCAAGAAAATGACACATGCCATTAGCTGGAAGCAAGATTAAATATGGCAAGGACAAGAGCAATCGCCTCAAAATCTAAAGCCATAAGCCAACCACCATGTTTTTAAACTCACAAGTTTTATTTATATGAAGCAGGAGCATATGCTACATTCAAATAAAAGGCTTTAAAGTGCAAATATCAAGAGGTGTAATCCCTCACTTCTGCAAACGCAAGAGGCAATGTTGTTGCCCTGGTTTGGTAATCACAATTATGGTAAAACTCATCATCCTGTATCTATAAGAGACACACTTGCTAAGTTGGGTATTTTATATTTCATGGCTAGGAGGTGCACTTCCTAATTGAACTGTTAAATTTTAAAAGATGTACCCTTTAATCAAAATCTCTCATATTTACTCTTAATATACGTGCTTGGTCATTAAATTTTATCCTCTAAATATGCATTTATTGTTCAGAGTCTTGATTCATCATTACATTAAGCGTTTTTCCAATTAGTTGTGATTAAATTTGACACTCAAAAAAGTTTTCTAATGATAAACTGGAGAAAAGAATTTAATTCATCTTGTTTGGGAATTCACTTCAGGACCCTCTTGAAAAAATAGGATTTTTCTTTCTGCTTAGGACCCTCCTGAAAAGAGGACTTTACTTTCAGTTTAGGACCTTCCTGGAAAATGGGACTTCACTTTTCTGTTTAGGACCCTCCTGGAAAATGGGACTTCACTTTTCTGTTTAGGACCCTCCTGGAAAATGGGACTCTAGTTTCTGTCGAGGATCCTCCTAGAAAATGGGCCTATATTTTCAGCAAATAGAAGCTTTCTTTATCACAACTCTTAAAGATAATTTTTGTTCTAGTTTAATTTTGATTTTAGGAGCCTGTCTGAAGAACAGGGTCAAAGAAATAAGTCAGGAGCCCATCTAAAGAATAGGGTAAAGAAATTGAAATTCAAGGAGGGAGAATAGGGTGATAAAATTACAATTCAGGAGCACACTTGGAGAATAGGGAGAAGAAATTAGAAGTCAGGAGCCCGCCTAAAGAATAGGGTGATGAAATAGCAAGTCAGGAACCCACCTGAAGAATAGGGTGAAGAGATTGAAAGTCAGGAGCCCGCCTGAAAAATAGGGTAATAAAATAATAAGTCAGGAGCCCTCTTGGAGAATAGGGTAAAGAAATTGAAATTTAGGAGCCCGCCTGAAGAATAGAATGATAAAATTACAAGTCAAGAGACTGACTGGAGAATAGGGTAATGAAACATAAAGCCATGAGCCCGCCTAAAGAATAGAGTAAAGAAATTGAAAGTCAGGAGCCCGCCTGAAGAATAGGGTAATAAAATAACAAATCAGGAGCCTGCTTGGAGAGTAGGGTGAAGAAATTGAAATTCAGGAACCAACCTAGAGAATAGGGTAAAGAAACTAAAAGTCAAGAGCCCACCTAAAGAATAGGGTGATGAAATAGCAATTCAAGAACCCGCCTGGAAAATAGGGTGAAGAAACTGAAAGTCAAGAGTCCTCCTGAAGAATAGGATGATAAAATATCAAGTTAGGAGCTCACATGAAGAATAAAGTGATTAAATTTCAAGTCGGGAATCTACCCGAAGAACAGGGTGATGAAATTGAAAGTCAACAGATTGAAGAAATAGCAAGTCAGGAGCCCGCCTGGAGAACAGAGTGAAGAAAATCAAAGCTAAGTAACAAGGTGAAGAAATTGTAAGTTAGGAGCCTGCCTGGATAATAGGGTGGAGATTTTCAAATACAAGTTTAAAGTTCAAAAGTCCCATATGAAAGAACATGGTCAATGTTCGAGTTAATATCCAACACCAAATTTTGTATGGGGAAAGAGTCTATTTTCAAGTTCAACCCAAAGAAGATTAGATCATTAATCATTCTGAAAGCATTGAAGACTCAAGTCAAGAGTAAAGAGAAGTTGCATTGGTAGGAATTTTATAATTTTAGTAATTTTTCTAACTTGTAATTTTCATCTTTGATGTAATATACAGAGTCACAGATTAGAATCTCAATAGAACCTTACTCGACTCTCCAACTCGGTATAGTCTCTTTCCTTTTCAACCCTTTGAACTACGTGTGAACTGATCCCCACATAGCCTAAGATAGGTAGGATTCCCAAAATTAAGAGCCGATTGCACTCTATCTTTCTTCACCGTTCTTTTGAATAATGGTTGGGTCAAAATTCTATCTTGTTGTCTACTTTTTTATCTGAAAACGCTTTGTTTTTACATCCAAAGAAGGGCATGATGTAGACACGTAATTTTTCCCCTCCCAAAACCAAATTTACCTATTTTACCCACTTTAGCATACACCTCACCCATAGGCCTCACCCCTCACTCATTCATATTTTTTCACCTCACCTTCTCTCCATAACAAACAAAAAATACATAGTTGGACACACACTGCACATACTTGACTCACAATTGTAGGACACATCTTACAGACTCCACAATTCCCCATCAACATATACACAAACTTTCACACAAAACTGATAGAGGACTGAAAAACACACACAGTAAAAAGAACACATATAGAGACCTACAATTTTAATATAGCACTCCTTTATTTTGGGTTAAACAACAACAATACACACCGGCACACAAAAAAAGAGAGGAAGAGAGTAGTCGAATAAAGGAGAGATAATTGAGAGAGGGAGATAGTGATCAAAAAGAGAGGGAGAGACACGAGAGAGACCGAGAAATAGAAGGCAAAATAGTTGAGAGAAAATAGTGAGAAATTAGCATGAGAAAGGAGAACCAACGAGAAACAGTTTCTTCCGGCGAGTTCACGCCAAAACACAGTACTATCGCCAGAAAATTTGACTCATTTTCTTTGATTTTTGCTACCATCTAAGATCGTCGGAGCTCCGATAATGCAAAACAGTAATTCCATCTTGAGTCAGTACCAAAAACCACTAAAAAAATAAAATCTGGCCTAAAATTTTATCCCACCATCGGAAAGACCATCGGTTTTGAGTAAAACAATATTCGAAATTAATATTTGTGATTTGAGAATCGTATTGAGGTTGTTTTACTGGTTTCAAATCTGTTTGGGTTGCGGTTCTCGATACTGAGTTGGTTTTGTTCGTTGCTGAGGTTTTTCATTTGAGAATTTCAATTCGTGCTTCATCAACTCACTATTATCAACAAAGAAATGAAATTTTTTTAGATTCAATTCTCAACTCTACTCTTCTTATAATTTTAGTATGGTTGATGATGTGATTTTGAGGTGTGTTTGAATGTATTTGAGCTTTTGTAATTGTCATGGTGACTGGTTGATTTTATATTGAAATTAGTTCATTATTGATTAAGGATGAAATTCGGGGAAGGATTAATCTTGAAAAAGTGAATATAGATCAATTTCAATTTATTTTTGGTGGTTTAATTCAGAATAAATATTGATATTGTTAAACGCGATAGTATCATGATAGGTCGAAATGGGTAGGCAAATGGCAAGTGTTGACACCTAATTTTTGCCCTCCATGACTAAGTTTAATTCCAAGTTTCTTTGATTTTTAAATAAAATTACAATATCTATTTTATCCAAATAAGAAGTTTTTCAAAGTATTTATCTAGTAAATTTGTCATTTTAAGTGTCGATTATATATATCGTATTCAATTGTACAAAATTATATAATTTTGTTACTTAAATATTTATTTTTACAAAATATCAGATTTTAATCAAAGTTTATCTTGAAAATAAATTCAAATGATCAAAATCTTGATTTAAATATAATTGGTTCTTGAAAATAATTTATTTGGATAAATATGTGCTTGATTTTATTAAATCGAGAAGCTCGGGATTAAATGAGTATTGATTCATATTGGATTTGAATTTAATTTTGTCCTTAATTGAAATTAAATTTGCTACAATTACAATGCAATTGGTCAATTAATCTCTAATTTGACAAAAAATTAAATGAAATTGACTAATCCCTAATCTATTTGGGGTTATTTAATAAATAACCCCAAAAACCCAGTTCCACAATTAAAACCCAAATAATCCAATTCTAGACCAATTCCTAAAACTACTTCCTAATGTACCCAATTTAGGCCTTAATACCCTTTTTAACCAACTTCCCATTTATTCCCAACATGAGCAGCCCAAGCCAGTAGTCCACTAGCCCACTTATCTACGACCCGGCCTAAATTATTTTCCCCTTTTATCCATTTACAAAGCAGCAGCAGCCCTCAATATCAACCACAACAACAACACCCGATCCATCAACCTAATATGCACAACCAACCCAACCAGCAACCCGCCCCATCGATAAAATTTGACTTGAATCTATCGACAAAACGAACGCAACTACCATGCCAATACCGGATTCTCTCCAGCAATGTAACAACAACAACATTAGCTTTAATGGTTGCATTTTGGCTTCAAATTCGACACCCAAGATCCCTTTTTTCCCTTAAACACGAACCAGCTTTCTAAAATCGACCCGACACTAGAACTCATTAGTTTCGGCTCCAAATTTGAATAACATTGTGTCCAGCTCACTTAAATGGTTCATTTGGATTTTTTATTTAAAATTTAAAAATCGTATCCCGTACATATTCGTACAATTCGTTGCCAATTGAACCTTATCCTTGAATTTTGAATTCCCAAAACACCCTTGAAATTCCTTGTCCCACATCGGTGGAAGCAAAGTTGAGCCTAAAATTCCCTTCTATATAAACTCATTCTTGAGCTAAAATTAAACAAGCCTTGAAGGTTGAAAAAACTTTCAAGCAAAAAGTCTATTTTTCTAGTAAATAGTTTTATTGCAAAAAGTTGATGGGTTTTCAAAGTCGCGGCGAAACTTTTCGATGGTGGTCGGTAGCTCGTGGTCTCATTTTGTATCCCAACATCCGGTTAGTTTTCAATATCTTTTATTTATACTATCACAATGTAATAGTGGTAGTCGTAGTCGTAGTCTGATTTAGATTATTGTGTTGTATGCAGAGATTGTTTGCTGTAGAGGCATTAAATTCCATAGGTTCTATTTTCTTTTGATGAGATTAGATGTGATAATGTTCCTGCTCGTTGTTGTTTATGGTGTTAGATTTCATAGAAAATAGATTTCGACATTGATGTTGGTCTTAAATTTTTATTTTTGAAGTCGGTTCCATTCTTTTTTTTTTCTCTTTACATTGAGTAGTCTATGGATATTGAATGATAGATGTTCATTCTATTTATGGATGATACTGTCATGTTTTTCCAATTCATCCTACCTTGTGAATAATGATATGAGAGTTCGATATAAATAAAATAAGTATTCTGAATTTCTTTCTTCTTCTTTGAAAGGTCATTATGTAAAGTTTATCCATACCATTATGTTTTCTTCATGAAATTTAGTGTTGGTGGTCGTATGGATTGTCCTTCAATTTTATCATATTACGGGGTTGTTCTGAAACTATCCCTGTGGAAATCTAGAGAAGGGTCATGTTGTTGTTTCTTTTTTGCTCTTTTTTGAAGAATACCTTGAAAAAATATTCTTGTTGAGTTACTGTGAAACTTAAGGTGAATGAGTTATAAGAAGCAACTTTCGAAGTTCAATTCTTGTCCGTCTCTATGTTCTTGAAATTAATTGTATTCATATTTTTATGGCGGAGATGGAGCAACCATGATTTGTTCGATAATTTTCTAGGTAGCTTTTGTTACATTGAAAAAAAATGTATGTTCTTCCTTCTTTTTTTTTTGTTTTACAGCAAAGTGTTAGTATTCTTGTTATTATTTTTATCGATGTCTTTGCTTCAATTTATATTCAACTTATTACTAAATGGTGAAGGGCTATAGTTTCCCTGTCTTGATAGTAAAATTTTGATGAATATGTGAGGTGCCTTCTTGCTATTTTGATATTAAATATTGTATTTCAAGTAAACTGTCAAGATTTGTGCCCAATTTCCTATAAAAAAATGAATTGGTTTTCGAATTGTGTTCTGATGGCTTAAATAACGAATTATTTCATTAACTTTCATATCTAGCCTAATCTCTTATTACCTCCCTATATTTCTTTTCAATTGCCTGGAAATGCCTCTTTATGCTATGAAATACTCCGAGTTAGTATTATAGATTAGTACAAAGATCGATCTTGTTTTGATTACTTGAAAAAATACGAAAAGTAAATCCATGAACTTGTTCAAGATTATATTTAGTCTGAATCGGTTGTATTTCTTATTTATTTTATGAAATTAATCACTCTTATTATGAATGAAGTGCTAATCCTTCTTTTTTATTTGGCATGGAAAATATGTTCGGGATCCAAGGGGACTTTCCCTTTCTTTGCATTCATAATGGGTCAATAAGGCCCATCTCCACGAGTCAGCCTCAAAAGAAAGGTCAAACGTCAATCTCATGACATATGAATATACAAGGAGTCGAAAGAAGAAGAATGGGTTAAAGTCACATCTTTGAAGAGACAAAGAGACTAGAAAGTATCTTTTTATTTATTTATTTATTTACATTCATTGTCGTCTTTTATTTATTTATTTATTCATTCATTTGGGCCTCGAAGCTAAAGTTGTAAATTTAATACAGATGGAGCAGATTTTAGGCCCACGGGACAGGTGCAAGTGGGACAAAATCCCTATTAGATTTGGGCCCAATGGCCTAAGTCTTTTATTTTCTCTCCTTCACTCCTTATGTGTTTATTTGCCTTTCATTTGTTTAGATTTAGTTAAAATCCCTATTAAGTAATCCAAAATTGTTTTACACGTCATTTTCTAAAATCAATCACTTTCCAACAACCAATTGAAGTTAAACAAAAGATAATTTCAAGAAGTCCAGATAACCGAAAGTTAGCGAACGTTTTAGGAGCCTAAAACCTTCCTAAAACGTTTATAAGAACCGCGTACTCAGAATCTTCAAATTTTAAATGATTTTTCTATTTTGGATCGTTTAAAGTATCTTACAAAGGTTTTTTTAATTCCTTTTCAAATAAATTAAGTGGTGACTCTTCAAAATACAAAATTTTCTCAAAACAGAAATGGCGAATCTGCTGGGGATATTTAACTAGGTTCTAATCAAATGTTTGATTTCATCTTTTGATTAACTGTTTACGTGTTTATATGTTTTGATTTAGTGGTATTTAATTATTGCATCTCAAAGCATTATCCTGCATTGATTAAATTATTTTGGGGTTTCGTGGATATCCCGGCCCCTATTGTTCAATTCCAAGTAACGTGTTGGAAATACGATCGTTTATTAGCACGTGAGTTGACTGATGGCTGTTCGTATTTCCAAATCCAAGTCGTCTTCTTGGGAACTTAGTTAAAACCCACTCTAGACACCCAGAATAGAGCTAAACCAAAACCCTTTTTAGGCATAAGCCTCGGATGACCCAATACCCGAAGGGGGTATTGTGCCTATTGGAAAACTTGCCCTGTGTCTATTGACCCCGAGTCAATAACAGACGAATCATATTTGTGTGTTGAAGAAATATATATTTATTTAATCCAATATATTATTCTTTGGGGATCGGTAGAAGGCTTGTTTTGCTTACTTTCGTGTAAGGACGCCTCAATCATACGCCAACTGGGGGAGGAATTGAAGCAAGCCAAGCAAGAAATTGATCGATTTAGATGATTGCATCTAGAGCATAGTTATACAAAATTTGCTTGATTATCAATGATTGTCGCCAATGACAAAAAATGGACAAAGCTAAAAGGGTGAAGGCCGATAAAAGATCATTGAGGAGCTAGTATTTCTTATCCTCTACGCGGGATATTGTTCTTTTTCACATGTTATTTTTCCTTTTGTATCCCTTTTGTGCAAATTTTGTAGGCATTTATTCCATTTATGTACACCTATGAAGGTTTTTGGGAGATAATGGATTGATTTTATAAAGCATATATTTCCTTCAAATACGTTAGGTCAACCCTTGGCTCAAAAGGGCCACCCAATTAGGATGCTCATTTATTATAATATATTTGTATGATATAACTGCTTATGTGCTTACACGTGTTATGTTGATTCGAATCAAAGGAGAATTGATCCAATCTCATTTTTCACAGAACATCTCTAGGCAGAAATATACCCCATTATACAAAAATCCGACCAAACATACTCCAAGTCTCCCGAGTTTCTCATAAAAGTTTGCAGACATTGTTAAAACTTCCAAAATGATCGTTACCATTTTAGGAAAGTTGACTTTAGAATTAGAAAAAGCCATTATAGTTACAAACTATGTTTGACCTGAATTCCCAAGAAAGGGATACGTAGGCGGCCTATTTCGGCTTCGGTCTACCCTTTAGGACAATTTATCCCTTCCTATTATGTACGAACTACATTTGACCTGAATTCCTAAGAAAGGGATACGTAGGCAGCCTATTTCAATTTCGGATAATTTATCCTTTCCCTTTATGTATGACCTACGTGATGACCTAAATTCTCAAGAATGATATACGTAGGCGGCCTATGTCGGCTTCGATCAACCCACAAGATTTTTCTATATATCCTAGCGTAGGTTTGAACTACGTTTGACCTGATTCCTGCTTCAACGAGATACGTAAACGCCCCAACAACTCGGTCATGTAACCCCAGAAAATGAAAACTAGGGAAGAATTTTTTAGAATAATTCTCAAAAATTCACAAAAGGAAGATCATCACCTAACAAAGAGAACGAAGACCAACAAAGACTTCGGATTCTGTCGAGTTGATATCATATCAAATAACTTTAAACTAGGAAAGAAATTTTGAGGAAGGCCTCAAAATTTCCACCAAACACTGGAACATATTTCAAATTCCACAGCACCAGAGGTCAAAGTTAAACTTTTGAAGTCACTAGCTGCGACAAAGTCTAGGTAGACTTAATCTCAAGCTATGATAGAACTATTTGAAGAAACCCCCAACAATGATGATGAGTTTTGAAAATCCTCCATCGGATATAGTCAAAACCAATAGGAAAACATTTGTTGAGCTAGTACATGACATGACTGGCAGGGATTTTCTAAAGCTTTTTAGAAACTTTCAAAACTATTTTCTAAAATTAAGACTAATTACAAAAATCTATACAAATCTTTTACTTATTGATTGCCTAGACGTCTATTGGAGCAAGGACTCGGGGTGGAGGTACCAACATGACGAGGGACCTAAAAGATGGTGAGGAGCAAACCGAGGATCAAAGAAGGTCAACACGGAGTAGTTTCCCTCAAACTAATCATTTTTTTGTGAATGCAGAGATCAATACACAAAAATGAGAGTCTTTTTCAAAAATCCCCAAGCAAGTTGGGAGCCACACCAGAGAATATGATGTTCAAGAATGGTATTTCTGGGTAGCCCCAAAGATGGGTTAATACCTATTTATCGATGACCTTTTGAATTGTCTATCTCATTTCTTGAGACCACGAAGGACAAACAAAGGCGCCTTATATTCTTTATAAATATTGTATTTTGAATTGTTCTTAAAAACAGTTGCTAATAAAAGCGACTTTGTGTTTACTGACTGTCTACCTTGAGTACAGGTACACATATAAAGCAAAAATGCAGACAAACAGATTTAGGTGAAACCATCTTTATTCCCAAAAGGGCCATTCCATCTCATTCTATTGCCAAGAGGGGCATTGCATATCATCCGCATTAAATATCTGATGACATGCGAGATATCATATGCTAGCGTCAAGGGTATCATCTGTATCAAATATCTGATGATGCGTGAGATATCATACGCTGGCGTCAAGGGTATCATCTGCATTAAATATTTGATGATGTGTGAGATATTATACACTGGCATCGAGGGTATCATCTGCATTAAATATCTGATGACGCGCGAGATATCATACATTGGCGTCGAGGGTATCATCCGCATTAAATATCTGATGACGTGCGAGATATCATACCCTGGCGTCGAGTTAAAACTAAATATTAAATGCTAAAGAAAATCATCACCAGTTATTACTGGTACTAGATGCCGATGGCCTGTGCTAGTACGGGCCCAATATATAATTTATTTTGTTTTAATTTAGGGATAATACTCACAAAAATACTTGAACTTTGACCGGATTTCCAGTTAAGCATACCGAACTTTGCGGGAGTCCTATTATCCTCCTAAACTTTTTTTTCGTATTTTAATGGTATATATCAGTCCCCTTGGACCATTGCGTTTAATTCACACGCATTGGGCGCGCAAAAGTGTTAAAAATTGTTTAAAAAACTTTTTTTGGTCAAAATAGTCCTCAATTTTCTTATTTTATAAATTGAATGATTTTTTATTTATTTTTTATTTATATCTTCTCTCTTCTTTCTTCTCTCTTCTTTCTTTCTTCTTCTCTTCAATGGTGTTTCATTTCATTGTTGACTTGGAATTGAATTGAACACAATTTTATCACACACACACCAAATAAGTTATCTTCAACACACTCAATTCAATTACATCAATGTGATCTAATTTCAATACACACACCAAATGAGTCTTATTCAATTCTATCAAAATAGTAAAATTAACCTATCATTGTCATCATCAACTAACCCACTATTGGCGCTAGAAGGAAATTTGTCGGCACAATCTTGATAGTAATTGAAATTTCGAATTTTCAAGAAATCAGTGAAGTTGATTTTCTCAAATTATTAATTTTTTATTCTTTTTTTAAAATGATACATTTTGAAGTTTCTTTCTAGATTGGTGATTTGGATTCTCTAAAGTAAATTCTTGCTATTTTTTCCATTAAATTAAACTTGGGGAGTATAAAGATTGAAACTTTCTGAGTTTTGGGTTGTTAGATGCCAATGTTTGGGTTGTAATAGTGTTGTTGGTCTACTGCTACTGCTAATTTTTTGTGGATTTTGATCATTGTTTTGGTCTACTGCTATTGCTTACTTTGGAGAAGAACAACACCATTGTTGGATACCAGTGTTTTGGTCTGCTGCTACTGCTAATTTTTTTGTGGATTTTGATCATTGTTTTGGTTTGCTGCTATTGCTAATTTTGGAGAAGAACAATGGTGGTCTGCTGTTACTACTAATTTTTTGTGGATTTTGATGAATAAAAAGGAGAAGAAAATAAGAATGGAAAATGGAGAAGATTAAGAATTGAAAAGAAAATAAATGAAAATTAATTCTAAATAAAAAATACATGTGTCAATCATTGGCATGTGTATTACACTTTTCACTTTAAAATTGGGTATAACATTTTGAGGGGAGTTAATTCCACTTTTAAAAAGTCCGGGTTAATAGAATCCCTGCAAAGTTCAATATGCTTAACTGAAAATTCGATCAAAGTTCAGCTATTTTCGTGAGTATTATCCCTTTAATTTATGTGATACAAATTGAATTTAGATAATTAAGCATATTTTTAATATATTTTTTGACATTTAAATTATTAACTATTATAATTTATAATAATTTTTATGTAAGTTTTAAATAATATGTGTTCCTTGTCCAAACTTTTATGGTATACTATCTTTAATAATAAAGAATAAAGTCTTTCTCTCTCGGCATACGTTAGGTGCTTTGCTAACGTACGCTACCCCATGGCTAGGGGACGACCGAGGAAGACCACCAACGAACTGCCGACAGTAGAACGATCAGGGGGTGCGACTGTTCATCACTCCCGAGCTGTGAAAAACAAGGGCAAACTTGCCCTGCTGAGTGAGGATCTGGTGTCAGGAGATGATGACGAGTCTAATTAGCCTGGACTCTCTAATTTTCTCTCTCCGCAGGTCCAATTAGCTCAGGGAGGAATTGGAAAATGGAATCAACACGTTTCCCCAAATTTATCAATGAATACAGTGCGTAATTCAACTAGAATCGTACAACTAGGGAAAAAGGTGCAGGATGCCCCATCTACTTCGAATACTAGAACACGAAGGCCACCTACTAGGCCTGTGCAAGCACCAGTAGTAGCTCAACTTATGAACACGACTATGGAACCCGCGAAAGAAGAACCTACAAGAACTTCGTCTAGTATTGTGGCAGGGAATAAGTTTTCTTCAAAAGGTATGAGTCTATCCTATATCCCACCAACTATTGCTAATGGTGAGATAGTGGTGCATTTCTGATAAGAGGACCTTGACATTGAGTCGGCGAAGGGGCATAAGGTTTTGATTTTGTATGTGGTTGTGAATACACCTTCCATAGGCGCTATTGAATGATTTATCAAAGCCAAATGGTCCTTATCAATGAAGCCTAAGATCCTATATCATAACGATGGGTACTTTGTCATTCGAATGTCTAGTACTACTAAACGTGATAAGGTGATTCACTCAGGACCATATATGCTAAATAGTCAACCTGTTATTCTGAAGTCTTGGTCAGAAGGATTTAATTTTAATGAGGAGGTATTGAAAACAGTCTCATTATGGGTGAAGTTTCCTAATCTAGCCCTGAACTATTGGAGCAAGGATGCTTTAAGTAGGATTGGTAGCGGTATTGGAAAGCCTTTATATGATAATGATTGTACTACAAATGCTGATCGAATTTCGTATACTCGAATCCTAGTTGAAATGGATGTAACTAGACCTATTCCTAATTCAGTTAAGACATGTGATCCGGTAGGGAATGTGATTGAGCAAAAGCTTAGCTATGAGTGGAAACCTACCTATGCCCGAAATGTTGTCAAATTGGGCATCACTGTACGACCCCACAAAGGAAGGTGACAACACAGGTTATGAAAAATAAATTCCAGCAGCAGACATGGATTGTAAAGCAAATAAGAGATCCCAAGGTATATCAAACTATTGATGCCAGGGGTCGCTTTAAAGAACAATTATACACTAATGAAGAATGGGGACAAGTGAAAAAAAAATTCCCAATCTAAAACCAGCATGGACCATGGTGACAGGGAAATCTACTACCAAGAACCCCCCTAAGTTTCAACAACCTAGTGTTGGTAGCACAAACACTTTTAGCGCACTTGATTTTGGGCAACTTAATCAATCTGAAGAAAGGGAATCTAGAGGTCGGACTTTGCATAAATTCATAGAACCATCATGATCATTGTTGATTGGAATGTAAGAGGCATAAATAAGGTGTATAAGCACCAAGAGTTTAGTAGTTTTGGTAGGAAAAATAATGTATCATTGATTGCAGTCCTGGAGAATAGAGTAAGGGAGGGGATGACTCCTAGAATCATCAAAAAAACTAGTAGGTAATTAGAAATGGGTAGCTAACTATCAGGAGGCCCTTGGAGGGAGAATATGGATTCTGTGGAATCTAAATTGCATTGATTTCCAAGTAGAGGTACAACATAAGCACTTTATCAGTGGACATGCCAAGTGCCTACAAAACAATATGAGTTTTAAGATATTCATGGTATATGGATTGCATAATGTAGCTAACAGGAAGCAGTTGTGGACTGATCTTAAACCTCTAGTGAAAGGATGCCCTAAACCAATACTTGCTATGGGAGATTTCAATACCATAATATCAAGTACTAATAGTCTCTATAGAAACACCAGTTCAGGAGACTGAAATAAGGTACTTTAAGGAGTTTGTGAAGGAAGGGGCTTATTACACTAAAATCAGTGGGAAGGCAATATACATGGTCCAATAATCACATAATGAGCAGGATAGACTGGATATTTGTAAATGCAGCCTAGATGCAATCATGGCCACATTTTGAGGGGATGGTTATGGACCCTCTCTTCTCGGATCACTGCCCTTTAAGTGTTCAGGTGGAAAAAACAAGTGAGAGAAAACACAAATCTTTTAAGTTCTATAACTTGTCGATAGATCAGCTAGCTCACGCTCTAGTCTTTCATTGATCTTTTCTGCCCCAATTATTTATCTAGTCACCAAAAATTTCTTCAAAAATTAGAAACATCCTAGAATAAGCACTCTTATGGAAGGCATATGTATGCAGTATGGCAAATATTAATGCAAGTCGAGAATGGTATGAAGCAGCTAGCCTGGCATGAATATAACGGGGTAGAAGGGAAAATCAAGGAAGCCCGAGCTAACCTTACAATCATCCAACAACAAATGAGGGACCATGATAAATTTACAGAGCTGAGATCATCAGAGGTGGAAGCCAAGAACAAACTAGAAAAGTGGTTACTGGTGGAGGAGAGTATAATGCATCAAAAATCAAGGGTGCAATGGCTAGAAATAGGGGATACCAACACAGCTTATTTCCATGCTTGCCTTAAAATAGGCAAGCACAAAATTATATCAGGAAGTTGATAGCAAATGATGGTACTGTGTTGTCTACAGAACAAGCAATTGAGCAAGAGGTAATATCTTTCTATAAAACTTTATTGGGTACAGCAGCCCCTCAGTTACCTTTGGTTCATCCTGCTATTATGGAAGATGGCCCTACTCTTACAAGGGCAAAATAATTGGACCTAGTAAAACAAGTCACTTCTGAGGAGATTCAGAATGCTTTAATGGGAATTGGTGATAACAACTCTCCTGGGCATGACGGTTTTAATGCACTATTTTTCAAGAAAGCTTGGCCAGTAATAGGGCATGATGTTACTGATGCAATTCTTGATTATTTTACTACAGGGAAGGTGAGGCACGAAGTGAACTGTACATCAATTACTCTCATTCCCAAAGTAAAAACCCTTTCACAATTAAATAATATAGACCCATCTTTTGTTGCATTTTCTACAAGGTTATATCTAAGGTCTTGACTAATAGAATACAACCCATAATGGATGACTTGGTGGACAACTGTCAAGGTGCTTTTGTTCCTGGACGCCTTATCACTGACAAGATCATTCTAAGTCATGAACTTGTTAAGGATTATGGAAGAAAAAACATATCTCCTAGGTGCATGATCAAGGTGGATATGCAAAAGTCCTATGACTGTGGAATAACCCTTTATTGAACATGTGTTGAGATTGTTGGGGTTTCCTGCTATTTTTGTGAATTGGATATTAATGTGCCTAACAACAGTAAGCTACTCTGTACTATTGAATGGCTAGAGAACTACTACATTTATGGCTAAGAAAGGGTTGAGACAGGGTGACCCTATATCTCCTTTTCTTTTTGTTCTAGTTATGGAGTACCTTAGCAGACTATTGAAACCACTCAAGGGCACTCCAGGTTTTTATTTTCATCCAAGATATGCAAAACTAAATCTGGTGTAGCTGGGATTCGCAGACTATTTATTGTTATTTTGTTGGGGCGATGTAATGTCAGTCAACGTGCTAAAAGAGAAATTCCAGATGTTCTTCGTTGCTTTGGTACTAATTGCTAATGAATTCAAAAGCACAGTATATTTTGGAGGGGTCTCACAGGCAACCCAGCAGTGCATACTGGATATTTTAGGGAATACTAAAGGTACCCTTCCTTTCCACTACTTAGGGGTCCCCTTGAGCACAAAAAGGCTCACTACCTTGTAATATGAACCATTAATTGACAAAATGCTTGGAAGAATTACAAATTGGACGTACAGGTTCCTATCTTATGTAGGAAGAGCCACTCTAATCCAGAGTATTCTATTTGCTATTCAAACTTATTGGGCTCAGGTTTTCATCCTTCCTAAGAAACTGATCAAGTTTATTAAAACTATATGTCGAAGGTTTTTATGGACAGGTGCAGCTGAAGTACCGATAAAAGCCTTAATAACGTGGGATCAGCTAAGCAAGCCTCAGGTAGCAGGGGGGGTTAAACTTGATTGATATTGGACTATGGAACAAAGCAGCTATATGTAAACATTTATGGTACCTTTGCATCTCAAAAGAGAAGTTGTCGATAAGATGGGTGCACGCTTACTACTTAAAAGGTAATGATATTTGATCTGCTATCCCAAGTGTAATGCCCCGAAAATTTGTCCCGAGATGTTACACGGTGCTTAGGATCATAAGTGATCCAAATCTAACCCTTCTACTGGCATGACTCATAAGCAGCTGAATAATATGCATAAAACAACTGAGTTTACAATGCGGAAACATAACAATGGCGGAATCGGAGAAAATAAAGTACTGATATAAATTTAACATTCTGATAAAGTCTTGAAGAGGGACTGAAAATACATAATTGACTCTAACTAACATCTGTGAAACCTATACTATACTGACTATACACAGCTAGGACGCGACCCCAACTATCACTAATCAATACATAAGGATAAGAAAATAAAGTACATCAATAACATCTAACTAAAGTCCCTAAAATAGGAGGACTAATCATCTGCAGGCCGAAATCTGCAATCTTTCTGAATCTGAATGTGCATACTAGACTTGTACCTACATTATGAGACAATATAGCACATAGACATATATGTAGATCAGTACTTTGAGGTTATATTGAGTATATGGGGGTGAAATGCATAAGTAAAACATAATCTCATCATCATAATTTGTAAAACAATGCATGCTAAATGTAAATGACTCACATAGCTCGAGTAAATCTGAAATAATGAAATCTGATATCATAAATAATAATGCATATATTCTGAATGTTGTGAGTCATTACACTTAGTTCCAAAAATCTATATTCTCTTTTTTTGTTCTCAAATCATGTAAGCTAGATGAAATCTGAAGCTCATTCTACGTAGTAAATACTTTATCTCAAAAGCTATTTTAAGAGTGGGAGACATCTATTTGGGAAGTTCTTCTAATCGACATATACACCATGTGAGCACCCATGATGTCCCACGACTAGTCCCCGGAATGTTAGGATTGTTCTACCCTTTCCATCAGAATAGAACTATCTCATCTCAGTGATCACAATCTCAGTTATCCACATAAAAGTGGGATTAATCTAAATCCTACATTGGCACGTAGTTCTGGGGTATGAAACCGTGGTAACGTACCCATCTCAGTGCTAAATACTACTTCCAATCTCATGCTCAAAATCTCAAGAAAATCCACTTTAAAATAATCTCATGATTTATAATGAAACCAACTGTAAAATCTATAATCTCAATTTCCAAAGTGGATTTCAATCTATTGTGATCAAAAGGTCAAATCTTTCTCAATAATCTCAAAAAAAATCTAATCATGGGGTGCCTATAGTACAAAAATTTTCAAAATAACAACCTCAAATAGGGCTTAATGACCCATATATCAATCTCATAACAAAACATCTCGAAATTCATGTTTGATGACATAAACATTCATAAATCATCTTAAAATCTGAAAATTTCAGCAATATACATAATAATATCAAGATACTCTTACAATTTAACTTCTAAAAACATTGAAATTCTCATAATCTCATGAATAGCAACATAGGGTGTAAACCCAACATTAATTTCATAGGAAAACATGTAAAAATCAAATAACTTTTGTAATAAAATCAAGTTTTGGGAACAAGGACGAAAGGATTGTCCTTGTTCATAACCCCATATACCTTAATTGATGATCTTTAGATGAAAAGCTTGAATCTTGGATTCCTAGTGAGTTCTTGATTTTTTTGTCTTGGGAACCCTCAATTTGAAATTTTCTTGGAGAAAGTTCTAGGGTTTTGCTTTTGAAGAGAATGATGAATAATGAGTATAAAGTGCTAGAAATACGTTTAATCTTATGTTTTGGGCGTATTGGGGCCTTGGGTTTTGACCAAAATACCCCTCTTAATGTTTAAACGGATTGAAAAAAATATTCTCCGAACTGGCAGGCCACCGCGATGCGCCACTATCGCAGTGGCTCACTGGAATTCGGACGACTGGAAACTGGTCAGACTCCGCAATTCGAAGCCATCGCGGTGCCCCTTTGAAATTCCATTTTGGCTACTGTATGGAAATTGACAAATGAAAAATTGACCCTCTCCGCGACGTGCCAATATCACGGAGGGACACTGGAAAATGACAATTGTCAATTTGTTTAGCTTCGCGAAGCGCTGAGAGTCAAGGTGACACACTGTCAAATTAAAAATGTCATAACTCCTTCACCGAGTGTCGGATTTAGGCGAATTTGGTATCGATGGAAAACAGTGGCGGATGTAGAGTAGAAGGTGTAGGTTCCCGGAAACCCACATCCACTACCGTAAGACTTAAAATTACATAAAAAAATCGTTAAAAGTTATAAATATTAATAGGTGGGAACCCATAACTAAACCAAGGGATAACTTAGTGGCAGAAAAAGAGCCCTTGGAAATCTACAAGTTTAAAATTTTGAATCCGTCTCTGATGGAAAGCTTATTCGATTTTCCACACAATAAAAAGTCGAAATCTTGAAAATACCGCATGAAATAAATGGTATTCATCTATGAAGCAAATTCTTGACATTCTAGGGACGAATTTAAACTAGAAAAAATGGGGTATTACACCAAGACTACCTCATGGGTCGTTGGAAAAATTTTTAAGGCTAGATACTATCTACAGGAAGTAGGGTGCGATTTAAATAATTTCCAATATGGGGGTACATGTTTGATCAAAGGTGTCTATAAAATGTTGCAAGGGAGATATCACAAAGTGAGATGGAGAAGGCTGGTTTGCAATAACAAGGGATGCCCTAGGTGGATCTTTATATTGAGACTTGCTATCCTAGAGAGACTAGCTACAAAAGAAAGACTTGGGCATTGGGAATTTTTAAAATAATTTAAGTTTTTAATTATTGAGATTTATAATATTTTTTCTTTAATTCTAATTTAAGTGACACTAATATAATTTCGACAGTCAAATATTTATATTACATATTTTAAATTTTTTAAGTTGTTAACTATTATGATTTATAATATTTTTATATTTTTTAAAAAATATATAACAAATTAATTTTTTTTACATATTTTAAACTGTTAACTATTATAATTTATAATACTTTTCATGTAATTTCCAATTAATATATGTTACTCTTATTATCCAAACTTTTAGGGTACTGATAGTCAATTATATATTTAAAATAATTTAAGTTTTTAATTATTGTGATTTACAATTTTTTTTCTTCCATTCCAAATTAAGTGACACTGGTATGATTTTGAGAGTCCGTAAAAAATTTTATATCTTTAAAATTTTTAAGTTGTTAATTATTGTTATTTATTGTATTTCTTACATATTCATTTGCTATCAATTTATGTGACATAAGTAAAATTTAGATAATCAATTATATTTTTAATATATTTCTTTAGATATTTTAAGCTGCTAGATATTGTAATTTATAATATTTTTTTGGTATTGTAATTTACTATTTTAAGCCATTAGCTATTGTAATTTATAATACTCTCTCCTTGTCCAAATTTTTGTGGTGTTGATAGTCAATAATATTTTAAAAATAATTCAAGATTTTAAATATTATGATTCATAATATTTTTTCTTCTATTCATATTTAAGTGACACCAATATAATTTCTAGAGTCAACCAAATATTACGATTTAATTAGCGAAGCAGACATGTCTTAAATGGCTCTTAAACTAATTACAATTGATAGAACAAAATTTCTATAAAAAAAAATACTTCTGAAAAAAAATTAAATGGGTCTCATATAAGACGTCAAGTTAATATAAAACATCAAGAGTTAATTTAACATTTTATGTCTATTTTATTTTTCTTATTAAATATTATTAATTTTTAATACTTAAATGACCTATAATAGTTAATTAGGGTGATATAGTAAAATAACGGTTTAAGCAGCTGAAATAGATATGTCATAAATGCCTATTTTAATTTTTCTTAATAAATGTTATCAATTTTTTAATAATTAAATGATTTGTAATAATTAATTAGGGATGATATACTAAAATCACTAGTAGAAGCAGCTGAAATAGACATGTCATAAATATTTTTTTATTACATATTATTAATTTTTTAATATGTTAATGACTTATAATAATTAATTAGAGGTGATATAACAAAATCACGGTTTGAAACAACTAAAGTAGACATGTCATAAATGGTTACTTATTTTTTTTATTAAATGTTATTAATTTTGAATGTGTAAATGATTTATAATAATTAATTAAGAATGATATAGTAAAATTACTTGTTGAAGTAGCTGAATTAGAGATGACATAAATAATTCTTTTACTTTTTTATTAAATAATATTAATTTTTTAATATATAAATAATTTATAATAATTAATTAGGGGTAATATAGTAAATCACGGATTGAAGCAAGCTGAAGCAGGTTGGTGAAGAAGCAGGGAGGACAACGGTGTCCTGCCTGCTTGATCACACTTGTAACCTCTCATATACACTTCATCAAGCATGAACGATTAGAGGTTATCAAATATTAGCAAAACTATTTTGACTTGTAATTGCTAACAGGTTCCACTCAAAAATTGGTGGAAACAACATTGACATCGTTAGTCAACTCTTTCAAAATACACCCCAAAAATCAAGGAAGTGAATAATCTAACCAAGAAATAACCCATAAATTTTTCAAGGTAATCATAAAAACGACAATTCGTGCAGGGATTCGCGGAAGAGTCTTACGACAAAGATGTATTATACGCAGTCTTATCTTATATTTTTGTCAGAGACTATTTTCAAGACTTGAACCCATAACTTTCTGGTCATATGAAGATAACTTTAATTTACCAGTTACTCTAAGACTCCCCTTTAAAATTGATAAGCTGCAAAAAAAACTCATTTTCGATATATATATTTATACTAGTTTAACCGCACATGCCTCGCACGTGTAACATTTGATTATTTAAAGTTAAAAGATTTTATCTATTGCGGTGATTTTTTGATGAAGTAAAAAAGTTTAAATCACTTTCCAAAGATTCTTCTCACTTTAATATAATAATGTAAACATAAATATATATTTTAGTAAGCACATATATATTTTACCACCAGAAGTTTCAAGTGGTTGATGAATCATCACTTTTGCGTTTGTCATGTAGTACCTCTTTCCCTTACAACCAGAGGCTAAAAAAGACACATCAATTTGAACCATATTTGTGGTACGATTATTTTTTTTCTATATTTAAAATCTTTCCTTGTTTTTAAAGTCAAATCTTTACAGAACCATTGATTACATTCTTATTACGTAGTTAAAATTTTTAAAAATTGATACTTCTTAAATTTTTCTTATTCTAACGCTTTCATATTTATTTCTAGATTATTTGAATCTCCTTAAAATCAAATTTAGTTGATTTAGAATTCTTAAACTAATGATAAAACATTAGTTGTCATTAATTCTGATGACTTTTAATAAGGAAAGATTTTACCATAAATATATTTAATTAATTTTTAACTCTTAAATATTAAGGAAAAATAGTGAAAGGATGATTTTGTCTAAAACAAAGACTTTTAATGAAGGGCAAAAAGTTCAAACAACATTTTTAAGACCCTTTACACTTTTAATAAATTATAGATATAGATATAAATATAGATTATCGATATAGATATAGATTATAAATATAGATATAGATAGATATAGATATAGATTATATATATATATTGTGAAAACTGATTTACTTTTTAATCTAAAAATTTCTTTTCTATGTCGTTTGAGTGATTGTGGTTGGAACCACCTAGATGAGGTTATGTCCAAAATTTGTGAAAGATTGGAGGTAATTTATACCTTGTTTGAACAAACTTTTGGAATTAGCTTATTTTCAAAAGTATTTTTGATTAAAGTGTTGTTTAAAAAAGTATTTTGTGTGAGAATTAAATTTGTGTCTGATCAATAAATTTTAGGAGCACTTTTGAGCAATAATTTAGTTTCTAGCCAAGCTTTTTCTTGTACTTCTAAGTGTATTTTTCTCAAAAATATTTTTAAAAGTACTTTTTTTAGCTTTTGAAAAACAACATCTACTACTCCTAGAAGAACTAATTTTCTCCCAAACGTTAGCTTACTTTTCTAAAATAAGCATTTTTTGGAAAAAGGAAGAAGCAGCACTTTTACCCTCTCAAAGGCTTTGACCAAACCAGCTATTAAATTGATTTTGAGTCAAAATTCAGACTTGGAAAACATTACTGCAACATGTATGTATCCACGTTATGTTGGATATCATGTATATAACACTGATGGAAAGCAAAGTGAGAATTTTTGACGTACTTAGTAGAAGGCTAGGCGCAAAGATAGACATTGGATAGAACAACTTTATACTTAGAAGGTTTGTATAGGGAAAGACGGAGCAAATCACCGAAGATGCTGGGTGTGGTCGAAACTGGAGCTGATTTTCTTTTTTCATTATTTATGCTTTTTGGACTAGTTGAGTTTATGTAATTGATATGAAGGTTGCACCAAAATGTGTTCGATGGACCAAAAAGATATACATGATAAATGAGAGAGACAAAGGATAAAAGTGGGATATACATTGATATATATAGGAGACGTACACAAATATACATATGAGACATGCATCTTTAACCTAGAGTTTTCAGTATAAGAATCCACTGTCAAATCACAAAAGAAAAAACAATCGAATCAAGCTCCAATGGTCTTTAATGGTGTGCGGAGGACGACCATAATAAACGATCCCTTTCCACACGCTTGCCTCTACTTACTTCAGTTTTATAGTAGGCTATGGATTGGTTTTTAATCAAACTAGGTTGATGCTTCCTAATAACAACAAGAAGGTGGGTCATTTTTCTGCCAACTTTCTCTTTACAAAATTGCCAAATAGAGCACATTTGGGCTATGTCCAACCTAATAAAAGCAAATCCAATACTTAGAACAATTTGTAGCTAGAGTACAAAAGCTTGACAAGGTTATATATTACTCTAGCGCGGTGACTTTGATTAAATTATGGAAGTGTACTAGACACTATAAACATAATGAAAATGAAAAAAAGAAAAAATGCTGGTTTGGTTATATGGAATAAAGTTAGGCTAGTTGCTTGTTTCAACCAAATAATTTGTGGGGATTAACAGTTCAAGATCATAATTCACCTTGTTTTCCAAGTTGAGTATTCGGCAGATGGTTAATAATAACTACATTCTCTAGCAAATATAAAGAAATAGTTTACGTGTACCTCACTTTAATGAGTTCAAATATTACACTAAACAGGATATTTGTCTAAATAGTAAAAATGAATATAATAATTTAATTTAATAGCTTTTGAACATGTAAAGATGAAGAATTTACTTATTAAACCTTACCTTTACCAAAAATATTTTTAAAAGTCGATCGACATTCATCTACCCTTTGTAAATTGCAACAAAACAATACAATGATAGAGACATCAAAATAATACAATTAAATCTAATCTCTACACACAAAAAATTTTCAAAGTCGTCCGACACTCAACTACCACATGTAAACAATAACAAAATAATAAGATAATTGAGATTTCAAAATAATACAACTAAACCTAACCTTTACATACAAAAATTCCTTAAAGCCGACCGACATTTATCTATAACCTGTAAACTGCAATAAAATAATACAATAAAAGTGATATAAAAATAATACAATTAAACTTAAATTTTACACACAAAAATTTCTTAAAGCCGATCGAAAATCATCTACGAACTATAAACTACCATAAAATGATAAACTAATAGAGATATTACGATAATACAATTAAACTTAAGTTTTACCTAAAAAAAATTCAAAGCCGACCCATATTCATCTAATATCTGTAAACTAAAATAAAACAAAAGATAATAAAGATATCAAAACAATACAATTAAACCTAACTTTTACGCAAGAAATTCTTCAAAGCCAACCGACATTCATCCACGACCTGTAAACTATAAAAAAAACAATACAATAGTGATCACATTTAAAGCTTCGATTTTAATCCAACTAATTCTTGTCTGAGCAAAAATTTTGACCCTAAAGAATGATTTTGAATGAAAATGAAGAAGATATATATATATATATATATACGCACACGTTGAATTCTATTATGCTGACAAAAACAGTGAAGAAGTTGAGGGTTAGAAATTCAAGCATCCACTAATCTATACATGCAGTCGAATCAAGTTAGATGAGCATCAATCATATTCCCCCAATAGGTAAACTGATTTGTTCTCTAGTTTAATGTACATCTCAATATTTATAGAATTATTTATTTAATTAATAGAGTCTTATTTTAGGAGTATTTTTCTAATTGAACAATAGAAAGAAAAATATTAATTAATTTTCTTATCATATATTTTGGGAAATCTAGTAGAAAAGAAAATATTAATTAATTCTCCTACCATATATTTTTGGAGTTTCAATATATTTTAGGAAGTCTAGTTAATATAATAAAAAATAATTAAATAATAAATTTTAAAAAAATAATGTAAAGACAGTTTTATCTACAGAAGAGTTTTTTAATAAAGGTCAAAAAGTCCAAATATGAAGAGGAGAAAGAAGCACTAACAAAAAGCAAGGAGTTTTATTTCTTCTAAATAACATTTACAAATCATATATAATCAGAAAAAATTTATATAGGATTTAAATTTATTATTTGGTCCTAAATTATTATTATAATAATTTAGTTATAGAAGGAATTGATTTGGGTTCGTAATTTAATTTTTGTACTCTTAATAATGGCACATAAAAATATTGTTATATATGGTCTATCAAGAACTATCAACGAATTCAGTGGTTGACTTTATACAACGAATTCATTGGTTTACTTTATTATTATACAACGAATTCAGAGGTTGACTTTATTTTTATTTAAAAAAAAAAGACTTTATGTTATAAATATATTTATATTATAGTGAATAACTATCAAGATCAATCAAGATCTAGTTGATATTTATAAGGATTTGAAAATTTTGTCTTTTTGTCAAATTAGGAGTAAATTTTCCTTATAAATAGAAAGGCTTCCTTCATTGTAAATTACCCCTAAAGAAATCTCTCAAGAGAAATAAGAATTACTCTCTATTCTCTCTCTAAAATTCTTTTTTATTCTTTATTATTTTATAACACGTTATCAGCATGAGACTCTGTCAAATAAGGTGATATTATAAATCTAAAGATAATTTCAAGATTAATTTCTTATGTTATTTATCTTTTGCTACAAATGGTAGGAAAGTAGTGGTTTATAACCATTTATACTTTAAAACAACTGGATAAGTATGTTAAAAATAGACTTATGTACTTTTATGTTTCTTGCTTAGTACATTGTTGCTACGAATATATGTTGTGTGACTATGTAATGTATAGAAGGACTTGCATGTGATGGTATTATTACTGTGGCAAATTTGCCGTCATAGTATCAGTATATATATTATAATTATATGTTGTATTACTAATGGCTATTTACATGACTGGTACTTTTGTGTGAACAATTGGTTTAGTTGCAGACGTAATATTAATTTGTATTCTCCCATACTTATGCATGTATTGTGACTTTGGTTTTTAATCAACTGAGTAAAATCATTCAATTGATGGCTAACCATATTAGCGGATGTGATTGAGAAAAGCTATAAATAGCAAAGTTATCACACCACAACCAGCTCAGATAAGTCTTCAGAATATATATTAATTTTGTTTTACAATTATGTGTCGGATATATTTATGTTTATATCTTAAAAAAAAGTGTGATGTGTTCTTTGTGGTAGTATTTTCTTATCTGCAAGTGACACATAAGTAGCAAATTGTTGATGATTTATGGTTTAATCATGTCAATGAATTGCAAAGATTCCCTACCAACCCATTACTGGATATGCTTTGTTACTGCATAAAAATATTGAAAACAGATCTGTTATTAATTTGGTTTATTGGTGAATTTTGTTGTACAATTTGACATATTTTGTCATTTAGCATAAGGCGGTGAATTAATTTCATCGACATTGGGTTAGAGTCCCGATATATCCAAATGATAAAATTTTGGGTTCAAGTCCCATCAATTTATGCCTAAGACGCCTTTATTTGGATAAGACGTTGAGTTTGAATCTCAATGTACCATATTGATGATATTATTATGGCTAAGGAAGAATAATATGTATTTCATGAAAAGTCATGAAACATGTCCCATTGGATATGCTCCATTCCTGAAATGAATGTGGTAGCAGTACATAACTTGTCGGAAAGAAGACAAGTAGTTGAATGAATGCACATAAACGTGGAAAAAAGACAATAATAATATTTTCACATGCTTGCATGCCTCGATCTTGAAAGAGGTTCTAAGCTATCATAATTTGATAGGCTTAAGGCACGATTATATTTCATTCCTGTGGAATGAGAAGCTTATTAATGCAAACGTGCACTTGATTATGATGGTATCACAACTCACCTCCGAAAGAGGTAGAATAACTGAGAAGAGTTATTTTGAAATCTACTTTTAAAGCAGTAAATTTAAAATTTATTCATGTAATAGTAAATTTGGAATTTACTAAAGTAAAAAGTACATGTCATGGTAAACTTAGAGTTTGCTAGAATAAAAGTTCATCAAATTGACATGAACGATTGCGACATCTCAAAGATGTGCATACTGAGTATATAACATATATTGAAGAATTACAAAAATTTTCATTACTTTTAATGTCATTTGTTCTCATGATAAGTTGGTTGGACCAACTAATTTTGGGATTGGATCCCTTGAAATCTGAAAAGTATAAAAGGTGATATGGGTCGTTCACCTATCATGTGATATCTTGAAAAGATGCATCAATAAGATGATCATATGTACATTCATTTTCAACCTGCAGTTTGACATTCATAAAATTGCTTGCTCAGTAAAATTGAGTTAAGAGCATAACTTTCAGATTGTAAAATCAAGATAATTTTCTTGATGATAATGGTTTGGTATTGACTACTTTTGATAAATAGCTAAGCTATTGCTAATGAGAACAAAGCTTCATGTGTTGGTCTGAAATATGATATGTTGCATATAATAACACTTGTATGCATTAGATTAATACATTATGACTATTTCTTCCCTCTTAATTTGTTCAAGGTAAGGAACTAACTATTTTATCTAATAGTTTTTTATGTGCAGTATACGATTAATGAATATATCTTGATGCACAAAGATGGATTCCTCAAAGAAGTAGAGGATGTATGTTAGTTTTCCTAACATAAGGGGGAGATTATAAGTGGCTATGAAATATGTTAGGAATTATCATCCGATCTTCATTCAAAATATAATTCAAGTCAAATGCCGAAAGCATCTCATATTTGAGCTGCAAGTGCTCCTATTTTGTGTCCATGAAGGACAAAGTCTATGCATGCGTGAAGCATGGTAGACCAATCGGTTCCAAATGAAATGATCCTTGAAAAATAAGGAGCAAATAATCATAATAAGAAGGCAATGTGCTTTTGAAGAGCCTACGACATAACACTTCATGAAACCTTATGAGAGGCTCAGGTACCTGAAAATAATGAAGTGATGAGATCTCAAAATATTATATCACATTATGAACTGATATAAAATGATATATCATCAATAATATCTTTGATACAATATTAGCACAATATTGTAAGAGGTTATGAGAATCTGAATTCTACGTTTATTTAAGCATACTGACGTAGAAATATTTATTAAGTGACCTGAAAGAATGCATTTTGGAAAGCGTAAAAATTATTTGATTTGCATTCCAGACACTTGAAGATGTCACACTTGACATGTTGGATATTGTTACTTGACAAAAATTCATATGAAAATCCCTAAAGGATTCAAAATGCTTGAAGCATATAAGTTTTTGGAAAACTTTTTATTATCCTCATAAGAGATAATTTGATGATTTGAGTATCATTGGAACTCTTGGAGAGTTTTCAAAGTCAATAAGATTATTTGCTGAAATGCGAAACATACCGAATTGGATTGGTCCTGAAGTACCATATCTTAGTCCAATTGGTGTACTGATGTATCTTGCAAATACTATAAGTCATGATATAGCCTTTTCAGTTAATTTGTTAGCAAGATATAGTTCTGCTCCTATTAGGCGATATCGAAATGAGATAAATACATGATCTTATTTTATTCTAAAACTTGCAGTCTCGATCTTATTGGTTATGCTGATACTGGATACTTATCTGACCCTTATAAAGCTCGATCTCAAATAAGTTATGTGTTTACATGTGAGGATATTGTCATATCTTGGAGATATACAAAGTAGTCTATCGTAGACACTTCATCGAATCATGCTAAGATAATAATAGCTATTCATGAAGATAGCCGAGAATGTATATGGTTGAGGTCCATGATACATCTCATTTGAGAAAGATGTGGTTTGAAATGTGACAAAGTACCCATGATTTTTATGAAGATAATGAAATAGCACAACTTAATGGAGGATTCATAAAGGAGATAGAATGAAGCATATTTCGTTAAAGCTTTTCTATACACATGATCTCCAAAAGAATGGTGATATTAACATGCAACAGATTTATTCAAGTGACAATGCAGCTGATTTATTCACTAAGTCTCCTCCAATTGCAACTTTCAAGGAGAAGGTGCATAAGATCGGGATGCAAAGACTCAAGGATGTTCTCATTAGGGGGAGTTAATACGTATTGTACTCTCATTTTCTTATGAGGTTTTGTCCCACTGGTTTTCCTTGTAAGATTTTTAATAAGGCAACCTATATGCGTATTGTTAGAGATGTGTACTCTTTTTCATTCACTAGATTTTTTTTCCACGAGGTTTTTTCTAGTAAGGTTTTAACGAGGCACATTATCTACCAATTAGACATTCAAGGGGAGTGTTATAAATGTATTTACATTATAGTGAATATCTATCAAGATCTATCAAGATCTAGATGATATCTAGAAAGATTTGAAGTAACTGTTTTTTTGTCAAACTAGGAGTAAATTTCTCCTATAAATAGAATGACTTCCTTCATTGTAAATTACCCCTCAAGAAATCCCTCAAGAGAAATAAGAATTACACTCTATTCTCTCTCTACTCTTCTTCTTTATTATTTTATAACACTTTCATATTTTTCCTTCTTTTCTTACTATTTTAGGAAAATAAATTTGAGTTACCATAGATTTTTTTTCCTCGTAAAAACCTTATACTAATCTTATTTTTTAATCAAACAACAATAACAACAAAAAATCTAGTGTATTCCCACATAGTGGGGTCTGGGGAAGGGTAAGATGTACGTAATCCATACCATTACCTCCAGAGAAGTAGAAAGGTTGTTTTCGATAGACCCCCAGCTCAAGACAAGGAATAATAAGCAAATCCGTAATAAATCATGGGACAAGATGACAAGACATAAATACGCCACCCCCAAGGAAAAATAAACAAGGAATATTAAAGAAATTCATAATAAAGTCTGCAACAAGTTGGCCTAACAAGAATAATACACCTACCAAGTAATGCCCTACCCCAACAATGCAAACTGGCACTAGCTTTTTATCCTAATTTGCGTCCTTCAGATCTTCCTATCTAGGGTCATGTCCTCAGTGAGCTGTAACTGCTCCATGTCCTACCTGATTACCTCTCTCCAATATTTCTTTGGTCTACCCCTACCCTGCCTAAAATCATCCAATGCTAGCCTCTCATACCTACGAACTGGGGCATCCATGTCTCTTCTCATCACGTGACCGAACCATCTCAATCGGATTTTTCGCATCTTGTCCTCCACCGAAGCCACTCCAACCTTTTCATGAATATTTTTATTCCGAACTCTATCACCTCTAGTAAGCCTACACATCCAATGCAACATCCACATTTTTGTCACCCTTAATTTTTTAATGTGAGAGTTCTTGACTGACCAACACTCAGCTCCATACAACATGGCCAGACGGACCGCCACCCTGTAGAATTTGCCTTTAAGCTTAGGCGGCACTTTCTTATTACACAACACCCCCGAGGCAAGCTTTCACTTCATCCATCCCGCCCCAATACGGTGGGAGACATCCTCGTCAATCTCACCATTCTCCTAAATCATGGCCCAAAGATACTTGAAACTATCCTTCTTATAAACCACCTGGGAATCCAACCTAACAACCACCTCGTTTTCCTGCCTCAAGTCATCAAACTTACATTCCAAATATTCTATCTTGCTACTACTCAACCTGAACCCTTTAGACTCAAGGGTCTGTCTCCATACCTCTAATTTAGCATTCACGTCTCCCCTTGTCTCATCGATCAAAACTACATCATCTGCAAAAAGCATACACCAAGGCATCTTACCTTGAATACGTCGCGTCAACACATCCATCACCAAAGTAAACAAAAATGGGCTAAGAGTAGATCCCTGGTGCAACCCTGTCAAGACAGAGAAATACTCAGAATCACCTTCTACCGTCCTCACCTGGGTCTTAGCTCCATCATACATGTCCTTGATTTCTCTGATATATGCCACTGGGACCCACTCACCTCCAAACATCTCCAAAGAACCTGCCTAGGAATTTTATCGTACGCCTTCTCCAAGTCGATAAACACCATGTGCAGATCTTTCTTCCTTTTCCTATACTGTTCCACCAGTCTCTGTACCAGGTGAATTGCCTTCGGCGTCGAACGTCCAGGCATAAATCCAAACTGGTTCTCCGAGATAGACACTATCCTTCTCAACCTCAACTCGACCACTCTCTCTCAAATCTTCATAGTGTGGCTCAATAACTTAATACCCCTATAACTGTTGCAACTCTGAATGTCACTCTTGTTCTTAATTAAACAAATAATTAATTAATAATTTGAAAAAAATATAAAAAGATAGAAAGAAAAATATTAATTAATTTTCCTATCATATATTTTAGGAGTCCCATATATTTTAGGAAGTCTAGTAGAAAGGAAAATATTAATTAATTCTCCTACCATATATTTTAGGAGTCTCATATATTTTAGGAGGTCTAGTTAATATAATAAAAATAATTAAATAATAAATTTAAAAAAATAGTGAAAAGACATTTTTGTCTAAAGAAAAATTTTTAAATGAAAAGCAAAAAGTTCAAATCACTTTTCTAAGGGTCTTTACACTTTTAATATATTATAGATTATAGATATAGATTATACATATAGATTATATTTATTTTTGTATAAGGAAAATGTATACTTTATGTGTATTATACATCAATGTATAAAATATATACATCAATTCCACTTATATAATCCATCTTTTCATATGTCTCTCTAGCATAGCTCTGTGTTATATATTTTGCATAGGGAGAATATTTTCTATAAAACTTCATCAAAATCGATTATAATGAACCAATTGTCAGGAAAAAACCGAAGGAACTAGGGTCCTTACTTTATGAATTTTGAATCATAATTATCTTTATTTATTGAACTTACATATTATTGTATATATTAATAATTTTTAAATATAATTATAAAATTTAAATTTAAATTATTTAATTCTATCAAATCTGTAACTTTAAGGACTCTACCCTTAGAGAAGACTAGTTGGCTATTGTCCGTGCTACGTACAGATCAATCTTGATACTCAAAAATTTTAAAATATACATAATTTTATCATTTTATAATTGAAAATATTCATCTATTTAGTTGATAAATTTTTAGATATGTATAATTATTTTATTTAGATCGATGAAATTCATATTAAGAATATTTTAAGTTGTTAATTATTGGGATTTATAATATTTTTAATGTAAATTTATAATAAAATAATGAACTACAAAGGAAAGTAAGACAAATAAATTGAAATGAAGAGAAGTACAAAAATTTGTGATATAAGAATATTTTAGGTTGTTAATTATTACAATTTATAATACTTTTAATGTAATTTGCAATAATATAATGAATTGAAAAAGAAAAGTAAGGCAAATAAATTAAAAAGGAAAAAAGTATAATATTTTTGTAAGTATATATGGTATTTCCTTTATCTCATACTTTTATTTCTATTTTTTAATATTTTAAGTTGCTTTCCTTTATCTCATACTTTTTTCTATTTTTTAATATTTTAAGTTGCTAATTTGTTTGATTTAAAATATTTTTGACATAATTATCAAATATATATATATAAATCATTATAAGTTGTTAATTATGTGAGTTGTAATACTTTTATCAAAAGAAATAAATTTTAACACAGAAAGAATTAAATTTTTGAAAGTAGAGCCCGACAACAAAGGAATGTCGAGGAGTCGTGCCTGCTTAAACTGCTCCACTGCCACTTTTAATATAGGATAAAGCTCATCTACGCTCCAATATTAAAATATAGGTTGGTGTGCGGTGAAGATAATTTGAATTGTCGTTATTTTGTAAACTATGTGAAATTTACGAAGTTTAACCTGTACATAATTTTACGAATATGTTATAAAGCAGAGAGTTTGAGATCCTCAGGTTAAATAAGTATGGTAGTGAAGACGCCATGTAAATTAGATTTGTGTACAAATCTATTTGGATTAATTTTAGTTATTAACGAATTGAAATTTTGAATTTCGAATTGTTAAAATCCTTATTCTAACTCAATTTATTCTAGGTCAAATTCGATTTCGATTCAATTTTATGGGTCGAGTTTTTCGATTTTGAAACTTCAACAAGCAACTATTTTCATTTCATATTTAGAAGCAAACATAACAAAAAATAATAAAATCTTAAAATTAGGCCTTAATAACCTAAAGTAACATTACATGCAAGTTTAAAGTGAAATTAAAATGGAAAAAGGACACGAATAGCACTTCAACTGAAACTGTAATGCCCCGAGACTATCCCCGGGATGTCATACGGTGCTTAAGACCACAAGTGATCCCAAGCTAACCTTTATACTAACATATTGCTTGAGCTACTAATTTAATTATATAAAACTAGAAGTAATAAGCAGAAGAGAAATCTTTAGTTGAACACATTCAAAACAACACTATTCAAAATATTTACAATTTGGTTATATAAGACAAACTGAAATCAAATCTATCAACTCTACTGACTGTCTATGAAGCCTCTACTAATATTGACTATTAGGTATTTGGGACATAACCCCCAGCTATTTCTAATCAATACGACTAAATAAAAGAACGGTACTGAAACTGTAGTTGACTCGAGTCCTCGAATCAAAAGAACTCATTATATGCTGACTGGAAGCTGCAACTGTCAGATTATGATATGTGCACTACAACTGGTACCTACATTATGAGACAATGTAGCACATAAACATATATATGGACTAGTACTTCTGGAATGTACTGAGCATGTTAGGGTGAATGCATAAGTAAAACAATAACTCAATGCTCATATAAACTTTTTAAGGATGCATGCTAAGTGTAAATGATTCACCTTGGCTTGAGTAAACAAAGGTTGCGAAATAATAAACATCGGTAACAAAGCATAAAGACAATCTTTGTGAGCCATAACACTTGGTTTCTAAAAGCTTTACTTTTGTTCTTTCTTAGGGAGTTTCTTCTAATCGACATAAACCATGTGAGCTATCATGGAGTCCAACATCTCTTACCTACGTTGGGAGAGCTGTTCCACCCTAGCCATCGGAATAGAACCTAAACTAGAGAGGTCACTATACTGAACCCACTATGGGCATTAAAACCTACAGTGGCACGTAGTTTTGGGACATGTGACCTTGGCCTCATGCCCAACTCGGTGCTAAATACTACTCACGTATTACTTATATACTCGCTCTTTAGGAAATCCACCTTAAAATATCATAAGGATTTATAATGAAAATCATTTATGCTTCTCTTTGCTTTAAACTATAATCAAAATGAATAAATATGGATTCCATCTCTTAGCTAAGGATCAAAAGATCAATTCTTGCTTAAATCTTAAAATAAGCTCATCAAAGAATACTTAAAAGCATAATCTTCTTAAAGTCTCAATACTCAAACTTTGGGCTTAAAACCTATGTTTTAAACTCATGTCAATTCATAATAAAACTTCATGTTCAATAACAATCTTGAAATACTTCAACAATATCAAGTCAAGATAGTGCAATCTCATGCATAATATAAATCTTATAAGTTAAAACATAAACATAAGTAACTCTTGATATACTCAAAACTTTAAATCTCATGATAATCACATGCTTCAAAAACATGTATATACTTGGGTATGAACCCTACTTTAAAACAATTAAATAAAATTTTAAAATCATGCAATTTGGGCATGAGGGTGAAAGGATGCCCTTGTTCATAATCCCACATACCTTAATAGGCTTGATTTGATGGAGAAAGCTTGACCTTGAAAGCCTTGGAGATGATCTTGAAAGCTTTTCTTAATATTCTTGGACTAGAGAACTTAAATTCTTATTTATCTTGAAGAGAATGTAACTTGAAGTTGAAGTTCTTGGGAAGAGATCAGGGTTTGTTCTTGGAGAGGAAGGCTTTTTGGAGATAAATTATGAATAAAGGGGCCAATAATGCTCCTTGGGGGTTTTAATTATGTGTTATGGACAAATTTGGGTGGAGAGATGACCCATTTGACCTTAAAAATGCGGAACCAAAAGCTGTAAAATAGTGGTGGGCAATGGAGCATGCTCGTGGGCTAATCGCGTGCCCTCACTGCCTCTCTCACAAAAATGGCTATAACTTTTCGCTCAGATATCGAATTAAGGCGAAATTGGTATTGTTGGAAAGCTGACTCAATTATCTACAATTTAGTTGATCTTGAGCTGAAAAATTATACGTATATCAAAAGTTATATATGTTCAAAGTAGACCCTTGTAGATTCGAATACCAAACTTTGGGTGAATCAAAGGTTCTTAGCTCAACTTCACTCTAAGTGATTCCTATGAATATTTTTTGCACCTCAAAACAATTAACACACTAGGATAATGATCATGACACATGAATTCAAATATAAATCATGAGATTAGAGTTTACATGCATATGAACGACGATTCAAAGTCTAGCCCAAAAATG